>NC_088602.1:140944299-141248210 GCF_036013475.1 Columba livia | reverse complement strand
TAGGAAATCTAACGTAAGGCTTTGTTTCTAAAAAATAAACCTTGGCCTCTTTCATAAATATATTTTTATATTCGTGTGTGTGTATATATATATATATATATAGTGAGAGAGATATAGGCATCTCTAAAATTCTTGGCTTCAGGCCTTGACTTGGCAGTGAAAAGAACATGTGAGGAGGTTTATGAAAAATAAATCTTTGCATTCCTCTAGCACCTTTCACCTGAGCATCTCAAAGCAGTTTACATCAAGGAAGAATTATGCCATATAGGGAAATATTTCCAGCTCTGCTCAACCCTATAGGAAACTACAACACAGAGCAGTCCAGCGACTTGTCCCAGGTCATCGTGGTGCATGTGATGAGTTTTCTGACCTGACTTATGCTGGGAAGTGCCATTTGTCTCCCTTGTCCCCCCTGCCACTCTCCCCACTGCCTGCCTCCTGCTCCCACCCTCGCTGCCGAAATCCAGCAGAACCATCCTCAGGGTTCCTGATCCTGCTGCTACTCTCCAGCACCTCTGTTTCTCTACCCATTTCTTGCATCCCATCTCCCTCTGCATTTTGGAAAACACAGCCCCGACCCCAAAGAGTTTACGGGGTAAATAGACATGATTTTACATGTGGGTGAGAGAGACGCTAAGAAAAGTGGGTTTTTTTGCCAACACCCCCTAATCACATTGCTTACACATTTCATGTCTTTCCCTCATTCTTTATCTTTTTTGTTTATTTAGATTAAAAACTCTTCAGGCTGGGCATCCTGCCTCCTTCTTCTGCCTTTGCAACACCCACCACAGCGCAGCCCCGAAGCCGGTTGGAGCCCCGCGCTGCTACCACAGTACAAACAATAATAAATAAAACCAGGACTGTGAGGAGATTATAATTAGAGCTGTGCAAAACTCAGCAGTTTTGGTTTGCATCGGTTCCTCCCTGCTGAGTCTACATTGTGTTTTGGATTTGTATGCAAAAAACCTAAAGGAAAACTCCCAAAGTGCCAAGTGTGGCCGGGTCTGGGCTCAAAATCGTGCACAGACCAGGGTGTTTTTAACAGTTCCTCCTTGAAATTATTAATCTGCCAAGGCTCAGTCCAGGTTTACTGAAAGGTTCTTGAACCTTTGCAGATTTTGGGGGCCAGCCAAGTTTTTGGTTTCATTACAAAAGTCTCTCTCAGCTCTGCTTAACATACTAATTGCCACACCACGCTGCTCTGTGGCTAACAGGAGGATTTAATCTTCCCCGGCTGCCCATGCAGATACACTTATGAGTGCCAGGGTGCCTCTAAAATAATTTTTCAGGTTGCTGCATTCGCCGTAGGTGCCTGACTGCTGCAAGTGAACAGAACCATGTCTGAAATCCTGTACCAAGGCCTTTGCTTTGCCCTAGGCTTAGCACTGTGGCCATCTTCAGCTGAGTAATCATTCGGCGTGCTCACCCGAGTCCCGGAGGGGAGGCCACTGGGATAGAAACTATGAGCAGGGGGCTGGGAGGAGGCACGGCATTTTGGGTGGCAGCACAGATGTGCAGGTCTTCACTGCTACCCCCTTGCATGCGTGGCTGCTGCTCCCCTTCCACCTCTCTTGTAAGGGCTGTGGATAGAGGCAAAGGGTACCAGCCCCAAAAATAATGATGATGGTTAAGCAGCCAAACAGCCTGAGTGTGTGAGGTGTTGGCCACATGGAAGTCAGGCAACATAGTGGCACAGAGGTGCCCAGCCTAGAGCTGAAATCAGAGAGGCAGGGAAGAGTTAAGATCCTCCCAGACAGGGGGAAGCCCCACACCCAGGGGATGTACACAGGGCTCCACTTGGGGCAAGCAGCGTACAGGAGAGCTTTTTAAATAGCTGGCTGCCAATAAATGCATTGTATAATACAAAAGTGTTTTGAATCAAGCTACTTTTACTCCCTGCCTGTGACAAAGGGAGCAGCAGGCAGCTAGCACAAAGCACGTCGGCTGCCCTGGCCAGGAGAGAGGAGGTGCAGACATCTCCTCCCATTGCCAGGAGAGGAGGGGAGTACCAAAAAGAACCTGCACATTATAGGGCTCGGCACCATGCCAGCTATGGCCTGGTGACCCTGCCAGAGCATCCAGCATCTTAGGGGAGTTGAGACCTCCTGGCTTGCAGGTCACCCTGACTCCTCCACAGGCTGCAAAGGGAGGTTGGATCCTGGGACTCCCACACTGTCCGGCTGTGCAAGACAACATGCGCTTGTGACATACGCTAAGACACAAGGGTTTGAACTAGAGCTGGCAGGGGCTTTTACATCAAAATGCATCTTCCCTGGTAAAATTTGCAGGATCTGCTGTGCTACAGAAAATCATATTGGTTTTCATGAAGTTTCTAGAAACAACAAGCAAAAACAAGTGAAGATTTGAATGGAGGTATTTCAGTGTTTTTAAAATGAAAACTTGTGGGGGCATGTATTTCACAGTGATCTTGTCTTCTGAAAATTATTTGCAAATAATAAAGAGAAAAGTTTAGATTCATGGGAAAGAAATTATTTGCTTTTAGCCAGGTTTGGTATGGTCTAGGGGTCTGGACAACTTTTTTTTTTTTTTATATATTTTTTGCAGAATATAAAATTCACTTCCTTGTTAACAGTAATTAAAAACTTAGCTCAAATTCCTAGATAAAAGTAGTAATGTGTCTTACTAAGGATATTTCAGCTGACTGTGCCAGAGGTAAGAGAAAGAAGGTCAAAGAACCCCAGCTTTTTTTGATGGAGTGCACAGTGCCTCAGCTGGAGCAGAGCATATGACCTTGGTTCACTTAGAGGTTTTGCTTTTCACCACTGCTCCTGTGTAACCTGCAGGCAGTAAAAGAGTCATTTAAGCATGGAGGAGGAAGCATCCCTGGCCCTGGGATTCAGGCTGGGGCAGCTTTCCTACACAGGTAGTCTGTGCTGTGCTGCACAGCTCTCCTGGGCTTGCTCCTGAGTCCAGCCAAGGTTGGACTGTGGACTCGTATAGCACAAGGAGGTCAGGAGGTTACAGCTGGGGTGGGCAGGGCTGTGCCTTCAGCAGCAGCAGTGGGTCTTAAGCACGCTCCTTCATCTTGGTTTCAGAGCTGGGCATGCAGTGAAGGAAGCCATGCACGGTGGTCAGGCAGCCAAAACCAGAGCTTCAATGTCATGGATTCATGGTGGTGGTTATTTTTGGTTTACAGTATACTGGTGCAACCAGTCACAGCTGGGATTTTTCATATGCATTAAAACATGAAAGTGAAAGCTTTCTATAGCATTAACTAACAAAAAGATATAGATATCTTATTTTCCTTCTCACTGATAACTAACTAGTTCAATATGGAGTTAAAAAAGCTTGCTCTGAAAGGACGAGAAACACTACAGAACAAAAAATAACCCAGGCATTTTTAAATACAACATAGATATATATACATATATTGAGTTAGTAGATTAGAGTCGTAGTGTATAATGAGTAACAGTAATAAAAGAACAAGTAGATGTGAAGCCAGGAAATTATGTCTGTGAGGTTCTCAGTAGTCTCAACAAGTACCTATTTTATTAATGAATTTTAGCTTATTGACCTGAAAAAGATTTGTTTCCCCCCACGGCAGAAAGTTGCATAAAAACCTCCATGGCTTCCTAGTTCTACCTTTAGAATGTCAAAAAAGCTGGTAACCCAAAATCTTAATTACACTGCAGCACCCACTTAAATTATTTTACTAAATGCTGGGACAGTGAAATCTCACCAGGCCATTCTCACATACTTACACCTCAATGTTCATGTTAATACATGTCCCTTTTTATTGCTGTGCTTTTTCTCTTCAATGATATATGAAAAACAAGAGACACCCAAGAGAAAAAATTATTGTTTCTCTGAGCAAGATCTATAATATTCCTCTCCCCAGCAGTACTCCCTGCAGTATAAGGCCAAAGAGCTGTAAGAGCAATAGTGGGTATAACTGATTTTTTTTTCCTTAACTAACCGTACAGTGCCTTGCAACAGAAAACTGAAGCAGGTTTCTGCTGACTTAGTATATGCCTCATGAGGAAGAAATCTATCTGGCAATTATGGCTTTGCATCTCCTGCCCTGTCTCCTATTGTTTGTATAAGACACCAGTACTTCTGCCACAGGCTTCTTCATAGAGCTGTCCTGTCAATGCCAGCTTTCATGGGTAATCCATCTAACTCAGCAGAGTTCAAATAAGACACCTCCCTTTCTTTAATTAATTCTTTGAGTCTCCCCTGGGGATGTAGCCATGCTGATTTTTCAAAATTCTCTGCTATTTTTCAAGCACCAAAGTAATGGAAAATGTCCACTATTGAGATTCTAGATTTGGAAAATCCGCTTTACTCAGCCTCTTATTCTCAGTGTTTTAAATGCCTATGGACATCTCTTTAGCTACAGAACCTATTATGCAAATAATTTTCTAGCTTGGGAAGGAGAAAAAAGACAAATCAAGTGAAATTCATTCTCCCTGCAATCTCTTCTGATGTTCTGCATCCACAGTTACCATAGCTATAGCCAGTTTAGGCACTGATTTATGCTGTTACACTCCATGCATTGCTCAGACCCTTCCAGGTGAGCAATCTCAGCTCAAGTCACGAACCGTTTCTTGCTGTGTAGTTGTTTTTCCTCCACAGTTCACGCCTCTGGCTTTTGCTGATCTGGGAGCAAATGCTGCCTGGCAGTATGACTGGACAGACAGACACCCTCAACATCAGGTCACTGCGGCTGCAAAACTGGACCAGGCAGTCCAGAGTCCACCCACTCACTGTGACTTTTCAAGAGCTCATTAAAAATACATGTGAGGCAGTGCTGCTAATCAGGTCTGGTAAACACAAGCAAGCTAGTAAAATCCATCGAATGACAGATAAGCCAGACAGGCTAAAACCAAAGGGTTCAGCAAAGTATGTTTGAATCAGTAAGAATCCAGAACTGCTACACCCTCAATCAGCACTGTCTGATAACATTTTACTTGCTTTGGGTTTCTGTGTTTTAATGAGCAAACAATAGTGTTTTGTAATCCTTATTATTTAAATACATAACACCACATTATGCTGTTGTATCTTCTTCCTCAGACTGTGTTGCGTGCGTTGAGCAAGGCTTGCGGCACCCTTCAAAGGGTGCGAGAGTTTCAGTGAACTTGTTATGTAAAGGTGACCAGAGAAACTTGTCCCATGCAGACTAGAGAAGAAATAAGGGCAGAAGTTTTCATTCACGCTTTTCAACATTGCATAGGACAAAGGTACAGTTGTCATTTTCCAAGGCTCTCATGAGTTAGCTCCTATCAAGCTTATTTCATCGCTTTCACTGACATAGGGCACATCAAAATGGGCGCCCAGGCACACGTTGCCCTGAAACAATGAAAGGTGTGTTGTAGGCTTGATTTCCTGACATCAGCACAAATCTTTGCACAGACCAGCCCTTAATTTTGCTACAGGGTTTGGCTAAAATGGTATGTTGATTCTTTTACAGAGCTGAAAACAGAAACCCAGATGGTGGCCTCCCAGTGACACCCTCTTATGCCTAGGCAATCATCCTTTTGCTTCCCAATTAATGCTTTTTCCTGGTATGACCACCATGCCACACTTCCAGCCTTGCTCTGTTGTGTCCATTTCAATCTGCAAAGAGCCATCCGTAGACAAGGCAAAGGAGCACCATCATCTTCTCTCCTCCTGCCCTATTCCAACTGATCGCTTTTTTCATTAGAATTTTGTTCCTTCCTACAGTCAGCATTTCAGTCCACATTTTAGATTCCTCTTCTAATTTCTAATGTCTTCGGGTTTGTACCAAGACTCAAACCTACCCAATTTCCTATGATTTCGTGTCTGAAAGATAAGAAATGGCAGATTATTTGATCCATGTGGTTAACAAATATTGATAAGACTTATCCAGAAAGTGACTTGCCCTCAGCGCAAGAAGGCTGCACTGAGTAGTAGGCTGGAGCTTGGTTTTATGAAGTCCTGGTCTAGTCCTACAAGAACTGCCTGGAACTTTTCTAGTACCTACATGTCTCGCTATCTAGAACGCCATCACCATAATGCCTGTGCTTGTCTCAATAATAACACTCCCTCTCTCTTTGCCTTTCTTGCCAATCTATAAGAAAAGATGAACTGATAATTTGAAGTAAAGCTTTGTGTGTGTGAGTGTCAATGGAGGGCAGTTGTGTATAAATACATGTGATAAGACATATAAATGTTACCTTGTCATACACAGTCCATCACCTGTGCTAACTAGAGGTTAGCTTAACTAGATGTCATCTGAACTAGATGTCAGGTCTGTAGACCTGGATTAAGGGAATCCACTCACTGTTTTCAGTATCAGTAAGTAATCATTGCAAATAAGCTGAGAAAAAATAAGGCAGCTGCAGCATAGCCCAAAGTGTCCTCATTACAGGAACTGGTCAAGCCTGGTGAGGTTAGATTTTGTTCTCATGAAGGAGATTTAATAGAACTCAAAAAAGGAAAAGTAAAGTCAAAACAATCAGAGAGTGGAAGACTTGATACCATCTCTTCAAAGGTTTAGGTTCATCACACCCATCTAAAATACTGAGCTTATCACATCGATCTAGTGAAAGGCTAAAGTCACTTCTTTCTCTGTACTCCTTTGGCACCCTTTAAATACTCAGAGGTGCATTTTCTTTTCTTGTTTGTCTCTGTTAGATATTGTTTAGAGATTTAAAAATTAAATTATTCAGCATCTTGGAGCATGAGTTCCAAAGCTGCTTTATTGTGAAATTAAGGTGTGACTCACAGTAGCTGCATATCCACCTTTGAGGCTGGACTAGCTTTGTTATTTTTGTGTGTTGTTTCTTTCCACGCTGGTTTTGCAGCAGGACTTGTAGCCACACAATGTAATGAGCTGAGAAATGGCAGTGCGTCATCCAGGGTGTGGCTGGAGAGCGATGTCGCAAAGAGAGATGGCAAGATTACAGGCAGGATCTGAGCAGGATCTGGAGGAGGGTGAAGAATGAAATGTCCTGCAACAACAACAATAACCATTTATGCATGTAAATCAGTAGAAAGAGAGTTCTGCAAGGTCTGTTTTACCTACTATAGGAAAACCAGGGGGGGTGGAAAAAAGAAGTTTCAAAGCACAGGCTGCAAACAGCCAGACAGGTGCATGTACATAGAGCTGAAATGAGACAAACTCCTGCAGAAGTTACAGCCCACAGCAGCCAAGTGCTGCTGCGTAACAGCGGTGGTGGGAAGTTACCCTTGTATCCTGTACAAGTGGCACCACTTGGATTTCTTCAGCTAGAAACGAGCACTGTTGGGAGCAGTAGAAATTATGCTGCCTGGTTTCCTGTGGCTCTATATTTTGTGGTTGATTATCCAAAGCTAATAAGGGGCAAGAGCTGAATAAAGCTTTTCCTGTGGTCAGGGCATCCTGTGTGGATTCTCCAGGGTCTAATAATACAGTTCACCTTCCTCTTCTGCCCTTCCTTCAATGAAGCGTTAATTTGGATGTCTGTCTTCTGCTCAAGGGCTGGACTTTCAGGAAAGTGTCCAAACTTTTTATCTGTAAGGACTCTGTCTCTCTGGCAAATATGTCTGAAGCTGGCCAGCTTACTTCAAAGCTGCTGTGGCAACATATACACAGATACATCATCAGCTAAACCTCATTTGCTTAGGAAGCCAACATAATCCATGTGCTGAGCAGGCCTCCTTTAGAAACACAGGGCTGAACTCTTAAGAGTTGCTTAGCAGTTGAGCAAATGGCACCTGACACCAGAAGCAGCAACCACAGGCACAGGTCTTACTGAAGAGGTTCATCAGTGCAACTGTGGCATAGGAAATGTAAAAATATAATGCTCACCAAAAGGGTACCGACAGGAAATACCCCTGGAACAAAACGCAGAGGGATAGACCTTTGTGTTTTCATTTAAACAGGAAAGGTAGATGGAAACCAAAACAAACGAAGCTACACTTAAAATAAAGATTACTGTATTCTAGGCCATCAAAGGTTATAACACCTGACCTAAGAGTGGGTGGGGATGTTTAGGATAAAGGAAGGGAGGCCTGGAAAATTGTGGACTTATCTAGATAAGTTTCACAGAATGAAAATAAACAACTGATATCTGCTAAGGGGTACACAGAATAAGTCAAACAAGACAGTCTGCTGGTTTATATATTTTTTGGTGTTCATGGAGAGTTGGGTCTGACGGAACAACAAGCTGTCATGGGAGCGTGCTTTGTGTAGCTTCTACTTATGCACCTGTTTACCTGATCTCTGAGGTCAGTGGCAAAAGCTTCTACTGACTGAAGCTGGTCTTTTTGTGCTATCTGCACCCTTAGGGCAACAAAGTTAGGAGCTCCATGGCTCAGTGTTATGGCAGCACTCACCAATTGGCTACAAGACATTGACATACCAGAGTGAGACGTTTCCTTGCATATGTGCCACGTGGCAACCTTGCTTTGGGATACAGCATCGTTTTGGGACTGAGGTCAAATCCCAGTCTATTACAGCTAATTCCAAAAACAGTCAGTTGATGGAAACCCGTTCATTAAAACCCTCTTGTTGTTGTTTTTGGTGTTGTTGTTTTAAAAGGGGAGATGAGCTGCCTGTTCTCTGCTAATACTAATGCCAAAGTCATTTTATGAAGGATGCCACAGTAGATGTCAATTAACATTCCTCAGAGACTTAAAAAATGGTGGTGTAGATATATTTCTGTGCATATGTGTGTATGACTACTTTAGGAGACTCTGAAAGTTTATCCTAAAGGTATAGTCTTGCAAACCGTTAACCTTTCTGGCTCCAGTCCAGCAAAGCACTTAAATATTTGGTGAACTCAGCAAGACTCTTCACATGCTTCAAGCTAACACATTCATAAGCCTTTTGTTGGACCAGACACACAGAGGCTGCCCTCCAGCCGCATCTTTCACAAGAGAAATCTCCTCAAGCTAGTCATGGTCTCTATGGCTGGCATGACCATTTGAATCCACACAGACAGATCCCAACAGACTACATCATCATCCACATTGTCTGGCCATGATTTAAAAAAAAAAAAAAAATGCTTCAGCAGTTTCAGCATTTCACCTCAGTGAAATTTCTCCAACAGGGGACAAGCAAGGTGAGAGGGAGGCAGTTTCATATGCAATGCTGTAAAGAAAAGATTTCCCTCCCTCAAATCAGCAGTTTCTGGACAGCAATAAATCCACTGAGGGACATGCTAAAAATAAAGTGATTCCTAAAATAAACAACTCAGACTTCAAACTATACGATAGGCAATTAGTATGTTTGAATAATTGGGTGTAACTGTATGCAGAGAGAAGCTACAAGACCAGATGTGCTTATAAAGCTAAACATAGACTTTACAGGATCTAATCAAATCAGTCCACCATCTGGTATGAGAAGAAAAATCTTGTGACAGACTTGGTCAACATGAGAAAATGGCATGAATTTCTGAATAATGGGCTTAAGCTAAATCAATACGTTGCACAAGTCAGAAATCGAATCATCCATAAAATGGATTGCACTAGTTCAACTAAATAATATCTGATTTTACTAAATTAATACTATTTTCTCCTATGAACTAGACTTTAAGTGACCTACCACAGCTAACAAGCTGGAAATATTCAGGAATAAATACCTGCAGACAGAATAGTTCATGGCAAAGATTCTTATACAGTGTTCTCTCCACACAAAATAAATGTGACCCATTGGACAACTCTTTCCTAAGCAGTTGGTGTCAGAGCCCTCAGATCAAGTATTTCCCACCATGGCCCCCAGCTCAGCCCACTAGCAGTGGCCCACCTCTGGGCTTACTACCACCTAGACATGTCCTCCTAAGACCTCACCATTTCCTCTACTTCCAGCCTTTGCTACAGCTCCTGTGTCCCAAGAATGGGAATGCGTTTGCTTGCCCTTGTCCTGTGGCCCACTGTGCTTTGGTGGCTCTTGGTTGTCCATGCTTAGGTTTGTAGTTTGTTGTAGGATGAGGGCTGCGTGTTGGGGATCGAAAACCTGGATGTCTCATGGGGTTGCCAGAACCAAAGTATCCATTGTACAGTGGCTGCTATAGCAGGGGATGTGGCTCAACAATGCAGTGGCTCTTCCAGTCCTCCACCCTTGCCACGATACCTTGGGCTGTCCTGTGGACACAGCTTCACAGTTTTCCCCACTTGAGTGAGGCAAACGGGAAGCCAAAGTCCATCCAGCTTAACCAAAAGCAGAACTTGCTGTTCCTCCATGACATTTTGATTGGTAGCACAAACTGGGCTGGGTTCTCTCCCTCCTCCATTTCATGCTGCATTCCCAGTACCAGCAGCCCAGAGATGTTGCAGACATGCAACATGCATACAGCTCTGCCATTTTGATCACTTCGTGTAGGACTGCTACAGGCAGGGAGAGAGCTGAGGCAACAGCAACTTTAATTGATTTATGAGTTTAGCTTTTGATATAAAGCTCTGTCTACTTAGCAACATATGAGCATGTTTGTGGGTTTATGAATTTACTTCAGTCCTACAGCAGGCCATCTTCCCCTTCTGCTACTCCTCTGGAAACAGTTCAAGTCAGTGTATTGTACACATAATTGATACTGGCTTTCCCAGCCTCCAGAAATCATATTAAAAAGATAGGCACAACCTGGGGGAAGGGATTTTTTCTGGCTTAAAGTGAGAGGATCTGGGGGTGACCACGTGGCTACTCCAACTGAGTCTTCCACACATGCATTTTGCTTATGGTGTGCGTGTGCAAAACATGTCAGAAAAAAAAGCTCTCAAGGGAGTTAGGAATCTGTCTAGAGTCTGGTAAATCCACAGCAAGATGCAGGCCCCCTTCTCCATGCTGCTGCCATTCCTAGGGTCCCCTTCTCCACAAGGCATATCTGCAGAAATGGGGTATTTAGATAAAGGGTTGAGACACCAGCTTTCACAAACAGGGGCTCAAAAGGAACCACAAATAGCACATAGGTATTGAAAGCCAACCTGGTGCTCCAGGTGAATGGTGGGGACACCTTGGGTCCCACAGGTTGACTGACCCAGTTCCCCTTCAGGGCTTGCTGTGACTCACTGGAGCTGGTTGGAAGACATTTTCATTGTCTACCAGTCCTGCATGTCACCATGGAGTCCAGCCCTTTTTCACAGGGGAATGTTAAAATGAATACACATTTCAACACTCGTTCAGTTCACCTCACAGCCCCAATAACAACAGTGTAATATTTTAAACTGCTTTTGCAAGTCTCCTTTCTACAGGGCAGTTGAAAGAATATAAAAGCATTTTAACAATTTTATAGATCATCTCCGGAGCGCTTTTGTGATGTGGGAGAACAGAAGTTTTGTTGCCATTTGCCCATGGACAGCTGCCAAACTCACCTGTCTCCACCAAGCCTGCGAAGGGCATATCACATCTCTCTGGAAACTCTGAGGCCAGCCCCGGATGGCTTCTCACTTTACTCAGCCAAAAAACATGTTGCACAACTTAACTCTTTGCCTCCACGATTGCCTGGGTGTGTTACTCAAAACCAGCAACTCATTCCATTTGAGCTTAAAGAAAGTGGTTTTGGAGAAACCTAAAGTGCTAGATTGTTTTGGACAAATCTAAAACTAGGACTTTCTTGTGAAAAAACCTTCATCTGTGTGAAAAGTCTTCTTGCCCTGCAAGTTATCCTACTGACTTCAGTCAAGCCTTGAAGTGTCCACAGCTCTCCTTTTGTCACTCTTTCATCACAGTCAACCACCCTCCGAATTTGACCCCTTTTCAACAAGGTACTTAAGAATTTGGCTTTCTGACTAAAGCTTTACCAGACTAGCTGCATATTCAAAGTAAGGTGTATTCTAGAGCACCAGAAGCCATAAAGTGGTGGCTTCATCCTGTGTATAAAATACAAAGCTAAGGATTAGAAGAGATCTGCAACTGACCACATCTTCTTAACAGCTCCCTTAATTTTGCAGGGTCCTGTTTCTCGTCTCAAAAATTACTACTAAAGCCCATGTATACAGTTGACATGAGAGAACTGAGTAGCTTCATTTGTCAATGTTCAGGAAATATTTGCAGATCCTTGTGTGGAAGACGTGACAGAAGTGCAGTACAATCTACTCCCTTATGTATGAACTTCTCTTTTTCCCTGCCTACAGATGAATATTTACATTCTCCACCCTCCTCCTCTCCTGGAAAGAAAAGTGCATAAAATTATTCCACATCACATTCTTTCCTTAATTTGGCAAAATACAGAGAAATACAAAAAGTTTAAATGATATGGAATATGCAGGCATAGCTTATCTAAGATCAAGTGTGCAGATCAAAATCAACAAAGCCTCACAAAAGAAAGCCCCAAAACATCTTTCATCTGCCTGATCTCATTTCCCTGCCTACACCTCTTTTTACTCTACTGTAATGTATTAGTTCTGCTTTAGTTTCTGCTCTGCACAACATTTCTGCTTAAGAAAGATTCTGTTGAGTCATTACCAGCATCAGCCAAACAGGCTTTTCAAGAATGGAGGAAAAAATAAAGGCTGTGGTTTTTAAATTAATTCCATGCTGCTTAACCCTTAAACCACTAGTGACTTCCAGACTTCTAACCAATTTAATGCTGAGCAAAACATGTAGCTGTTGTGCCCAAGATGAGTGCACTGTCAGTGCTTCTGTTGGTGACCACACCAGAGAGCTGCTGTGGCAGTATGGACCAGTCCCTCCTAGAAGATCATTAAATACAGGACAAAGCAGAGATGCTACTGACAGCACGGGGTCAGGCTGACCGGGAGGCAGCTGCACCTCTGCCAGACACAACCTCTGCTGCGGTCCCTTCCCCTCAAACAAAGAGTGTCAATATCTACTTGAGCTGCTGTTTGACTGTGAATCTTCCCAAGCTGGGCTTAGCACCAGCCACCCTGCACCCAGGGGTACCGCAGTGAGCAGCCCCATCCTCCTGTGCCCGCACACCTTGCCCTGCCGAAATAATTGTGAAGGGCTATGCTGTCCAATCCATGCCCTAAATACTCCGTCCTTGCTGCTTGAAAATACAGCCCCAGGTAACCCACACCAAAGCAGAGGCAGGGAGAGGGCCTTTTCTACTAGAAGATAGTAGTCATGACAGTAGAAATGAAAGAGAGATAAGCACATCTCTTCCTCCATGAGGTAGGAGAGATACTCCACTCCTCCTTCCCCCAGCAGGTTGTATATAGGAGAGAATAGCGGTTGCCAAAATGATACAACTTGAATAAGCTCCTGGTACCTTGAGGTTTGAGGGGCCCTGCAGGGAGACGACACTTGGATTGAGAAAAGGCAGAGGAGGGGAAGGCAGATAAGGTGATTTTCTTTGCCTTGGCTTTTAAAGCAATCTCAGACTGCAAAACTTTCAGTTTGTGCTGCCAATTACTATTTCCAAAGTTATCTTTGCACAGAAAAAGGTTGGAATCCTTCCCTCTCTCCTTCTCTCTGTCTCCCTTTTTAATGAAAGCTCAGTTTAGATCTGATATCGCTTTAAAAGGTTTGCTATCAAAGTTTATTAGACCCACTGGGACAGATCACAGTTTTCAGAAAGCTCAGAGTTTCACAGCAGATAACTGTAAAGTGAACCATCCAATGCTCTTCAAAATGCTCATTTGTCTTGGGCTCACCTATTACACAAAGCTGCACTGTATTCAAGCATCATCAGAAGTGATCCCAGTTGCTTACATGATGCTGGCCACAGTTTTGCTTTTAGAGCAGACAAGAGCAGCCAACAGTCCCCAGCCTGTCCCACTGGCTGATGCTAAGCTAAGCGGGATGCCATTTACACTGAAGGCAAGCCCTACCGCTGCAATGGGTTAATGCCTGCTAGGTGCTCCTAGAAAAGACCAGAATTTCCAAAAAGAAGCAGAACGTACAAAAGCAGCATCCCTTTAAAAATCCTAATTTGCCTTTCCCTGCTTAAAAGTAATATTAATAGTAAACAGAAAAGACTCCTTTGCCTTGAGACTATGCCTGAGAAATTTCAGATGGAAAACAAATAAATGAGAGGAGGGATTAGCATGTCGAGCTTCCTATGGAACGCTTGTTGTTTTTTTTAATGAACTCATTGGTATTATTATGTGGTTTTTAGTAGGCTATCCTCCTAACAATGCATGGGAATAAACACCCTATCTGGTAGGATCTCTGACTGTAACATGTATCACAGAGGCATCTATTTACAGTCTGAAGGGAGGGGAGCTGTTTCGTTTCTCAAGACAGTAATGGAAAGCATGATGTCCTACAACTAAGGGTGGTGAAGCATTGGGAGAGGTAGTGGGAAAAAACATTCACGATAAACCAAAGAGCAAAAGAGAGTTTCAGGGCAGATATTTGCAGGATGTATCATCACCAAGAGAAGCTAGCAACCCTGGGAAAAGGCTGAGAAACAAAATATCTGACTCAAGCAGTCAAGTTCTCGGACCACCAATGTCCTGTCCTGCTACTGCTGCTTCACATGGCTTTACACCCCTCCCTGTACTTCATAGTGTCATTCGGTCTTTCTAGAGGCTAGACAAAACTCAGAGGAGTTGATGGTTTTGAAATGCCCATGCTCCCTAATGCCTCCCACCAGAAGCACGTGCAACCACTTGACAGCTTGTCTGCTTTCTGATTCCTTAACAGGTCATGCAGATGGACCAGAAGCTAGATGACATCCTGAACATGCTCCAGGCTCAGTTTGGGGATCAGCCACAGGCACAGATGTCAGAGCCAGCCACCCCACCTGTCACGCAGCTACAGACAACCTCAGATCCCCCTCAGTAAACTGGAAAATTTGAAAGCCAGAGGACAGACACGTGTCACCCTCTCATTCTTTTATGTCCAGTTATTTTTAAGTCTTGGTGTCTCAGGATTCGGCTGTGTTGTGAGTGAAATGAAATATTCTGTTGTAATAGATTCAATTAAAAAAAAAAAAAAAAGAAAGAAAAGAAAAAAGAGAGAAGGAGGAGCAAGAAGCCAGTCACGACCCTAGGAGAGCACATAAGTTTTGCACCTGTTTTATTAGTCATCATTAGCTAACCTCTGTCAGCCTGCGCTGGTCCCATGCAGCGAGCCCCATTTAGGCTGACTGCACACACACAGGGCACGTTGTTGCAGCAAGCATCCCAGCAAGGGTTAGGATGACCTGTTCATGGGCGCAGAAGGGGAAAAGGACTAGTTTTTTGGCATCTAATCACTAAGTTTAATGCTCACAGCATGCCCAAAAGGGGGAAAAGAGCCAGCATTTGAACATGAAACAAATGGAAATCAGTGAACAGGAAAATTGAACAGCATGTTTTGACTTCTACCAAGCAGTGAGGATCATAAGAAGGGCAGATTTATATGCTAGTGCGAATGACAAAGTAAAGAAAACAGGCTACTGATTAAAAATATGGAAGTGTACACAGGCTGGTTGACATATGAAAGACTGAAGCAAAGACTTCAGCTAATTAAAGCAAAGGGTTGCAAATGAGATGAGATGCATGTTGGAACAGACAGGCAGGAGAGATAGGATCTGCGTAGGCTTACTGCACAAGAACACTGTAATAGCTATCAGCTACGCTGATGACTGTTATGCAAAATGTTCTCAAGCTTTTACCTTCATTCAGCAGTGGTTGTTGACACCAGTTGACTTAATTTTAACATAAGAAACCTGTATGGTAATTGACTGTGAAATATCTGAAGCTTGGTTCAAGTCACTGAGTAACAGGATGCTGCAGGAGGGCTGCAGCTGTGACTAAGAATGGCAGCATTTCTTAAAGAAAACAGAAATGCACATACTGTTGATGAAAGTTAATTGCTGTTTAAATAAACTGCTGTATATAATTTTAAATGCTAGATTTTCTTTTTTCTTGTAGTCTAGTTGTAAGTCAAGTGCATATGCTGGATGATATACTATCACTGTGAAACACATCTTACCTGTCACTCCAGAAAAGGAATGATACAACACTGTTGCTAAATATGTAAATAATAAACCAAGCTAAAGGGGTGCAGTGCTATTTTCTCAAGTCTTTTAAATATATTTGCATAACCAACCATTTGCAGAGCAAATGCATCTGCAGAGCAAAGATCTGATTCCTGGGAAATCCTAAATACATTCTATTCCCACTCATATCCATGGAAGCAAAGCCTGCACTGTATTTAAAAGCAACCTGAAAGACTGGTCCCTTAATAAGCATTTATTTGGACCAATGACTGGTCCATTTCAATGTAATCAAATTAGCTTCTAACTATTACCTGTCCCTTTAAAACTCTTTCCCAGGTTTGTGTCTGGGAATTCAAGCTTGGAAAGAGCACAATGAGGCTGATTCCAATCTTCAGATTGCAGGCGCGTCTTAGAATATTAATGATGTGTGAGAGGCAATAAAAAAAAAAAAAGACGATGTGGTTTTAATTAAATCAGCTGACAAGCCGCCGTTCCATCTTGTCTGATTACTACAGAGTTACTGAACATGACCAAATACAGCGTGTAACATGGGAAAATGGTAAATAATCATTGTCAGAGCATTGAGTTGCTCCTGGCTTTCAGTCACAGTTGCGAGCTTTGCAAAGGCCCTTCATATAGCCTCACTGGCCACTCAGAGTTACATGGGCAACTGGACACCAAACGTAGGTACCATTTCATCAGCCACAGGTAAAAAACTCTCCCTGGAGATGCCTTTGCCACGGAGGTTCAGAAGGTGAGAAGTGCAGCTTTCAGCAGAAGGGCTCAGGGACTTTTGTGGCCAACATAGTGTGAACTGGTACACTGCAGATATTTGTGTGAGGGGTATGTGTGATCACAGGATGTGGACCAAGGAATGCAGCAGTATTTTACTTACTAATGAGCCTCAATATACGTGTACTACAGTAACACCTACTACCCTGAAGTGTCTCGAAAACATACTAAACAACCTTGACCGGAAAATTCAGCTAAATAAAACACAAGTGGTCTCAGCTACAGAGAGTGTCAGAAGGGATGAGCAGGTGGGAGGAAAGGATAAAAAGGCACACAGGGGTCCCTTCAGAACAAAAAAAAAAAAGGGTGCCAATGTGTGTATGTGTCTTCTTTTTTTAAACACAATCCAAAATTTCCCCAGCAAGCCTTCAGGGAGGCCAGAGCTCGAGCCTTTAAGGGTTTGAAAATCCAGCAGTGCTGGCCATCCATGCACTTTACAGCGGGCCACAGCGAACACTGCGGTGTGTGGCATAACGTGTTCAGACAGCACAATCTCTCATGTGACTGTGACCATCACTAGTGCCACGATGGAGAGATAAGGGTGTGGCCTGAACAAATGGCAGTGAGGAAGGAAGAAGACTGGTGGGAGACACCCATATGATGAGATTAATGGTAAAAAAATAAAAGCAACATATCTTAGCCTTACCTAAGCGAATCTCCACACCCACAGCTAAGACAAGAGTTGCCATCTAGCAAAATCTTTCTGAGTGATAAAAGTATCCATGAGTAGCACTGATGTGATTATCTGGTAACGCCACCTGACCCTTCTTCTAAGCAGAGATGTTTTTTTAGAGTGAACAGACTGCATATTAATACATTTTCATGTCATGAGTATTTTGAGTGCCCCTCTACCAAGATGTGCTATAAGCAAGCATTCATCAGCAAGCTATGATTTCCCAAGGCAAGAACTAACTTTTACTCAGTGAGTTTTTGTCGCTAAGCAGGCAGAAACAACATCAGATCAAGGTCATTGTGCATGTAGCAGCAATGAAACAGAAAGAGCGAGGAAGAAGCACAGGGGCAAGCTTCAGGAAACTCCAACACCTTGAGGAGGCCTCTTGCAACCACAAGTCCTATGAAGTCATGAGAGGATATAGTCCACCAAGGAACAGTATCAGAAGACCATCAGGTTCACCATGGCTTGTTTTTCTAACTTTACTAACTGCAGTATGAATTTGTTGGATGAAACACCACAAGAAGTTTCTTCTGGAAGAGACTGTCTGAGGGAAAC
This sequence comes from Columba livia, assembly GCF_036013475.1. Lineage (NCBI taxonomy): Eukaryota > Metazoa > Chordata > Aves > Columbiformes > Columbidae > Columba > Columba livia. The sequence goes on along the minus strand of NC_088602.1, from coordinate 141,230,396 downwards.
CTGTTATAAATCCTGCATGTAATTGCAAATAAACTGATTTTTTTCATAAAGATTATATGGTTCCACAGTTTACTTCCTTGATCCAACTGCCTGCCTTGCCTGATCTTATTCTTACAGTCTGGAGTCCTCCAGGGAGTAAATATGCAGCATAGCTGCACAGGAAAGCTTGTCTTCTACATGTGCCTTTCTTTAAGTAGTTATGTGAAATCCTGATTAGGAGATTATTAGTAGAGGTCTTGTCCAAAACTTTAACTTCTCTAGGGTTCATTAAAAGGAAGAGAGCAAAGATGGATTCACATGAATTCTCCCTGTGCGTTGTCTTTTTGAAAATTGTGAGTATCATAGAACCATAGAATAGTTTGGGTTGGAAGTGACCTTTAAAGATCACCTAGTCCAACATCCCTGCCATAGGCGCAGACACCTTTCACTAGATCAGGTTGCTCAGAGACCTATCCAGCCTGACGCTGCACACTTCCAATGGTGTTACATCCACAACTTCCTTATATACAATTTAAATCTACCATGTTTCAGCTTAAAACCATTGTCCCTTGTCCTGTCATTACAGGCCCTGTTAAAAAGTCTGTCCCCATCCTTCTCATAAGCCTCCTTTACATATTGAAAGGCCAAAATAAGGTCCCCCCAGAGCCCTCTCTTCTCCAGGCTGAACAACCCAAACTCTCTCAGACTTTCTTCATGGGAGACGTGCTCCAGCCCTCTGACCATTTTTGTGGCCTCCTCTGGATGTGCTCTAGTCCATGTCTTTCTTGTACTGGTGGCCCCAGGGCTGGATGCAGTACTCCTGGCGGGGTCTCACAAGGGTGAAGTAGAAGGAAAGAATCACCACCCTCAACCTGCTCGCCATATTTCTTCTGATGCAGCGCAGGGTATGGTTGGCTTTCTGGGATGCAAGTGCACATTGCTGGCTCATGTCCAATTTTACATCTACCAGTATGCCCAAGTTCTTCTCCACAGGGCTGCTCTCAATCAATTCACTACCCAGTCTGTACTGATGTTGGGGATTTCCCCAACCCATGTGTATGATCTTGCTCTTGGCCTTGTTGAACTTCAGGAGGTTCACATGGGCCTACTCCTCAAGCCTGTTCAGGTCCCTCTGGATGGCATCCCTTCACTCAGCCTGGTGTCATCCGCAAACTTGCTAAGGGTGCATTCAACCCCATTATCTGTGTCGTTAATGAAGATGTTAAATAGTATTGGTCCCAGTACAGGCCGTTGAGGAACATCACTTGTCACTGGTTTCCATTTTGACATTGAGCTGAAACTCTTTGGATGCAACCATCCAGCCATTTCCTTATCGATCTAATATTCCATCCATATCTCCCCAATTTAGCGGTAAGAATGTTATGGGGGAGTTTATAAACGGCCTTACAGAAGTCGAGTTAGATGTCATCACTTGCTCTTCCCCAACAGATGCAGTCAGTGCATTGTAGAAGACCAATAGATTAGTCAGGCACAAGTCACCCATGGTGAAGGCATGTTGGCTGTCGCTGATCTCCTCGTCTTTCATATGCTTCAACATAACTTCCAGGAGGATCTGTTTCATGATCTCACTGGGCACCAAGTTGGGGTTGAATGGTCAGCAGTTCCTAGGGTGCTCCTTATTACCTTTCGTAAAAATGGATGTGATATTGAGTGCTCCCTCTCAGCAGTGACTCTAACACAAGGCAAAATTACAGAAAGTATTCCCAGGAAAATCCATTTGTGTTTTTTCATCTCAATTTCTACTAATGTTACTGCACTGATATTCATCCTACTAATTTCTCCATGATGGGAGTCCAGCACACACATCACACACCCAACTGCTGACCAAAGAGTACATTTAGCAAGCTCATTCTTACAGCAACTCTTCTCGTAACAGTAAGATAGCAATAATACCATGAATTAACATGGTCCAATGAAGTTATCTGCACTGTGCAGCCAGGTCTGCAATGGTCCCACATTGTCTTCTGATTCAGAACAGAGGCATAGACCAGGCAGCCAAGGTCTCTCAAGGCCACAGTATCAGCAGGGGTGGCTGTCAAGAATGCAGTTTACCAATGCATCAAAAGATGTACAGGAGATCAAGTAAAGATTAGCTATTTATTTTCAAAAAGATCACATGTTTTTCTACCTGATCCAATTTCACTGTGAAGATACAAGGTGTTCTCCCTTACTAGAGACATCAACACCAACCAAAACAAGATTTTCCACATTCCTTTTAATAATGCATGGTATCTTGAAGCCTGCTGTTTGCCCATGATGATGCAAGATGCTCAGAAGTCATTACAACAAAGCCTGAGGGAATTATTTTCTCATTTCCATAATTACACAGTCAGTAATATTATTATGAACCAATCTTATCTGAAAACGTATACACAGATCTTTAATGACGATATTTCTGAAGTTATGTGTGAGATTACAGTCCCGTGTATGATAAGGTTGCAGCAGTGAGTAAGGTACAAAAAGTTCAGCTTTCATCAGCTGTGGGCTTTTATTCCTGAGAAAAGGTAACTGTGCCCCCAAAACAGCCAATATGGGTCACAGATCCGAAATCTGCTGCCTCATTTGGAACAGTCCCTCCATCTCTGGAGAGTAAAATGTGAGAAAAGACTCTTCAGAGACAGCTGTCCCTTTTAGAAGTGGGTCCATTTAGTGGCCATGGAGGTTTTCCATCCACCTACCTTGCCCTGGCATCACCAGAGGAACCTGTGCTGGAAGTCCCTTTCACCTCCATAAGGCCGTGAGTAAGCTCCCAGCTCACTAGCTATGGAGAATGAGTAGGATTCTTTTGGTGCCTCTTTTCTCAGTATCTCAACTGGTTTTCTCTTCTCACCGATGTTTCAAACCTAAGACCTGAAGAGTCTGAACTAATAAACATATTTAGGATATGCTGTATATCGTGGAGACCTAAATGGCGGGACTCATTCAGCACTCTTCCAAACAGTCTGAACAACATGTCTAAAGAGAAAAGCAAGTTTTAGGGACTAAAATGCCATAGTATGAAGAATCTCAATCATCAAAATTGCATTATTAATATTCTGAAAGAGTACATGCTAAAATCTCTGTAATGGCCCAGGAAAAGCATGGTGAAGAGTCCAAGCAGAGGTATCTCTCAGGCACCATTTCTAGCTCAAGCAGAGCCCAGGCAGCAAAACTAAACAAGATGGTACTGTTCTGCCTCCTTGGTAGGAAGAGGTTTGAGTTCCTCTCAGCCTGCCTGAAGACCAACCTCTTTTCTTAGTCAAGGGGCAGTCAAAGGTAGTTGGAAATATTAAACACTGAAAGAGACAAAAAAGTCTAACTAACTTTTTGAATCTCCTGTTAATGGTCACTATGCTCTTTCCCACTGCACATCACATGCTTTTATAATGTTCAGAAAACCCCGAACTCTGGATTATATTAATGTTATTGGTGCTGGTGATGTGTATGTGCTCTCTCCTGCTCTCCCTCCATCATGCAGTAAAGAGTCTCTGTCAGACATGAAAGAGTGTCTTCGAACAACAAGCTGTTTTGCCAAAATACTTATTATGTGGTGGTTAGCCCTTATTATGGTTTACAGTGGCTCCCAAATGACTGTATAAAAGTACAATGTCTCTGCTTAGATTCCTGGCTGAGCACCCATTCATCTCAGGGTTTGGATTTGGTACATGCAGGTTTGTGAAAAGAATTTTAACTCCTCTTCATGATATTATTTGATCTCCCCCTGGGGTGGGTGGAGCTGCGTGGAAGTGACCAACTCAACACAAACAGTAAAGAGAGGGTGATTTTTGAACTCTGATTAATGTAATTTCTTTACCAAAGGACCGAGCTACAGAGAAGCAAAGTCCCCAGTGTTTCAAATGAAGCAGCCTCTGAGTGACTCACAGGTTATAGACAACCCTCACTAAAAAGGTCTAAGAGACTGTTTTCTTTGCCGAGAGACAAAATAAATGCTCTATGAAGCATGTCTTAAGAGATAGAAATGCTTACAGCAGGATGAGCACAGCACTTGATGTCCAAGATTAGAATCATAGAATGATAGAATGTCCTGAGTTGGAAGGGGCCCACAAGCGTCATCAAGTCCAACTCCTGTCCCTGCAGAAGACAACCCCAAAATTCACACCGTGTGTCTGAGGGTGTTGTACAATCGCTTCTTAAACACTGTCAGGCTTGGGGCCATGACACCTCCCTGGGGAGCCTGTTCCAGTGCTCCACCACCCTCTGAGTGAAGAACTTTTTCTTAATGTCCAACCTAAACCTCCCTTGGCACATCTTCCTGATGTTCCCTCAGGTCCCAGAGAGACTGGTCACCAGAGAGAAGAGATCAGCACCTGCCTCTCCTCCTCCCCTTGTGAGGAAGCTGTAGACAACTATGAGGTCTACCCTCAGTCTCCTTCAGGCTGACCAAAACAAGTGACTTTAGCCACTCCCCTTATGGCTTCCCTTCTAAACCCTTCACCAACTTTGTGGCCTCCTCTGGACACTCTCCTGTAGCTTTATAACCTTTTTATACCGTGGCACCCAGAACTGCACACAGTGCTTCAGAGGACGCCACACCAGTGCAGAGTACCACTTGCTGCCAGGATGTTCAGAGTCAGTGAGCAGCAAGGCTCTTGTCACATCTGGCCTCTGCTTTGTCAAGTGAGCAATGATTTGCTCAAGGCTAGCCCAGCTCATAGTTCAGTCATCTCTGACACCACCGGTGATGTGACAGCAGGCAAAGACAGTGTGTCGGTTCCTCTCTGCCTACAGTTTGCCTTTTGTCATCGTCCTACAGTGTCACATGAAGCCACTCCACTCCTGAAGTTTGGTGACTTGGGAGACTTTGCAAGTAGCTTCTGAGTTTTAATCCAAATCAACCTAGCCTTCCTTACGGAGAGAAACTCTTGCATTTCTAATGCAGAGGTAGATCTATCCCACACCTAGTCAGAAGGGTCCTTCAAGTAGCTTAGTGTTTGTTGTGGAGGGTCTGGGTCTATACCATCAAGGTGTGGGGGAGGGGGAAGCACCCATGTGCTATTCCTGCAGCAGAAAAGCAACTGCCTGATGCAGTGTCCTTATTATTTTGGTTTTATTTGCTGAGAATTTCCCCCTTCTGAAGCACTAAACAGCTCGTTTCTTCCAAGCTAAACAAATTATTCTGCCAGCTACTGATTGTTTCTACTTTCTGCTTCTAATGGTTGGTGCAGTAAGTACAAGACTCCCTTCATCTGATAGCTGGTCAGGAAGCCAAGAAGAGCTAAGGACAGCTCTTGTGACACATCAATACTGTGCCAAATTCTTCAGTTTGGCTACATCATGAGCGTCATTACTCTTGGATTCCACCAACCCAGTTGGCCAACTCCCAAGAGGCTACTGCTTTGGTCAGAGATTAGCAGAGTGCAGTAACAGACCAACAAAGTCTCCATCCTCAGAGCGACATGTGTCCCTTTTGCTGTCCTGATGCTTCATTTCCTCTTTGTTACCATGTTATTCCCCATGAAACAGTTCGGTTAAGCCAGCCGTACAGATCCATGCATTAAGAAAGCAATACAATAAACATCAGGATAAACCAAGCTCCAGTCCAAAAGGCTGCAGCTGAGAGCCTACAGTCATTCCTCTCCACAGGGTTTACAAGGAAGATTATTAGGGAGAAGAACAGACATTGCTGCAGAGACACAGACTGATAAGAGTTTATGTGCTTGACAAGGTCTGTGGTAAAAGCAGACTGAATTTAATCCAGGCATGGATCTAATGAAGTCAATGGATTTAAACCACAGATTATTTTGGCTTGATCTCTCTTCAATATGTGTCTGAATAAGTGATAGGTGAAAAGAAGACCTAGTTTCACAGACCTTACTAAAGCTCTGAATTAGAGTCAAAATTTCACAGCAACCTGCAAAACCCCATATACGGGGTGTTTCAAAAAGATGGACGCAAATGAAATCACTATATCTCTGCAACCACAACCTGCCCATGAACGAAACTCTTTTGACTTGAAAGAGAGGGGCATAGAGTTTCAAATTATTACTGCAACATGCCTCACCCAGTGCATTATTGAAAATATGTCAGAAATTATCTGGTGGAAAAAAGCTCCAAAATTATCTGGGACTTACCCTTGTACCCATTTCATTAAAATATTATAGTTTTCACTGAAAATGTTCTGCATTAAATTGGAAGTCAAGGTGACAGTGGAACTGTTGAATAAGCATAAAACCAGGTTACCTTTTCAAGCATAAATAGCTGAAGAAGTGGTTTACGGCAAGCAATCATGCTTTTTCATGTCCTGGGACAGAGATTGAGCTGCTCTGTGCACTTGTCCCTCTACCCAATCCACTCTCGAATTTGGATGAAGTCATGTGCTTGGCCTTCAATAGACAGTCCTTATCTACATGACTGGTTTGGAGAAGCACTGTGGCCCTGGAGTCACAGATCACCGGGAATGCAACTGCAGGCTCAGGTTGCACAAGCTCCTTCTGGCTTCTCCTAAAGTAACCTGGAGCAGGGAGTGAGGGGGTATGAGGGCTGGTTGCTCTGTGTGAGGAGGGTAGATGCCCAGGGTGATAACACGGCCAGCAGAGACCATGGTCTCACCAACGAGGACCCAGTCCCACAGGACTCAAGCAAGACCAGCAGAGCAGGTTCAACCAAGAGTCCCAATCACCTGCGAAGTCCACAGTGGTGAAGAAGGAGGGAGGTCAAGGTGGGAAGTCAAGGCATGGGGTCAGGCTCCAGGTGAATGGGGTGCATGGCACAGGCATGGTTGCAATGCAGCTGCAGTGTAGCTCAGGTGGGCACCAGTGAGGGAAGTCCCTCAGTTTAGAAGCAGCTCCCAAGCAAAACGGGGGACACAAGGGCATTCTCCAGGCAGTGAGATGGCCCTGAGTGCAGCTGGCCAAACCCCAGGGAGAGGGGAAATGTGCTCTTCATCCTCCCCACCAACGCTGTCCTGCACACCCAGCCACATCGTGGCATGGCGCTGGGTGCTGGGGGCAGAGGATCCCTGCTCCCCTCCACACAAGCAGCATCGCTCCCACCACAGGGGACTCAGCAGTGCTGCTGAAGCAGGGCTATGGATTCCCCTGCGGGAGAGGAAAGCTTAAAGCAAAAGGATTATAAAAGTAGCTGGAAACTTGGAAAAATACTTACAAAAGAATAGGGGGAATTGGCTGAATAAAAAAGCACCCCCCCACTCCCAGGTGTCAGCAAGGTAAACAGTGGAAAGGTTGGACTCAGAGCACTCAAACGGCTTTGCTTTCATAAAGTGCTTTTTCTTTTCTTTTTTTTTTTCAGACTTTTGGTTCTGTTTTTCTTCTTTATCTCTCCCCAGCAGCCGCTGACAGATGACCTTTAAAGCCCGGGAGAGCTGCACCAGCAGGTGATTTACTAACAGCTGTGCCAGTCAACAAAACAGAGAGGGGCAGAGGTCGCCGCCGGACGGGGCTGCCCAGTGGATTCAAGGGTGGGATTTAATTAAAGAAAGATGCATTACACTTTTTATTGATTTGTGTGTGTATGCATAAGAGCCTTTTCTCTTTTTTTCTTGTTTTTGTTTTTTGGGTTTTTTTTTTTTGTTCCTACTCCCTGCACCTGGACATTTCATCCTGGATGTGTCAGCCTGGCCAGCCGTGCTCTGCCCCACACCCCCGACTCCCCCCCCGCCCAGGACGCCACTCGCTGGAATCCCATTGCACACTTGCAGAGGGGCCTGGGAACAGGTGGGGACGAGGCAAGTGGAGGGGGAACCCAGCAGCTGATGGCTCATGGCATCCCTGCTTGTCTCTCCATATTCATGGGGTGCTGGGTGGGTCTGTTGGGGGATGCTGGGGTTTTTTAATCCCTTCTTCCCCTGCGGTAAACTTTGCCCTTCTTCTGTCTTCCAAATGACCCATTAGGAGAGTGGTGGGGGAAAGGCACTAGAAGGACAAGTTACAGTCTTTTTGTTTTGTGTAGGGTTGAGAATGAATAAAAATGACACTTTTTAGGACACCACTAAAGACAATGAGCATTTTTTGAGCAGCGAAATGTAGACCAAAGTGGAAATTCAGTGGCTCTGTATTCACAAGACACTATAATGCATTATTTTTGCTCATGCATCTGATTCCTCTCTTTTTGCTAAGTCACACTTTTATTATTATTATTATTATTTTGTTGTTATTTTTGCCTGGTTTTTAAAAATATAATATTCACATATAAACAAACTTCCATTCAAGCTAGAACTAGAAATAACTGAGTCTTTAAAGACCTAGCACTTCAAATTTGATAATTCGAGTAAGAGTAAGCTCAATACCAGCGGGCTTAAGTCACAATACTCATTAGGAAAAAAGCACCTGCAAATCATGGGACCATTTTTTTGAGGGCTCAGGACCAGGAATGAAACAACCTTTCCCAAAAAGCACGACACAGGGGATGCTGATCTGTGCTGAGACACAGATAGCACAAAAGGGATGGTGACACACAGTGCCTTTGGAAACCGAGCCCCACAGTAACATCTAATATGTTAAACCAGGGGTACATTTATACAGTCCCAAAATTACATTCAGCCCTTTGAAGGCAACCATGAGGCTGATGTGTCCCCCCATCCTGAGAAAATGAGTTTGCACCCTTGCATTGCACCCCCTTGTTTGGGGCCTCTCCAGATCACATCCAAAGTTAGGAGAGAGCCTGCATACTTAATTTGATTATATTTAGGTATGTGTTGTATCCATTACGTTGACTGATTTAATTAGCCTGAAATGGCTGGCTAATACATTTGCAGGATGCTGCAGGAACTCAAATCCAAGAAGGCTTTTGTATGAGGACGAGAAATATGCAAGCTTAAAAGAAATTACTACAGGAATTTTTAAGGCAGTATCTGATAAAATTCTTTTTCTATTTGACTTTCCCAGCTTGTGAGTTTAAAAAGTGCAGTAATCATCTTGCGTCACTCCTACACAGCATTGTCCTTTGCTCTTTGCTAAGTAACTCCTGGATCAAACCGAACACTTCAGCCTGGCTAAGGCCAGAGCTTTGAGAAAAAGCTTGGGTTTGCTGTCAAATCTTTGAGTGATGGAGAAGTTGCTGTTCTAGTGATGAAACTAAACTTTCTCAAAGTAAGTAAGATTTTGTGCCCAAGTTTGTTCACTTTTCAGTCACAGGCTCTTCCAGAGAGGGGTCAGGTAAATTAAGAAAAAATCACCTTGCTTCCTTTCAAAAGTCACTGCCCATACAGACATTTCTACTAAATCACATTGCAGTCTTCCCTTAAGTAAAACATATGGAGCTTCTGATAAGCCTCAATGTAAGGCAGATTTCCTAGGCGAGCTTTTGGTGAGCTTTTCATCTGAACCCTTTCCGATACTCCAGGCTCTTTTCTCTGCCTTGTTGGTGCCTTCCCAAAACATGGTGTCACTGGAAATTCTTGTGACAAGTTAGGTTTCTATGGACATAGATGCTCCAAGCACAGCTGCCAAATTTCACTTAAAAGCATTCTCTACAGCCAACCAGACTGGGCTTAGATATCCAGTTGTGATGCAGTCAAGTCTTGGTGGGTTTCAAGTGGCTTCCGCAAAAGGCAAGAAGAGGCAACCACATGTTTCCCTCTCACTCTTTTTTCTACCTATTTGTTTTTATATCCATACATTTATGGCAGCCATTGTCCATAGGTTGGTATTCAGCAGCCCTAACTTGAGGCAAACTCTTTCCAAAAATGGATGTTCTTGGCATAGCAGACTGGCCTGGAATGTCTAGATCTAAACTAATTACACATCCGTCACAGGCTTCCCGTCATCCCACCAAAATTGGGATGCCTGTGTTTGGCTGAGCCTTTCAACACGACAAAGCCATCTGTATGTCCAGTTCCCTTTAAAATGCAAGGGAAATAAATACCCAGCATCACTATGTGGCTTTGAAAATCCCTCTGCAATCTCTAACCCTCACTCCCCATCTGTAAAACAAGAATAACAGCAATTCCTGCCCCATATCTGCTTTATCAGTCTTGTCTATGCAGACCACAAGTTCTATGAGACATGAACTGGCTGCTACTAAATATAGGTACAATGTCTAGCACAGTTTTTATTATATCCCCTAGGCACTACAGCTCCATAAATAACCATGTTGACTTTTTCCAGATTAAGAACGCATCAATGGGAGCTTTGCTTGAGCAAGAACTGTAGGATCTGGCACTAGTGCTTTTAAACCCTAATAGGAATGAGAGAGTCTGAAGCCTCTTCCAGCCTCATTCACTGGTATCAATGCTTTTAATACCAAGTCAGCTGTTGTGACACAAAGGGTATGTTTCTCTTGGTGCTGTTTCTTGGAACTGAAGAGCCCTCCTGAAGTTTTCATTTTCTTTACTGAAAAGCCCCGCTATGGTAAATCATCAACTCACCAAATTTATAGGAGGCACAGCACTTGGTATGTCACGTCTCTGAGCCCAGCCTAATGATTCACTTACTTATGCTTTTGTTCCTTTGCTTTGTAGTTCTCTTGATTTCAGCAACTGTCTATCATTTTCATGTGGCTTGCTGGCTAGAATGCCCCCTACTATTCCAATAATCATTGCCCTGCTAGAGTGTTTATTACTGACTGAACGGCTGCACAGACTGGTAAAACAACCTGAGCTGTACGAATTTTCCCTCAAGTCTCTGGGGCCTCACAATTCTTGAAAGAATGTAATGAAAAAAAAAAAAAGGCTTAGTTATGGGGAAAGGTCAAAGTCAAGTTTTTCTGCAATAGCAGATTTCTTCTCTGGCTTTGGTGTCTCTGTTACTGAGCACTCACCATGTCACCTTCAGTATTGAAAGAACAGCTGTGAACTCGCCATAGGGTGAGAGTTGTGCCAGGTAACTTTTGACAGCCTGCTGTGCATCTGTGCATCAACATACGGTTGCTTAAAGTGTATGTGCTCATCCTCTACTAAACATGCACCCTGGATAGGGTCCCAACATGCTAGCGACTGCCTGATTGTTTGGGTTGTGTTTGAATTGAGGTTTGTGGTAGGTGCACTGTAAAAAAAAGCCCAAATAAACCACACATACACCTACAAAAACCAGTGACCAACACAAAATAATACACAGATGTGCGAATAACTGTGGGAAAATTTCCAAAACAGAGACTCTGTCTAACTTTTATCAGTGGTTTGCTTTCCCTCTGGCTAAGATTCTCAAAAGTGGGTGCCTAAAGTTAGTCTCTCCTGGGTAAAAGCTTCAAAAGCATCTTAATAACAAAGGAATCTAGAGTGCCTAGTAGAACACTTCTTAAAGGCTCTGGAAAATCTCAGCCCTCCATCCACATCTTTAGCGATATGATTTTTAAATGCTTGGAGCTCACAGTAGCTGTTATTGCAGCCGAGGGCGAGGATCCTTCTGAGGAGCCCGAGGAAGTGGAGCATCCATCACACTGTGTCTCCTGGCCTGACACTTTCCAAAAAAACACACCTAATATGGATTTACACGTTCAACGTGAGTCTAAACTTAAACCTCAATTTTTGAAAATTCCCGGAGTCAGTTTCAATGCTGTGGGTGCCACACCATGGCATTCGTAATTAAAAAACAGACCACAAGTACTGTCATTTTGGGTAAGATTTCACAGCGCTGTTATTCCCATATCCACAGCCCATCATTGCTGTCAGATGTGCTAGCTTTAGGCAATAGGGGGTATAAAGGGCACCAAATAAACAAGGACAAATTCTTCTCTCATGCAAATTTTATTACAGCTTTATGAGGGGACTGTAAACGATTTCTGTTTAGCTGCTTCTTATGTAAAGAGGACTTTTTCCATAGTACTAAAACAAAAACAAATTTCACCCTAGGAAGATGGGCAGAAGGACTCCTGGCACAACTATTTCAGAGTAAGCTGTTCCAAGCTGCTTATTCTACAAGAGCTCCCCATGGAAAACATGGAATAAAAGGCATTTTTGCCCTCTAGGAGAATTTCACTTACTGAACAAGCTAGCCTGTGGAGCAGAAATCAGTTAGCAAGGGAACATCAAGGCCTGTATATATTACACGTAACTCTAGGTATGCAGTGCATCTAGTGCAGGAAGCTGCATCTCTAGGTTCTGGTTGCACCTAGGGGAGAGCATCAGCTCCAAAGGTGATGCATCCCTTCAGAAACAGAGGATGAAGCCACCTTTGCCATGGCCTACATGAGGACACAGTGAGACACCTGAAGTAAACCAAGGACAACTGGAAGGAACCAACACAGCTACAGAAACCCCAGCAGATGCCAAGGGAGAAGAGTGTCTTCAGAAGCACTCTGCAACCATGCTCCCAAATCACTCTTGGAGACAGGAATGGAAACTTCACTGCTGACAAGGAAATCAAAGAGAAGCCATAAAAAATTAAAGACAAAAACTAAATCAACGCAAAACCTCTTCATCTCGGCTAGACCTAAGCGTTTTACTTGCTGAATTTAGCCTTGCTTTTGTTTCCGTATGGGTTACCTAGGGGTTATGGCTTCCTAATCTTATATATCGATCTCATGTCTGAGCTGTTTTCAGGTTAGATCATATGTCTCTGCACTGCCTGTCAGCCATTTGTTATGATATCAAAATTCATGCAATACCAGACAGCTTCACTATATACAAGGTCACATAGTATATCATTTTTGGTCCTCAAACGAGGTTTTCTGACTAAAAAAAAAAAAAACAGTATTCACAAGGTGACATTTCTCCATGCAAGTAGTCTCTATTGTTAACATTTTCTGTTGCTATTAATATTATTGCTAGTAAGCTATTCACTATGGAGCATGTACAATGAAGAAGAGGCACTTGAAGGTCAGAAGGAATCAATATTAATGAAAAGTAAACATACAAGTCAGGGAGGAATCACAAACCCAGCTTGAAGCTAATTTGGTTTTTTATTCCAGCAAATATGCATGGTCGCTTTTGCATTGTATTCACAAAGTTCATGTTTGGAAGTGTTGTTAGGAACTTTTGAACTCGTCTTCAGTTTCTAAGCCACTGTATCGTCAGCCAAACATCTCTTGTTCACCAGGGCCCCAGTGCAGCCCTAATTCAAGAAAATGGGGAATTTTCCTTTGCTGTCAATAAGAGACCTCCTAATGTCCAGTTTCCTAAGGACCTTAAAAAGACACCAGCCATGTTACCTGCAGCCTCCACAGAGTCATAAGCCTTTTTCTGAACTATCATTCTGCTTCTGCTTGGATGCAGAGCATACCTTCCACATACTGACGTGCTTCATGCTAAATATGGAACAGCAATCAGCATCTGTGGAAAGTTCGTATTTGGCATGTTTACACGAGTATTTATTCCTCCTTTGTCTTCAAGCAACAACTACTACATAATGTATTTGGTATGATTAATTGTGGGAATGTTGCTCATCGCAGCATAGCATGACATCTCCAATTACAGGACATCTTTCTCTCATTTGTAAGGGAAGAACTGATTTTCGTATCTTGACATGTTTATCATTGTGAGGTTGAGCTAGTTATCTTATATGGGCCTGTTCCCTAGTTCTCAGGGTTGACAGATTATGGTGTCACATTAAAATCACATATGCCTTGTTATTGCAGCTGCATCTTGAAAGGAAAGCAAATAGAGGAATCTCCACCACACAAGAGCTGTAAGATGATGTTTTGTTCAGTGAGCCAGTGTTTTGCAAGGTTGTTTTAGGCTATTACAATTCATACAGTTTTTTGGTATTTGATTTTTCCAACTTTTTAAAAGCTTCAGTGATGGAAAACTTAACACATATTTCCTGCACAAGCTTCAACTGATCAGAAACTTTCCTTGTGGGTAGGATTTGCCTCACCTAATTTGAGCTATCTATTTAAAAGTTGGGCATCTGCTCTAAATTAAGGACTCAGTCACCAGTGACAGACAGATGCTTCTTGAGAGATGACTTATCCCACCTGGTTTCAACTGGAAGTTTAGAACCGGGAGTCTAGCACCCTTGCACATGGATGCAGAGCAAAGCAAAAAGAATATCTGTTGTTCCCAGGCCAGGCCATTATTACAACCCCATCAGGACTGCTCTACTCAGTAATGGTCATCCCAAGTGACACATAAAGGAGGAGGTAAAAATTCAGATATGAGGCAAGACTAAGAATTCAATATTTTTGCCCAGCTTGTAGTGAAAAAAATGCACTTCGTACCTCTGCTTCAAAACTTGCAACATTTTGGTCTTTAGGATTTACCAAATGAATTAATGCAAAGATATATTCAAAAAAGCTCTCAAAAGAGCTGCGAGTCTAAAATTCTCACGCTGGGAGACCGCACAGAGCTATATACAAAATTCAAGACTCCATGCATCATGGTGAAACTACTTCGAAGCACATGTCTAGACTTTGTGTTTTGAGTGGCCAGCTTAGCACATGTGGTGCAGTTTAGCTGGGGCTCACACATCAGATGGACCTAGAAGTCCAACCGTACAGTCATGAAAAGAAGGAATTAAGCCTCGGCCATCGGATGAAAAAAACATCCATTTCCTCGCAGTAGTACTCCAGCCAGTATAGCTATTTAAAGCAAGGTGCTTCTTGCCTGCCCTGGAGTTTGCAAACTAAATGGGTGTACGCAAAGGTCCACATGCAGTTTAGTTTGTGCACTAATGAAAATCTGCCCAGAAATTTGGATGGAAACCTAAAACTATTTGTCTCTGGAGTATAAAATTTGGTGTATCAGAGAAAACTTAGGAATCTGAGATTTGGGAAAACACAGAAGGCCAACGTGATAGTCTTTCACCAACATACAAGAGGACTTCTGGTGTCCTGATAATGTTCCTCTTTGTTGTAAATGTTTTATTGTCTCTGAGAAGAAGTGACCCTTTGCACATACTCATTCAGATTTACTATACTTGAAAAACTGTTATTTTCAGGAGGTGCTTACAGTCTAAGATACAAACACGAAAATGTTTATTCTAAACGCACTTGAACAGAAAACAGCTCCACATGGAAATCAAGGAGGCCAGCGTTCCTATTTGCAAGTACATGAACACTTTTTCTCGCCCCACTCATTCCACAGTTGCTTTTATTGGTGAAGGCAGAGCTGCAGAGGCCAAGACCAAGTGAATGTTCACTTCAGTAATTGCTGAATTCTTCAGCCTAGAAAGCGTATTATGTACAGGCAGGGCAGTGGACTGCATGAAACCTCTTTCCATCTCTGCAAAGCATAATCTTCTGGAAACACTGCCTTGTGTTTTTCATTATAGATAATTACTTGGTTATTAATACTTAATGCTTAGCTCTTGCAAACAGTTTCAGCTCCAGCACTGCTGCTTTATTTCTGGTGCTGTGGGAATGAGAGGGAAGAATTGGTAGCCATTTCTTAGAGAAACTGGACTTGCATAATTTCTATCCCAGTATATAATTATTTGGTGAACTACTCACAGGGTATTTGGAAGACCAAGTCTCTAATTTTTCATTAACGTGCACTTGCTACTGGTAAATGTGCTGTTTCTTAAGTTGGTGATTTGTGTATAGGCACAAAAAAGCAAGACACACACACACACACAGAAAGGACTAATGCTCAAGGCAGCAACAGCAATACAGATAAGTTGTCTCTTCCATAGGTTACATTTAAGGGTTATCATTAAAGGACCTGGACAACTTCCTAAGAGGACTAATTAGTGCTTTAATTGGTTCTCTCCTTATATTTTTGTTTACCCATGCCCATAGAATCTCCAGCTGTGTTCAGCAGTTTTCCAATTAATAATGCATTTGAATTTAATAGTCCACTTTTTCTGACTCAGCCATTTTCCCTCCTTGTTTTTTTAGCTGACTTTACAGCATGTAATTTCCACATATTTCTCAGCAGCTGGAACCCGCTGAATGCTGTCACTGTCCCTGGGCAAGGGCTGCCTGTTTCCCTCCATGTCCTCTGCAGGAGCCATTGTAGCCCCTTCTCCACAGATGTAGAGGGACTGCCTTTGTAAACGTCCACCACCTCAATTGTGGTTTCTCTTGAAGTTTCACGGCCAGCCCCTTACAGTCCTCCCCTTTCCTGAAGTTTGGGGTTTTTTTTCAGCCATGACTCAGCTGTTTTATTTTCCTCTTCTGCTGCTTCTTTCAATTTGTGAGCAAGACTTTTCCTCTTCCACCCACAGTGCAGTAAGAGGAACACAAGGGACTCTTCGTTTTCTCTTGTGCAAGGAGGAGGGGGCAGGGAATGGCTGAGAGCATTACAGAAGGAAAGGAGAGAAAATTGCCTGTACCCACAGGCTTCTTTCCTCTAGCCCTCAGAGGAGTCCCTTAGGAGATTCCATCTCCCTGGCCTTGCTGGATTGCTTTCTCCTTCAGTGTGCGTCACCTGTTCTCAGTGGGTGCTGGAAGAAGAAAACAAAATTATCATGAGAGAGGCCAGTCTCACAGCCGAAACCAGAAAGTATGCATTCCAATTAGAGGCTCACGCTGCGCAGATAGTTACACTCCCAAGCAACTACCAGCGCTGCTGTCAAACCAGTCCCTCCCCAGTCATTTAGAAGAAACCACTGGGGATCTTTCACCAACCATTTTGTGTGTCCTGAGGAGAAGAAAGTTACCTCCAACCTGAAATAAGGAGTGTCATAAAATAAAATAAAATAAAATAATGCATGCGAACATGAATCACACACACACACACACAAAAGACAAAAATGCAATGAGTACAGTGGCTCTAGCACACCTGTTTCAACTCCCACTGAAGTAGAACAGCAAAGAGATGAGTTTTTTAAATCCCTGCACAAAAGCTGCTCTGTCCAATTCCGTCACCTGGATGAAAACAACATGTGAGGGAGCCTTGCTAGCAAGCGCTAGGCGGAGGGGCAGGTCTCAGCTTAGAGCCCACTGCCAGCCCCAGGAAAGCACGGTTAAGAGACACCCTGTTTTCTTCTCTCCAAAGTAGCTCTTGGCATGCCTAAGAAAATAAGATGCTTTAACACAGCAGCAACAGTAGCACTGAAAAGAACACTTGTGTGTTAAATCATCAGGAAAAAAACAATGATTATTCTTTTCTTCTTTGTGTTCTTTTTGTTTCCCTGCCAAATACCAGTGAGGAAAAAATAGCAGGTTTGGTTTGGTTTTGTTGGGATTTTTTTTTTTTTGTTCTTGTGCAAGGCAAACTTGTAAATTCAGAGGGAAAACAAATCCTGAGCAAATACCTCAAAAGAAATAGCCAGAGGAAGTAAGGAGGGGGAGGTAGGCAGCGGGAAGACCAACTGATACATTTTCATCATTTTCTGTATTAAGCCTTGGGGTAGGAAGATAAGTCAGAAATGGACATCTCCATAACCAACAAATGCCCTGCTTTCTCTGGTGAACAACAAAATGCTTGAAGTTACATCCCAAGCCTGAAACTGCCACTAACAATCCACAGTACAGCTCCAGACACTCAGGGGGCTCTCACATAAACATCCACAGGATTGGATCTGACTGGGGAGGAAAGTCTGTGCTTGGAGCTAGCTCTAGCTAATCTAAAGAGAGTGATGGACCAACTCAAAATACTGGATTTACACAAATGTCTACAAACCAAGATTTTATGTTATAAGCTTTCAGGACAGAGAAGCATGGGCATCCACGTGGCCAGAAGAGTCTCCTGGTTTCAGCGGGACTATAATTCAGCCTAAATCCACCTCCAGAGCCTGGAGATGCCCCCGGAGACCCATCTCCAGTGACTGGTTAAAATAACACATGAAGACATTTTACCAGACCACTCTGGACTGGCAGGAAGGTCTCAGCCTAGCACCTTAGAGACAGGACCTGGTTTGATTCTATGTGACCATGGACACCTCAATGGATTTACATTCTGGTGTCCAAGCTCAGTAGGAAGTCTGCTTAAGCATTCTGTTGCTTCTCTGCACACACTGTGCTGGGAGTATGGCAAGAAAAACACCATCTTACGATATTCACCAAGGGCCAGACTGCGATACACACACATTGGTTTTGGGTAAAAAGCTCCCTCCTGGGCTGACATCACCACGATTACCCGATGTCCCTGAATTCTGAGTAGTAAAGCTAAGGGCTTCTCTGTAGGACTGGGCCATGCTAAAAGTGACAGAGGGTGTGGGCAGCCGGCCCTTCCAGCATCAGTGCTTTATCCCCTCTGGGCTGGGACACTGACTGCTCCTGGCTGTTCTCAGGACCTTGGAGCCATGGTGGAAGAGGAGCCGTGCTTTGTTTTCCATCCCTGCACACATTGCTCTGGGAGAACAACTCCTTGAGGCTGAGCCAAGACAGCATCTCTTGTTCTTGGACTCTCCCACCATATTGAACTCTTTATCAGGGTATTGCTTTCTCTCCTTAGTTACTCTTAATTTGAAAAATGAGCTCCAATCCCCACCTATTGGCATGCAAAGGAACCTTCCTCTTTCTCCTTAACCCTGCTGTCACCACAACAGCTGCTACAAACCAGAAGTACCTACATGCACGTACCACATAAGTCAGTTTTCCCCCTCCTTCCTTAAAAAGAAAAAGGTGTCTTCCCATGCAGCAAGCTGAAAATCCTGCTTGTTCAAAATACAAAACAGCACCAAACTGAGACCTGGAGAGGCCACTGCCTGCTGTAATAGGATTAGGGGCTATATCTCAGGCAATGCTTCTGGAATCAGCTGTTCGTTATCTGGGCTTCTTTGTAGAACCTACGATCTCTTTGTACCAGACTCTGTTACTGTGCTACCTAACAAATGCTATTTTTGGCTGACTGTACAAATGCCATATATAAAACCTGAGTTTCTAGGAAAAAAGCTGCTTTGTGACTGAGTAGCCAAAATGCAGGTGCTTTAACTGGTGAAATAAATGCAACTTTCCTTCTCCAGGCTTTACTAAGGATGCTGTCTCAAACAGCAGACCGCACTTTCTCCCAGCTCCTCCGTACCATGCACCAAAGATTACTTTTTTTTTTTTTTACTTTTTTTTTTTTTACCACAATTAAGTCTCTGAACTATTTTGAAATCCCACACAAAGACAGTCCGGTACAACAGGCATTATGCACACATGCTTCCACATGCCTCCTGTTTACTACCAGGCACAACAGTATAACCCATGCTATGTAAACTTGTTCCCTGATGATCTCCCAGACGTATCTCTTGTTTCCCAACATCAAAAAATGATAGCTTTCATAGAAAATAAGCAAGTGGGTTAAAAGAAGTGGCATAAAAATGACTCCTTGGTGCCCTCTTCTCTTGCTCTCCCAGAACAGCCATTTCTCCTCCACCTAATAAAACACCCCGACAGCTAATTACCTCCCTCTCATCCCTGCAGTCAACACATTTTGCCCTACTGAGAGGCTGCAGGTTTCCAGGAGGAGCAGCGGAGAGGAGGACTACAGGAGACATCCCTGCCTCTCCCACTCCCCGGAGCTGAGCACGCTCCCTGTTTTACACCAGCCATCAGCCCCTGGAGCCCAGCCCCAGCGCTGAGCAGGAGAAGAGATAAGGATAAGCAAGTGCCAAGATTTTCAGTCCCCTTTTTCTCTTCCTGCACTCTGTGCTTAACCTAATTTTGTGAGCTGAGCTGGGTGACTTTCCTAAGCAAAAGCTGCCTGCACAATGATTTCTATTCCACTCACTCCCAGCCCTTTTCCTCCACAAGTAAGAGCCGATAACCATCTTTTGCAATTCAATAGGCTTCGTATCATCTCCAGGAAATAATTGAACCCTTTGTGGCTTTCAGAGCAACATTTTGGTATTTTCCCTGGCACCAAATTACTACTGGATTCTGTTTAAATGGAAGAGATGGCCAGTCCGCATTAGCTGGGGAAAGAGAGAAAGCCAAGAAGACAAGGCAGCTGCCTGTGAATAAACAGGGTGAGTAGGGCAAACCCAAGTGTTCCCAATGGGAAGAACAATTTATTTCACTGTGTGCTTACTGGCCTCCCTCTTTGCCTCACCCTAAAAAACAGAAGAACTAGGAGTCTGAGCCAAACTTCGTTATTTCAATAGGGTCAGTCCCCCACTTCACTGCATACCAAAATAACCTGACATGTTTCTGCTCTGACACAGGTTTTTCTCTCTCCTTTGTCTGCTACAGAGCATCATCACCATTGCACTCCTGCGAAATAAGGCATTCCGGCAGATAGAGAAATTCCAGATGACATACACTTTGTAAGGAAAAGCTGAAGGAAGGAATTGGTCAGGCTTACCAAAGCCCATGCCCAAAGTAAAATGAGCTATTTATTTATTTATCATTGTGCACTTTTCTGGTGCTCTCCAGTGACAGCTGGGTACAGGAGGCTCCTGGATACTCCTCAAGTTGGACTCCCACCATGAACCAGACAAAGACTCCTTACTTTAGGTGAAATACCTTCATCTGAACAGCCAGCCCATGGTAGCTAATGGGATAGACCCCCCTGTGGCTGTGTACCATTACAACCTTTGCAAAACCTCCAAAACCTTTGCTATGATGATATTCAAACACATTCCTGCAGGGCTTTCACATGCCACATCCTTCTGCCTGCCCACCATTGATTTCATGCCCTGTCTCCTCACTTTAGTGCCCACAGACTTCTGCTGGAAGCATTAATGAGAGCAATGTGCAAACAAATGTGGAAAATAATCTCTAATGCTGCAGGCTCAGAGGCCAGCGAAAACCAGAGGATGTTTTCTGGCAAAACAGCAGCAATAAGATCTGTTCTCTACATAAATAATGCCTCAATGCATACAAGCTTAGCACCAGCACAGAGACCTTGGGCAGAATGCTCTAACTAGTTTTTCTTACCCACCTTCAGGGAAGAACAGATGCACAAGCCCCTACTATTAAGCCATACACCCAGGTGGGTATGGTGGCCAAAGTTCACTCAACAGGCAAAACTTCAGGAGTCCTCCACCTTTCCTGTTGCCTTTATAAGGATGTTCCATCTGGCTATAAAGTAATTAAATACTATCACCTCCATTTTACACAGGAGGAAATGGTATCTCAGAAAGGTGGGCATGCAGGAGAACAGAAGTACAATGAAACTGAGAGCCTGACATGACTCTCAACATGAGCAAAACTCTTTATCAGCCTGACTTCCAGATCACGTCCTTGGATTACAGCTCCTAGGAGGGCAGATCATAGGGGTGCCCTCCTGCTACCATCTGCTCTGCCATGCCAGGAAGGACCAACCATGGCCACCAGTGTCCTGTCCCATTGGGCCAACTCCTGAGCACACCGTGCCCCATGGGCAGCCCAAAGCCTGCCTGCACATGGGCATCTCACCCCATCAGCTTCTCCCTTTGCCCCAGCCACTGGGCTCTGTGCAGCAGACGATCAAGAGCTCAATTATGAAGCACAGGAGCTGCTCAGTGGCTACCACACCTTGTGCAGAAATGTTATGACAGTTGTCTAGGGGGTTGTTACCACTGTCTATCACAGGCACTGGGGCTGGTGAGATGGAGGAAGCCAAGACCAGTGGCCCATTTGTTGCCTGCTCTGATAGACAACCTATTGATAGCTCCATCTCACACTGGCAAAGCCCTTTGTACCACTCTGGGACAGCTGCTCTGATGCCAAGAATTCCTCACAGGCTGGCCAGCCCTTGTGGTGCTACCAGAGAAGCTCCAGTTTCAGCAAAGAATTTGATGGTTGTCTGGCAAGTGTATAAATCATAAAAGTAGCTTTGTTCTGCAACACTTCAAACTTTTCGGGCTGTCTTGTATGGCTGCAGTTTGCTGGCACTTGCTGTTCAATTTATATAAGCTAAGCTGTGCAAACTCATACCTTTCCAGAAGTCTGTTCTACTACACAGAGATGCTGCCCCACTACTCTGAGCTGCATTTTGCTGACGGCAAGGACTTTTTGGAAAAGGTGCAGTCGCTTTTTGGGGGATTTTTTTTGAGATTTCGTTTCACAGGAAACCAGTCCAGGCTTTTAAAAGCAATTCACTTAAATAAAATGAGGAGGCTGCATCCAGGCAAGCCCTGATCCCAGGAAAGGAGATCTGGAGGGCAAAGCTCTCAGTTTTCCCCAAAAACAACAGCAACCCAGTCGGCAGCAGAGCAAGTTGCCTTGCTCTGGGAGATGGGGAGGATGCAAGGCAGACAGAGACTGGGACTGCAGGAATTTTCCAACCCACAGGTGAAAAAATGGGCCTGAACAAAGAGGACTTCAGACACTTCATGCTGGATTCCCACAAATATGTAGGCAAAGGGCTACTGCCCAAAAGGCCACCTGCAAAAGTGCACTTGTATGGATGCAGAAAAAGATCCTGCTATGCCTGTCTGCAGTACATGGCATTTATTTCCCAGATAGCCCCTCTCATGTCAAGGGCATTGGCAGAAGCCACGGCAGCCAAGCGTACCAGTACCAAGTGTACCTGTGCCTCCACTCGGCAGCATCAACAGCTGCTGCCTGCAAAGGAGAAGGCGGCAAGTGAAATTCCCTTTGTAGACAAATGGCCCCAGGGGCAAAGCCAGCCTTTGAGTCTCTGGGTGCCTCCGGCAGAGAGGGAATGCCATGCTGAGCCATGGTTCCACCCTACCCCCTACCCCACAGCCAGCCAGGTGGGAACGCGGCATTCCGTGGGCAGGGAATGGGTGTATCCCAAGAGGGGTGGGCCAGGCTTTTATCTGGTGTGAACCTTCCTGACGCCTTTGATGTCGGTGGGTCTGACGGGTAGGTTGGAGCAGAAGTGCTGTCATAATAAGGTGAAGCCAGTGGAACCTGCTCAGACACTCAGCTCATTTGAAAATCAGGCTTTTTATGGGGCTGCTGAGCACAGAGATAATCTGCACAGTGCGACGTGGGGCTGTGCAGGCACCCAAGATGGAGGCAGCTAATAAATGAGCAAGGAAGAGCTGGAAAGAAAAATAAAAGCTTCAGTTTTCAGCAAAATCTCCAAATTTCTTCTGAATGCAATGCACCAAGTTCTGTGAATGGTCAGAAAACTGTACTTAAATGCAGTGTTTAAGCCTTTTACTCAAGCTAAACCAGATGTTTCCAAACGTTTCTTAAAAAAAAAAAACAAACAGCTAAATACATGGGATGTCAGGATGGGGACTGCATAAAAGAAAACAGAGTTAACATCAGTCCAGGCTCAACACATGTTGCCTTTCTTACCTCCTCAGTAGCTGCACCAGTGGACTCTCCCTTCCCTGCAGGTTACCAGAGCTGCTTGCTGGGCTGCATTTTCCTTTTCTGCCACTCCTCAGCAGTGCAGGTCGTGGCACAGATCTGCCATAATTTCTCACTGCTATGCCAAGCAATATGGTGAGCTGGGGGAGTCAATCAGTATAGCTGGGAGGGTCAGTGTCAGGGCTATGATGGACACATCAAGACCCCTGAGCACCCACATGCTTGGCTCTCTGACAGCTGGAAAGGACACTACCGGCAGCAGGATGCATGTTGGAGATGGCCATGGTTACAAATTCTCTTTATGAGTGGTTTTTAAAGGCCCTGTGGACCACGAGAGTCCTGGGGAAGGGTGATTTTATGAAGTCCTACACTGCATCCTGAAGCCAAGGGCATCTGTGGGTTGAAGTGAAATAAAATAAAAGGAATATCACTTGGGATCCCAGACTGAAAAATTAGGGTGGGAAAGAGACATATTTCAAAGTTCAAGCTACGTATATGTATTTATAGCTGTATGTATGTGTGTATATGTATGAGCCTCTCTTTTAATCACTGAGATACACAAACAGGCAGCGCTCACACATACACGCACACACCCACATATCCATCCATTGCCCCTGTAGTAAAGGCAGCTCAGTGACACGTTGCAGCTTGCTGGCCATGACTCCCCCACAAGGTCAAGGCTCATCCTCTTGGGGAAATCAACTGTCCAAATCATTTAAAAGACTGCAAACACAGGGGTGAAATGAGAGACTTCAAAATACCAAAGAGCTATTTTTACAGCTAGCTTCCCCTCCCGCTGATCCTCGAGCCTCCAGGCTTGGAGAAAGCTGGGGGACTGCAGTTCCAGAGTGTTGTCACCCCTCTTGTGTTCATGTCCGTCCTGCCCTGCTGATGGACAGCAGCAGCACCACCACCATGTGTGCTTCCCTGTCTCTGTTATCTGTGCCACAGGTGGCACGAACCATTGACTATTTTGTTCTTCAGCAGAAAACACCAATTTAGAAGTTCTCACTGGCCAGACCAATTCACTTCTTTCCCTCAACCTGGTCTCCCATACCAGATGGACGATTAAATGCATTACTGTATGCATAGATGCACTAGTTCTGAATGTTCCCCAGTTGCAAATATCAACATGGACAGGCTGTTTTACACTTATCAAGGAAAACACAACAAATGGACTCTTGGTTTTCCTCTCATTTATCCAGATGTGAATGACCGCTAACACCAATGCAGTCAGGCAAGCTACATACTGGAGCAAATGAGATCCAAAAGGACTTAGGATCACAAAAAGGGGCAGTTAGGGGCAAAGAAAAGCTCCAAAGCTAAGGAAAGATCTAATGGGGGAGGCAGGGGAGGAAAAATAACAAAGCACCTACCTGCAGGCAATATGACTTGTTTCCCACAGGAAATTAAAACTCGTAAGTCATTGAATATGTGGCACTATGCGTGCCCACCTAAGCCTATGCCAGGAAGAAGAAATAAAAGACTGGGGGAAGGGGAGGGAGTAGCAGCTTTAGCAGGAAAAGTACTCAATAACCGATGGTTTGGATTCAGATTTCAAAGCCTCAGGACATTAGCTGATGAGAAGGGGATGGCAAAACAGCATTACAGCAAGGTTTCCATAGCTGGAGCTTGTGCCAGCACTGGAGACCCCCCTGCTCTGGACAGGTGACATCGTAGCTCAGTGCCTCTCATGTATTTGGGCACCCTGGGCCATGTCGAGCACACAGAGCAATGGGACATCACTACCACCCCACCAATCCCAAGGCAGAGAAGGGGAAGAAAGGGCCCCTGGTTTGCAAATTCTCCCAGCTATGGCTGTGGACTCTCCTGCAAAGAGAGAGGGCAGGCGATGGCAGCTGTAATCAGGAGAGAGGTTCCTAGTTAAACAGCAGAAAGGAGAGTAGCCAAAATTGTGAAGAAGGCTCGCTGCTCTGCATGAGCAAGGGGCCTGCAGGAGGTCAGCAAGGGCTCAGGGAGGGCTGTGAGGAGGACAGACACATTGCGCCACAGGACAGGGCATTTTCTGCAGTCAGTCAATGGGCTACAGCAGAGGAAAGATGCTCATCTGCCTCATAAGCTGAATAGGATAAAGCAGGTTTCCACAGGGGAAGCCTCTGCATCTTCCTGTGACATTTCCCACCAGGGTTTTTAGTTTTGTCCATTTTGTTGGGGAGTTTTTTTGTCTTTTTTTTTTTTTTTTTGGTGGGTATGTGTGTTTTGTGGTTGGTTGGTTTGATTGGTTGGTTCGTTTTTTAATGCCTCTTTCTGAGAGCCTCTCATTTCTAGACAACACCGCGTTACCACCAGTCCACAGGATGAGGTCTTCAGTGCTGACCTCTGACCAAGGCAAACAAAAGGCAGAAACACCTTTGTCCAGCTGCTGCTGCTGCTGCTTCTCTGCACCAGTGAGGAAAACCCTGCCTTGCAAGGAGCAGCCCTGTTAGGACAAGCAGTCAGTATGTGAGATGGGTACATTAGGTTTGCAATGGTTTCATCCATCTTTTTGGAGGCAAACCTGGACCTGCTGCAGGAGTGGTGGATGTCCTCTCCTGGTGGCCCAGCCCAGCCATGCCTGATTGTCCTGACTGGAGACCTTCTTTCCTCTGTCGCCTTTTAAATCTTGTAGTTTGCAGAGGATATTTCTAGGCTTTCTCACTGATGGCTGTCTTTTCATCTCAACTGCGATGCCTGCCACTGAAGTCCTCACGGAGGAGGCCACATTGCTGTGGAGAAGGAAAGGAGGGATATCTACACAGCTGTTTTAAAGAAGTGGGAAAAACACTCCAATTGCTTCCAGGTTCTCTGTTTTTTTAACTTTCTGGTCATTTAATCTGCTGTTCACTTTCTAATTCCTTCATGTATTTTTCCTTTGCAATTATTTGTGGTTTTTTTCCTCCTCATCCTCACAGCACACCGGCTCCCTTAGGCCTCAACTAGAGGAAAGCAAATTACATGTATCTTTGCTTTGTTTCTGACAGTTTTCATACCTGCACAGCACCTCTCCAGATTAGGGGTGCACTCTCTACCATAATCACAGCAACTGCTAAAACTCAAAAGGGGGTAGGGGTGGAGCAGTACTTCTGCTGATCCTGAAACAGCCAGCCTCATCCAACTTCTCAGAGAGAGTCATTTTCTTTTTTTCCTCTAAACTTAAAACAGGGAAGTTGGTGTGCTGGAATCCCTGGAGGCTGTTGTTTATTTCTCTGCCAGAGAAAGATGGATCAGACCATGGCAGACACAAGCATATGCTCTGATACTGGTCTGACCCCACTGTTGTCTTCTGCACCAGAAAGAACATCCCAAAAGATGCTCTGCCTCTGTGTGTCAGTCCAGCCCTGGTGCTGTCAGGTGGAAATGACCTCTGATTGCTGCCTGGCAGGACTACCCTGGCCCCATGACCTTCCAAGCAAGAGATTCTCCCACCTGGAGATATCAAACCATCCCAGATCTCTGCATGATTATCTATATGGGGGGTGCCTGGAGGCACTGCTTAGGAAATATAGTCACTTTTAATGAAGAGGGAGTCCTTGCATTCTACAACTACAGGAGAAATCCAGTCAGCAGAAGACTTTAAAATATTTATTTCTGAATACTCATGATAATTTTTTTCTAGCTCACCTGCAAGTAGGGGATATGTCTCGTTCACAGTGACAAGGAACATCTCCAGGCAGCACTCATGTTGAGTGTAAGTATAAGACACAGCACCGGCCTTGAGCTCCCCTATCAGCATGACTCACTCCCACACACCAGAGAACTAAGAAAAAAACCAAGAAGGTTGTTTTCCTTGTGCTTTGGAAAATTATTGAATAAAAAAGAATAATAATTTTTTTTAATTAAGAAAAAAAGAGACCACAACACGTCACCACATCCCACAGACTCCTAGACAACATTCTGCAGGGCCTCAAGAAGAAATAAGGTCTTTGTTCTTAAGCTGGTGAGCTGGACTCAGCGAGGCGGGCCAGATTCACGAGGCAGGCCAGGACACTCCAGCAAACTGCAAAGCTTAGCAGCAAGTTTGCTGACTGACGGGATTCACAGCACTGAGTTATGGACTTCATTGCTTCCACACTGCTCACAGGGATGGAGAAAGAGAGAAGAAAAGGAGAGGACAAGAAATCTAGTGCCAACAGGAATCTAGCCTGTTGGGCACTCATCTAGGAATGAAACAACTGGCATCCAGTTCCCAGTCTGAAGACTGACTAAGGCTGATACACAAGTGCTTTGATTTCTGGGGATGAGAATATCCAGACTTTAGTGACCAAAAGCCCAGGCATCACCACGTTCACCTGTCAGAGACAGGACAAAGTCCCCTGAGGGAGAAAGAGGACTCAGTACTGGATTTCTGGCAGCCTCCATGAGCACCCTCCCAGTAAGGCTATGGGGTAAAACTCAGGAGGGCTTTTCACATTGGCAAAAACAAGGTCTGACATGTCCTGAAAGCCAAGTCACAGCAAGCAAGACGGGAGAAAGCTGATTTAGTAGAAACAGGTAAGAATACTCATAGGTCTGAGCTGAGAGTATTGCACGTATCTAGCCGTAGGTCATGTCTGGGATGTTACCAGCACAAACCTACTGTGGGTCCCCAAGCAAAACAGAAGTGTGAAGTTAACACGCATGAGTATTTGGATCCTTCTGCATTCTCTCTGTCCTCCTAGCAAACACCCAGCAAAATAGATAGAAGAACAGTAAAACCAAGAGTGGTATATCACATGTATTTATTTTTAAACACGGGAAGTGTACATCTCCTCTTAAAGTAATATTTTAAAAATAAAACATCCTCTGACTTTGCCATCACAACTGTATATTTTAGGCAGGAGTTACCACAGTGGGAAAGATTCAAGCTCCAGCCTGCTCAATATCCAGAGGCTTCAGTATGTGCACATTATGAGTATTTGTCTAGTCTTGGCTCTGAGGTGCTATCTTTACAGCTTTCTGAATGGAGAACTCCTCAAAATTTTTGATTTTCCCAGGGTGGAGGTAATTTTCTGTATTCTGTGGGATTTACCTTCAGCATGGCTCAGTCTTGAGGTTTTTTTATCTTACTGTATCTCAGTTTAGCTTCAGCTAGAACTCATCTGAGTACAAGCTGTATTTTATCATGTATTTTTGTCACTAATTAGGAGTGCAGCTGCAAACAAGAGATACAGGGCTCGTTCTCTGCCAGATTAGCAGTAAGCCAAATAGCACTTTTTCAGCAGCCTGAAGCTTGTGTCTAAAAGGCTGAAAAGAAGATGCAATAAACCTCTGCCCTCTTCTTCAATAGGAGAGCGAGACCTAAAGAGGTGGCAGGTCTCTCCATTCAGCTCGGATGTTCTGACCTAAGCAGCCCTCTGTTCTTGAGAAAAATGAAAATGGCCCCTGGGAATCAAAAAGTCCTGGGTTGTCAGGGGCACGAGTATGAGCAGGCTAGGCTAGGAATCTGCAATAGGTTGAGAAAGCTGGAGCTGGGGCTGGAGGAAAGGTTTCTGCATCCAGGCTGGAACAGGCTTGGAGAGCAGAGGGACTATTCACCAAGACAAGAAAGTGTGGTCCATCTCTCCGGTGAAAAAGCAGCTGTGACAGGGAGCAGAGCTTGCAGGCAGCAACTTTGAACAAGCAACCTCAGGGCCAGCTATAACTTTTAATAACAAATTTTACTGAACCAGGCCAACATGCTCATAAATAAATACATAAATAACTAACAGCTGCTCCAAAGTCATACATGAGGTTTTGTGCTAAGGATGGAAGATGGTGACAGGGTCTGTCAGGACCAGCTCGAGCTGATGGACTTCACAAGTAGGGACGCGATCATTAGGGGAATAAGCAGTCTTTAGCCAAGCAGAAAAGCCTACTCCCACCAAAGTCGATGACCACTTCTTCTCACTTAGTCCTCTTTTCCCTTTACCCCTTCACCCATAAATCCAGTGAAAGGCCAAGCACTGAACAAGGCCCTGTTCAAATCACGCTTGAATCAGATGGGAGTTTGCACTGCACCTGGCGCAGTGCAAGACTAAAATCTTTGTGTGAACAGGTGCTGCAGGATCAAGCTCTCAAACCCCAGCTGGCACATCCCATTTCTAGGTTTCAGGAGCAGACTTAAGCCTTGTAGGAGCATCTTACTGAACGTGTGGTTTCTAACAACCAGAGCCTTAAGCCTTGTAGGAGTATCTTACTGAACGTGTGGTTTCTAACAACCAGAGCAAGATGCCCAGGAATCAGATTTTGAAATTATTAGGAAACACTACTGAGGAGAAGGATGAGTTATTTATCTCTTTTTTTTCCTAGTGTTATTTCTTTGTTAGCAGCACAAATAGTCAGCACTAAGGACCTTTCTTGAAGACTATTCCTTCCCCTCAGTGGTGCCACAACATGCTCCACCAGCTGCATCAGAGCATTGCACTCTTCTGAAAAGGAGCACTGTGAGAAAATTACAAATACGCTCCAAATGAGTAATTATTCTTGCAAATACGCACCTGTGGCAAAATGAGACATGTAAAACACCTGCATTAAATTAGAGTGGAATAAACCAGGAGGCAACTCTGAAGGGCTTTGAATAGCTCAGCAGAGAATGCTTAGAGCCTCTTTGGCAGGTGCTGTCTCTGAAGGGTGAGTGGGAAGGCTCTTAGTCCCAGAACACTAGAAGCAGGCAAAATATCAGGAAAGACAACACCACCTCACACTTTCACACCTCTTACCAGGCCCAAGTAAATGCTAGACGAAAGCAATGTATTTATTTTGATCTGCCAAAATCAGGTTGTTACTACAAATGGCCTTTGCTCATTCTTGCTCCATCCCTGGCAGGTGAAATGAGGCTTTGGGCACCAGGATAAAGCAAGCCTTGAGCCACAAGAAGTGCAGGACAACTATATTAAATCCAGACCTGCCTCGTGGCTCAGCCAGGTCATGTCTCATTCCTGGGGCAACAAGGAGACCACCAGCCATGATGAAGTTCAGGACAGCTCTGTAAAAGCTCTGGTGGCCTTGAAATAGGGCAACAGCTTCTCTCATTCCCACAGAGATATTCCTGCCCTAACACTTCAAGTACAAACAGCCACCTAAAGCAATTCATACTGCAATTGGCACAAATTACCATATACAAGAACTGAAAGTCCTGTGGCTTGGAAATCTTACACGTATGTCTGTGTGTTGATGGCTTGAGTATTCTGAGAGAATAACATGAAGTTTCTACTGCTGCTATTCAGGCTATATTTGCACCAAAAGGTACTAGTTCAGAAGCAACTTGTCCTCCAGAAACCTACAGATAAATACTGGCTTGTACTGAAAAAGGTAA
The DNA here is from genome assembly GCF_036013475.1 of Columba livia. Taxonomy (NCBI): domain Eukaryota; kingdom Metazoa; phylum Chordata; class Aves; order Columbiformes; family Columbidae; genus Columba; species Columba livia. The sequence continues at coordinate 141,200,206 of NC_088602.1, read as the reverse complement.
GGAAACCCAGAAATTGATACTTCCATGGAAATTGACCTTTCTCCTGCCCTTTAAACACTCCTGCCCACAATGAGGTACTGGCCATCCTAAAAAGACTATCCAGCCTGGCATAGCTGAATCCAACAGAAAATGTTATTTCTGTAGCATGGCCAGCCACTCCTCCAAGAAACACATTCTGGATAGATCCACTCTCCAACTTGCAAGCTAATTTTTATGTATATATGGCTTTTAAAACAACATTTTCAACTCTGTTTAGGCAGAGGGATAAAGCAAGAGTGGAGGCTGCCTTCCTCCTTGCCTTTGCCCTGTAGCAGAACCACACTGTAGTGTCAGCACTCTCATTACAATATCACATTGTCAGGCAACTGGAAGCTTAGAGGACAAATGGCCAGCTGTTGACAGGCCAAATGAGAGCCTCCGGTGAACTGTATCATCCTCACCTTCAGGACAGAATTGACATCTGAATCTGACTTCTCCAAACCACAGCTGTGCTTGGGGGAAGGGCAGCTTCAGTGGCTGCACAGGGGTGAGGAAGGATATTGCAAGCCTGCACTGATTGCAGAGAACAGCCTTACAGGTTAGTTCCTTGACAGGTTTGGTGGCTAAACATACAGTGACATGTCTTTGCGATGGCTGTCCATGCTCTGGAAATGAGTTGCCCTCTTCGGCACCATTTGCAAGGGGGCATCCTTGCCTGGAAATCCCTATAGGGGTGTTAGGATTTCATCTGCAGCAACAGCAGCTGTGTGAACTTTATTAGCAAAGGCTTTCAGTCTTTAATAGTTTCCACTGAGAGAAAGAAAAAAAAAAAAAAAGGCAAAAGAAAACAACAATGCTGTGAAGTGGTTTGCTGCGTTCATGTTCTGCAGACCATATGCACAGACGCTGGCAGGCAGCATGGCAAGCGGGACTTTAGTTGTGACGTGAGTTGTGGTCAGCAGAGGAAGCTAAAAAAGGAACTCGGGGTTTCTATTAATTGAATGGGGGATATGAGCTTACAGGAATCTAGGATGTATTGCTGCAGATTTACACACAGCACAGGAGATGTGTGCCTCAGAGATATGTAGCAAATCACCAAGAACTAGCAGTCCTGGAAACTGAAAGCAGCTTCCAAGAAATGTTGAAGGTCCAAGATGCTATTACACACCATTTTCTAGGCAACCATAGAAGAACCACACTTGCTTTCTTGCCTGTCTGGAATATTTCAGGTATCAGACACAATTCCCCAAAGAGGAAACAAAGATAAAATCAACCAGTTGTGAGCTGACAGCACAGAGCAATGGGGCCATGTCTCCACATGCAGCAGGGATCCTGCACCCCAGCTCCCTGGCTGTGGGGTTTCCTGATGACCCCCACTCACCTGGCCCTTGAAGGTCTCAAGAGATGAAAGAAAGAAAAAAAAATGGACCAAACCTGATGGCTCATCCTCTGGTTTAAGGAATGCCTTTGACCTCCTCCCAGCAGAATTAGACTTCTTTAAAGAAGACAGCCCATGGGGTTTTCCTGTTTGTAAATATTGCATCACAAGAACTTCCTCTTATCCTTCTTGTTGGGGTTAATATTTATGTCACTGATAGCTCGGAGAAAATAGCACAATTTCTCTTGAGGATGACTGTGTTTGGAGATTGATTGATCTGTTTGGAACAGCCACCATTCTTTACAGCCACAATTCTCCTCTTTGCAAACCCCCCTGCATTGTCCTGAATTTGTTGGGGGAAAAAAAAAAACAAACAAACAGTAGTGCTGTTTCCAGGAACTAGTGCCTCTTTCTGTAGCATCCTCATGCCCTCTGAGTAACACAGCATTTCTTCCTCCATAACAAAAAGTCAGTTCTCACAGCAATTCTGTGATCCAGTCCAAAAGCTAATTGCTTTCTTAGTGATGGCAGTGAGCCTGGACAAGTTTTTCTTCCCTTTTTCTTTACTTATTGAGAGATCGCTTAATGCCATTGTTCACCTTGAATCCAGCTCCAAGAAAAAATTATATCAGGCAAAGCAAATTATGAAGCTGATCAAAATTATGTCAAATTTGGGATCAATATCAACTGCATTCATTTACCATTTGTACTGTGACATAAGTCACATCCATATGAACTAGGTTAGAGATCTCAGCACATCTCAGGTTGGCCACTGTGAAAACACAACATGAATTTATCTTTTTTTTTTTCCTCACTGATGATCTTATAATCTTAATCTCTAAGGGACATTAAAATGACTGTGAATGGCCAAAGATGGACAACAAGGGTTTGAGTTTGGGACTGTTTAAGGACTAGGAATGAGACAAAAAAACAGATAAACCAAAGAAGCTGTTGTCATGACTTCAGCCTCAGGTTGGCCAGGGGACCAGCTTGTCTCACACCACATCCACTAGAATCTCAGGATCTTGAGCACTGCCACCTCAACCCCCAAACTCAGCCCCTTACCTCCTAGGCTCTCAGCTGGGGAGGGTGGAAGAGAACCAGTCCTAATGAAGAAATCCTTATTCCTCTATTCCTATCCTTTCAGGCTGCACAGATCCAAGATTCCAGTTTTGCTTTTTTCTCTAATTATATGAGAAACCAAAGCCCAGGAAGCCAGAGTTATTTCAGGAGAACTTACCAACAGCTTCCCCATGGACCCTACAAAATTAGAGTAGACCACTACCTCTTTTTATGAGTGCCTGTTAAGGGAAATGATTGGTTTGTGTAATCATCATGTACAAAGAATTAATACCCTAAAACCCCATTCCCTAAAGATGGAGAGGGCAGAACATTGCTCATTACACTGCACATCCAGAATAGTGACCTACCTAACTCTGACTGCTTTACTGTGTAGGTTTTCCTTTGCTGCAAACTATTATCTCACAGCACATGTCACAAGAGTACAGGTGTTTTCTCCCAGTGTCCTGGCCAAACTCCAATAATTACATTCCCTCTACCTAAATTCCTTCTGCAGATTTAGCCAAGCACATTCATTAGGTCTCCTTTGCCAAAGTGTTCTCCTGTGCAGCATAAAGCAGCTGCAGTACTTCGCATGAGAAGCAGCTGCATTTAAGTGCAAGGAAACCAACTTGTGTTACAGGGGTGAGACAGTCCGAAAAGTGTAATCAGATCCTTCGAAGTAAGAGGTGATGTTGAAATGAAAGAGTTCAAGATTTGCACCCCTTCCACCATACTCCCTTTACACTCAATGTACCAAAATGGCTCAGTGAGCACTGAATCCAGGCAGACTGATCTGCCAGCTGGGTCAGGGCCAGGAAGTATGAGTGATAGGGGCAGGATGGAGAATGAGCAAGGGCTGGGCCCTCCAGTGATGGGGACAGAGAGTTTTAGGTCTGAGCTGGCATGGATGGGAGGAGGAGTCATGGACAGAGCCCAGCCTGGGAGCTTGGGTACCAGGAGAGACAGCAGCAGCTGTAGGGAGCAGAGCTTGCTGAAAGTGATTTTTTTTTAACACCCAGCTCAGGAAAATGCTATGATTTTAACAGCCAATTCTACAAAATGGGCCTGAAGTGCCTTTAGCACAGCCCTAGCCCTAACAGCATCTGAGCTGTCCCTGAAGCCTCCCCTGACCCTGCTCTGCATTTAAAATGAATTCCAAGGAGCATTATAATCTGGACAAAGCGGAACAGAATTAGATTTAGGAGAGAGCAACTAAGGTGACTGCCCCTTGGGAGGCATCCCCTCCCTTAGGAGGGGAGCCCCACTAATCCACATTAGACAGAAGCAGAAGTCAGCCTTCTGAGGGGGGCAGGAGTGCAGCGACCAAGCCCTGCCTTTGCCCTGTGCCCCTGGAGTTTAATGCCGGCTGTGCAGCGAGAGAAGTGGGGCTAGGTCAACATAAGCGGGAGAGGCGAGGAACAAAGACCCCACACAGGATAACAGTGAGGTGACTTAAACATTTACAGGCTCACTGCAAGCAGGGGGTGAGGAGAAGTCAAGTTTTGTGCAAGAAGGCAGTAAATTTCCTGTTCAAATCTGTACATCATGTTTCCCAGAAGTAAAGCTGCTAATTTCAAAGCTGTCCAGACTGGTGTACAGGGCAGTGTCTTGGTGATTACAATCTGGTGTTCTGTGAGGCTGGTTTCTGTGTTTGCAGATGTTGCAGACAGTGTCAGCCTAACTTTAGTGTGAATGACTCTGAAGGAAACCAGTTTTTAAAAACCTCATAGCATCATAGCATACTCATACGCTCCTAGGCATATCCCTTCTGGAGAAAACAAAACAAAACAAAAAAGCTGTTTGGAGCAAAAAATGCCACCAGAAATGGGGAAAGGAGAATGATGACCTCCTAGCTCACTAAGGCGGATGATGTGCTCCATCACATGGAAGAAGCCCAGTTACAAGGCTCTAATGAAGGATCTGGACTGGCTGGATCAATGGACTGAGGCCAATTGTGTGAGGTACAAGGTCAAGTGCTGGGTCCTGCACTTGGGTAACAACCCCAGGCAACACTACAGGCTTGGAGAAGAGTGGCTGGAAACCTGTCTGGCAGAAAAGAATCTGGGGGTGTTGATTAACAGCTGGGTGAACACAAGCCAGCAATTTGCCCAGGTAGCCAAAAAGGCCAACAGCATCCTAGTGTGTATCAGAAATAGTGTGGCCAGCAGGACTAGAGAAACAATTGTCCCACTCTACTCAGTGCTGGTGAGGATGCACCTTGAATCCTGTGTTCAGTTTTGGGCCTCTCACTACAAAAAGACATTGAGGTGCTGGAGAGAGTGCAGAGAAGGACAAGGAAGCTGGTGAGGGGCCCGGAGCACAAGTCTGATGAGGAGCAGCTGGGGGAACTGGGGCTGTTCAGCCTGGACAAAAGGAGGCTGAGGGGAGACCTTGTCGCTGTCTACAACTACCTGAAAGAAGCTTGTAGCATGGAGGGAGTTGGTCTCTTCTCCCAAGTAGCAAGTGATAGGATGAGAGGAAATGGCCTCAAGTTGCACCAGAGAAGGCTCAGATTGGATATTAGGAAAAATTTCTTCATGGAAAGGGTTGTGAAGCACTGGAACAGCTGCCCTTGGAAGTGGTTGAGTCACCATATGTTTAAGAGATGTATAGATGAGGTTCTTAGTGACATGGTTTAGTGCTAGAGTTAGGTTATGGTTGGACTCAATGTTCTTAAGGGTGTCTTCCAATGAAAATGATTCTATGATTCTATGAAAACAAGCCCTGGGTCGCAGCAAGAGAGGAGAGCATTGAGAGCTGTGAGCAAAAGTGAAGACATCCTGGTTTCAGTTCTAGCCACAAGAACTAGGTGAACCTGAACCTGACCCAAATTACATGAAGATATTTGCATAACAATGAAAACATATTGCTGCTGCAAAGGGGTGGAGGTGTCCTGCCTCCCCCACCCTGCCCCCTTCCCCTGTTTTCTGGAAAAAAGATTTCTGTAGCACAAGGTTTTTGCTCAACCCACCACTTCCTCATTTGTCCCAGCTACTTCTCCATCCAGGGCCGTAGAGGCTCAGACTGAACTCATCAGTCCAGGATCCCAGCCCCAAGAAGAAAGGAAAGACTCTAGCATCCTACTCCCACCCTTGTTGTAAGCACCAGGGGAAGGGAAACTCAAGAGGAAACTACTTCTCTTCCCAACTAGCCAGCAATGTAAATTGGCCAGCCCCAGCCAGTGAGGGAGAGCTTGAATTGCCCACAGGGAAAAGACATCATCCCTTGTGCACCCCGGCTTTCCCCGAGCTGGAGGCACGGCTGCAATGGGATCACTGACTAAGCCCAAACAGCTTCCTGGGAAGTTCGGCACCTTGTGCAGAGCAGCTTGTAAATGCACCAGCCACCCCCCCTCCACTTCCTTTCTCCCTCCAGACAATCTTCTGGTCTTGCTAATTTGTTACTTCCTATGTAAAAAGCCTTTTCTTCCTGCAGCCTCCCCTTTCTCCAGAAAAGGTTTTTGGGTTACGTTTCCCAGACCTGGTCTCCTGGGTTCCCCTGGCATGCAGTTACTTCTGCATCCTTCAAGGACTTGTCACCAGGACCTTCTGGGGGGAAAAAAAGGAACTACATTATGTTTCTTTTACACATGTAACATTTCACCTCCTTGACCCTGACAAAGAAGGAAAGAAATTATTCAGAAATACACTCAGCTGGCTGTGTTTTCAGCAGTATACGAAATAAAATTCTCCTGCGCACCTTCTCTCAGCAAATGCATATTCATTGTGAAACTTCTGTTTCAAGAGAAAGATTTCCTTGCTAAGAGGGAAATGAAGTGGAAGCTGAAATTTTCACGTCGTCTGTGCTGCTCGCAGGTGTCTGCAGCCCTCACACTGCATGTCTCAGGAGTTTCTGCAAGCAATGGCTGGAAGGATGTTAAAAGGGTGTGCTACAGAGTGGCTGCTTCCAAGGGTGGACTTTGAGCTTTGAGCCAGGATGGCTCATTTTGGTTACACGGCTGATTTACATGACTGCACAGGTGGTTTTCACGGCTGTGTGCTACCCCTAGCGCACTGGGGACAGCAATCCAAGGCCTTCAATGACACTTGTGTAGCCACTGTCTAACACCCTTACCTCATTTTCCCTGGAAAACAGCAAGTGTTTTCCCCACCAGGTGGGTCACTGGGTGAAATGCACTGAGCCTGGCATGCAAGAGAATCTTCTGAGGAAGGCCAGGTCCCACAGGCAGAGCAAAAGAAAAGTGAGATAAAGCAACAGCTAGTTCTCTTTGCTTTCCTGCTTCCAGGTGTGGCAGTGGTGGAGCTACTAAAGCAAACTACACCAAATCGTGTCTCTGAGGTGTGTGCTTTTATCCCACTTTCTGTCATACCCTCCTGCATGCAGTGGTTCCTTCTTTGTAAAAAAGAAGGAAGAATAAGCCATAGCTAAAACACCAGCCTAGGGAAGGTGAGACTGGCCCTCAAATCCTTGTCCAGCAACACACATCTTCCACAGCCTCAAAAATAACCTGTAGGCAACAGGTATTTGACCCTCTGAGCATCACTGTGGCAGGTGCCTGCTGTCCCCATCGCCATACGGGGCCATGAAACATCACACAATGGAAGTTGCACAGAGAACATGATGTATGGAGAGACCTTCAATGCCTGCAAAGTTCTTGACACAGGTTTCACAGCCTCACACACACTTGGAGATGAATGACCTTAAGCCATACATGCCAAGTGTGGATTTGTGCCTCCTGGCCGAGCCTCCCTGCCCATTCTTCTACGGTCACACTTCAGCAGCGGCACTGGACCAGAACAAGGAAAGAGGCCACATTGTCCCAGGCATGGTTCATGGGTCCAACCTGGGCAGCTATGGGGACGCCATGCTGCAGAGCATGTTCTGACCATGGAGCGGGAAGAGGACGATCCTCGTCACCAGACCAGGCAGTATTGCAGGCAAATGGCTCCCAACCACCTGGGGTAAATGGTTATGTTTTGTGGTTCTCTTGCATTATAAATAAAGACCTCAAAGCACTGTCATAAGGATGAGCACATGAAGCGAAGCAATGTTTGTTGCAAAATCACAGCAAATGAATACCTGAGGCACCAAAAAGTTCTGATCTGTCTGTCACTACTGATGTGCCTGTCTCTGATTGTCTTGGGCTAACATCAAGAGATCCAGATACTGCTACAATCAACCTTCTTACATACCCTCTGTGCCAGTGTCCGCTCAACCATGCCCCATGCAATCATGCTACAGCCCAGTGAGAGCCAGCAGAGAGGCACGGGCACCCATCGGCACCAATGCCCAGATGGGGAAGCAAGCAGGCACAAATTGGGAAATGAGAGCAACCTTTCCTGCGTTGTTGTGTTTCTGCTTGTGCAAAGAGAAGGAAATGTTTATAAGGCCCATTTCCCAGAACGACTTGCCCTGACAGCGGGGCATCCTGACAAACCTCCCACTAGAAACTTTTGCCTGTGCACACAGAGTGCAAGGGTCACCTGTGGCACCTTTGCTGAGTATGGCTCCATTCACGTGGAAAAAGGGCATGGACAGTTTTTAAAAGCTGCCAACTCCCTCCCTGTGCTAGCACTGATAGTGGATTGCAGTGGTTTCGCTCTCCTGACTTCTGCACAAACAGCAAAACATCCCATCCTCGTGACATAACCAGCAGTTTCACAGGCTTCATTCACCAACATTCCCACAGTGTTTGGTCCTTCCACCCTTCTTTCAAGGAAACTATAACACAGATTAAATTTCTTACAGGGCTTGCCGCAGACTGTTAGACATACGGTCTCACTAAAGGTTTTGAAAAATAACTTCCAGTGAGTCACAGCCACATGACTTTTCCTACTCTCCCATCCCCACCCCGGTGTTGTCCTCCAGCCTCATGTGCCACAGCGTTGGAGCAAGTCATCTCCCAGGCCACAAGAAATGTCTAAAGAAACCATAGTGGTGGCAATGGCAGCTATTTCCTAGCTCAGGAAGCACAAACTTCTGGGCTTTTTTCATGGTAAACAGCTGCTTCCTCACTTGGGCTGAAGAAAGTCTTTCTAAAGCTTTTCTTTTTAACTTCTGTAGCAAAACAAAATGAAAAACAGAGACAAATGTGTGAGGCTGCCTTTGATTTTCTGCAGTGGCAGCAACCAACCAGGGGAAAAAAAAAAGGCAGCAAAAAAACCAGTCTTGGACTATACTGTCCGCCTGGGTAGAGAAGAATGCTGGAGGTGGTATATGCCAGGATGACATCAGGGGAGTGATGCAACTGATCTGTGGCCAGGAATCCTGCGTAGTGGAGAGCTATGCAGGATGTATATGGACAAGGGTGTATATTTTTATACATAAAATTTGCTGTTCACTGTACATACACCCAAGCTGACGAGGGCAGACGGTAAGCTGCATACTTTGCCTGTGTGTCTCAGCTAGGTGGAGCAGGGAACTCTGCCTAGCAGAGGTCACCCAACACTTTTCCATGAGAAGAATGTGTTTCAGTTTGCGTTCAACTTTGCCAAATCTCAGCTGTTTGGGCTGGATTTTTTCCATGCATGCTGTCTGCCCCAGGCTAAGTGTTTTTTGGGAAAGCTTCAGCAAAATGGTTCAGTCATTTCCCAGCACAGGGCTAGGAGAAAAACATATTTTGTCCCTGTTACAGACTATACATATGAAAATAGCTATTTGGGGGATCCTGTAATGGCTCTGCACACTGGAAAAGGAATATGGTATCTGAGCAGTCAGAACTGGGCCTCCTGCTGCGCCTGTGTCCAGATCAGCCACATTACAAGCTTCCCAGAAACCTCAGTTTGTGCAGGCTCAGAGGAGACCTTTCAGGGTTTGAAAACTCCATCCTGTGTGCTTCATCCATGAGCCTGGACCATGACAGAAAGAAGGAAGAAGTCTCAGTTGAATCAGGGGATGGGGGGAAATGATGGACAAACTGTGAGGAGACTGTCTTCCCAAGCTGTGGGCTCCCCAAAACCTTCTAGCTTACAAAAGATGGGTTGCTGCCAACCAACCATTGCTGGAGAAGCAGGCCCACCAAGCCCTACCTAATACTAACCTTCTGCCTACTCACATGCTTAGCCTCTGCTTTTGTCAAGCAAAGTAGAGTGTATCTTAATGGTGGTCAACTATTACTACAAGAACACAAAAGGAACGCAACTATCCCTTAAGTCAAAAAGAGTTATATGTCCCTGTGGAACAAGAAGTGGTCCCTTGAGTCTCACCTCTGCTGACAGCAAAACCTACCAGGAAGCATGTTTCCCTCAAGGGATGGCTCCAGGGAGAAGCCACCCTGGAGAAATCTGCCCCTGGTGCCTCCCTGGCTGCCTTAGGAAATATGTGCTGGGAAACTTGCTGATGAACCAGCCTGGGACTTGGGAACGTCCTTCACACAATACAAACCAATAAAAGGTTTGCTTTGGGGAGTTTCGTTTCTCTTTACCTTTTTCTAATTTAAGAACACTAACTGTATATCAAAGAAATCCTAAGTAGAAAGTGAAGGTGGCAAAGCCAAGCCTGCAACAGTAAAGAAACCCAGAATGAAAATGAGCTTCTGCTTGACTCACTTTCCTATGTTTTTTTCATATGATGTGATCAGACATTAACATCATGAAATACTGTTTATGCTTCTCTGGATATTTATTGCAAGCAAAGAGAAAGTAAGGCAAGCTGCGCTGATAAGCATCTATTCAAGTAAGTATGCCTACTAATTCAATGGGACTATCCATACGAGTGACCACTGAGTTTCACAATTCTATTTACGTTAGTAAATAAATAGGAAGAATAGTTAGTGCAAATTACTAAGCCATGTGCAACTCCTATTACCTTGACAAAGAAATACTTAATTTACACAAAAACATTGTGGTATGAGCAGGAAATATCCCATCAACTGATATAAATCACTCACTATCTCATCCTCTGGCACTAATCCCATTCAAAATTAGAAGAATGCTCTGATCAGAATCTGCAAGAAGAATGGAGGAGGTAAAGGATAATGAGACAGTTTTATGAGGAGAAGTACATCGGCACAGAAACATTTTTCAAATCTGAGATGAAGAAAGAAAAATAAAGCTGGGATATCTTCTGATGGTACATACATTCATTTTTCTAAAGAATTAATAAAATAGTCAGAAGGCATGAAGCAGAACTGGAAGTACAGCCGATGCTCCTGTGCACTTGCTGAATGCTGTGCAAGAAAGAACTGATGTGAACATCTTAAATACCAGCTTTCAACAGATTATCTGAAAACTGGATTTTTGCTCAGTCCTCCTCCTGATGGGTTTCCCTGTCCAACATGACTGGAATAACGTAAGCCACGCTCTCTACTTTAAAAATCCATTGATTAATAAAGAAAGGAAGAAAACGTGCTATTGATTATGTAATTTATTTGTTATGATATCCTGATGGGCTGACATGTTTGGTGGTGATCTTAGACTTTGAAATGGTGGATTATTTAGTATAAATCTGCCTTTAGGAATAGTGGACATTTTATAGAGAAAAATTTTTCTATTAATATGCCACAGCTTATGGCTGCTGAATATATTTTTGGTCCAACCTTGAAAAAGGAAAAAACAGGAGTACTTGTGCAATTTTTTATCTAAAACAACAAGCCAAAATCCCTCAGTGGCATTTCTGCAGATGTTCCAGGCAGAGAAAATTTGGCCATTTCATCTTCCCTCGAATTAACCTAAGTGAGCATCTGGATTCCTTTCTGGAAGAAAAGATTGACACATTTGCCGCTATGAAAGGCACATAAGGTGGAAAAGGCTGTGTGGTTTATATAATATATCCAAGCAAGACGCTATTTTTCTCCGACAGAAAAATACCTCAGTTTTTCCTTTCCATTTAACTGTTTCTCTGGCCATGGCATTGCTGTTATCTACTCTCCCTTGCCTTTTGGGAACATCTAGGTAACCGCTGCCAGCATGCTGCACTAATAATATCAGAAAAACACATCTCCCACAAACGGGTCCAATCCTCTGCAAAATTTCAGGCTAGTTTCCTGCAGAAATGAGCCTTATGTAAACGCACAGCCTGTGGGTGGGTCTGTACGTCTCCAGTTATCTGCCCTTCCCCTTTGCTCTCCCAGGAGCTTTTCAACTGCTTAGGAAATTTCCATCAAATGTGATAGAGGAGCAGTTGTATCCACGTTAGTACAAACCCTCGCACTTCATGCAAGAGGGTGGCAAAGGAGAGAAAAGAAACTTTAATGATGCCTCCAGTGATGGACTTGCTAAGATAGCAAAAAAAATCACAAGAACAAAAACAAGAACAAAACCAAAAACAAAACAAAAAAATCCTTGTCCCTAATTAGACATCAGAGACTCTACAAGACAGAGGGCAAGCAGTCTTATTTCCACCTATGCCAGAACAACCTGCTCAGTGGGACATTTCTGGGTTTATTTTTAATGTAAGTGAACCTGCAGTGAATGTTTTGACGGACATAGGGACAGATCAAGAAAAAAAAATAGTCATTGAAACTGCGTGTGCTCTTTCTGCAATGCCTGCATGGTTATCTAAGAAGCAACAATCTTTTTACTCTTCATTCCATCCTCACCTTGACTAATTTTGTTCTTTAATTATCACTCCTGGCAACCTTCAGTACAAATGAGGATTTTCCTCCTTTAGGTAATGCATGTTCTTGGCTCTGAGGAGGAGGCTTGTCTGTCAAAACATTAGCTGCCTCTTTTATATGTTAAGTATTAATTCTATTTATCTTCGAATTATTTTCAAATACTGGAGGCATTCTTCTCTGTATTGGAATGCAACAAGTGCTTAATTTCAGGTTTTCATGTTATTCTTGCTCAGATATGAGGCCAAAAACAAGTAATTAAATTCTCATTTAAACCCCATTTCCTTAAATACACCTATTCTCTTACCACACACAGCCTCTTTACTAGCCCCACGCTCTTTCACAGGAGGCAGGAGCCTGCAGCCCATGGGTACAGCCCACAACTCCATTTCAGATGGCCTGTAACCGCATTATTATTATTCCACCATTTACTGAGTAACACTAAGGCATGTGTTAATGTGCAGCAAGCCAAAGGTGCTCAAAAGACTTATTTGTCCCTCAGCAAGGAAAGAATTTCTTGTCCCTGATGTAAAGGAAGGAGTTAATGGCTCACCACCACCTAAGGCAGAGGTCCTTCTCCCCTGTTAGGTATGCCCAGTGACAGTCTTTATCCACGCTCATATCTGGAGCCATCACAGGTATATGCTTCCAGCAGAAAGAAAACGAAGGGTTAAATCTGGAGTGGTCTGAGGAAAACTGAGACACAAAGGTCATTTGTGTGCTCTGCGCATTCAGGGCCAAAATCAGTACAAGTACCCAGGTAGTGTAGGTCCACACTGACCTGTGTGCTCGCCCTCCAGTGCTTATTGGCGTTGTTCTTTTCTTCTACCAGGACCTTCTCCACGAGAGCCAAAGCAAGGCAGCTGCAACATTTCTCGATGGCAGAGGCATCGCTCCTCTATAAACTGAATAAAACCACCACCTGGCTTCATTCTACCAAAATAAGAGGCAGCAGTGGGTAACATCGTCATGACCAGCCTGCTCTAAACCCCCGCTGAGACTGCAGAAGATGCGACTTCAATGCTTTTTGCTACCCAAGATCCCAAACCTTAAAAATGCATTTAAGACACTGTGGCATGCAGGCAAAACCTAGGCAAGAGGCACAAAGGTAGAGCCCTATACCCACAGCAACACAAGCACACAAGAAGTCGTGAATTCCAACGTGCCACTTTTTTGAGGCTACGGCAAAGGTCTCCCCAGAACGAAGGATGGATGCCTGGAGAGCAGAATGCACTTCAGAAACACTTTCCTACAGTCTTTGGAAGGGAAGACCTCCATGCTCCCCACCTTGTGCTACCTTCCTATTTTCCCAAGGGGCAGCCTGCCTCACCCTGCACCTCACCTCGCTGATGAATCCACATTTTCCATTGCTAGGAAGAGCATGATTCACAGTCCCTGTCATGACCCAGTGACTTGTGGTATCCAAAGCAAACACAGCTACTGAGGCTTTTCAACGATCAATGAACAACCTCCTGCCAGCTGCAACAGTCCAACCCATGAAATGCAGCAGTTTAAGGCTTTTTTCTCACTTTGCCACTCACCTTTGCCTTCCTCCATTCATTCTCAAAAAGGACAGTCATGAGCAAAACCTGTCACACATAACTTCACGTTCCCACCCAAGCTAAGCCTGGAAGAGTCTGTGGAGGCCTGAACAAGATCCTTCTTGGTTTACATCACATCTCCCAATGCCTCTTGGATAACGCTGCTAGTAATATTCAGAAGGAAATTAAATCCTCACCTCCTTCGGGAAACTGCTTTGATTTTAGTAATCCCATCTCCCATTCAGAGGTAGGGAGGGAAACAGCTTTGCACAGGGACCATGGTGAGTAATACAGGAGGTCCCTGCTATGCCAAAGAGGAGTCTAAGCCTGAGTTCTAGCATCTGGGCCACCTTCACAGCCACCAATTTCATCCTGTAGCCAGACAGGCTCCTTTGTCACCTGTGGCTCAGGAGGGTGGGAGAAGGAGAAGAAAGATGAAGAGGAGGAAGAGAGCAGGAGAGCAGGCAGTGACAGTCCTCTAGGCCCAACACCAGGGACAGGAGCCAGCCAAGTTCAGCATCCTCAAGCGTCATTGAGGAGTGCACTAACACATCACTTTCATAATTGATGTGACAGGACTTCAGGCCCTTCTCTAATGCCCACCAGTTCACCCACATGCTCAGCAGTCCACTGCACATATAGATTACAGACAGCTGGCTGGTATCAGCAAAGATTTTGAGTATGATTTTGCACAATTTGTAATGAACTTTTAATCTTTGCTGATATGATCTTTGAGAGTAACAACTGGCTTTGCCAGTAAGAGTGCGTATGAAACTGCTTCATTCTGGCCATCAAATAGCAATCGTATGTTAACGACTTTCAGTTTATTCCCCGTGGTACCTGGTTCAGATTTGTGAAAGCAGGAAAACTTGCTAATATGTTTTGAGATTAAATGGACCTTTTCTTCTCTTAATGTATATGCCTAAAAATAACAGGAGTTGCATAGTCATGTCAAGAGATTAAATTACCCTAAAGTCTGCAGAGGGATTACAGCTGTCTGAAAACAATACGCATATACATTATTCTGCAATGGTGTGCTTAGTCAAGACAGATTTGAGTGGTGATGAAGACTGTTTTGTTTCTCTAGTAGTCCAATGCTTGTGAAATGCTGCATAAAAACACAGAAGTGTGAACTGCCTGACATGCACAAACAAGTCTCTTTTAGCAATCGACCTACACAAAGCAAACCCAAAAATCAATAGAGCCACCAGGCAGGTTTCACCTTCCAAAGGGTTGTACACAACAAAGTGTATGATATACAGCCATATACATCCATACCCAAATGTGCCTGGAAGTTTACATTATAAAGCCATGTTTTCAGTAATTTATGATCCTTCTGAACTAAGAAATTGAGTGATGCTTTCCCTGCCTGAGTGTCCAAATTCTCATTCTATGGCTTCTTACTAGCATTCACAATGTCTGAACCAGGTACCTAGCCTTTCATGGTAACTCATTTAGTAATTCAATGATAATTCATTTAGTGCTAGACTTAGGTTACGGTTGGATTTGATGATTCTGAGGGTCTCTTCCAACTGAAATGATTCTATGATTCTACAATAAAGGGAATTACATAACTACAGGTGGCAGATGTAAAGCCCAGACCCAGGGCAGGATGAAGCTGTCTGACCTGGGCAAAAGAGAAATCCTGATGAGAAAAGTATGCCTGTCACCCTGCCTGCCTCAGCTTTTAGTCCTGTAGAAAGACATCCCCTGGCAGGCAGCCAGCCCTGCCTGCTCTCTTTGAGGAGAAGGCCAGCTGTGATAGCACCCAACAAATCTCTAATGGCTGGGTGCAGATGGCACGTCTACCTGGTGCAGCACCCCCCAGGAGTGAGACAGGGGGAGGATCTCACAGGAGCAAGTCAGCCAAGCTCGGTACTTCTGGGATGACCTTGATGCCTCATCACCAAGGCAGGAAGAGGAACTGATGAACTCAAGGTACCTTCAGATATAGGTGATGGATCACCCAGAGTTTTAAGGACAGACAGTTGAGATTTAGGCACCTAAGGTGACAAGTCAGGCTCTGGCTTTCAGTGTCTAGCAGATTTATTTCCAGTGGTGGTGTCACATCCCTCCCAGCCACAGACAGTCCCTCGGGTGCAGGGGGGACACATGCTAGACCCTCAGGCATGACAGGGAATAGCAGTGAATGGCTATGGTGATTTTGGATTCAGGTCAGTTGCAGGTTGAATGAAAAGTGTAGAGAAAGTAAAGACATATTGCAGGGAATAAAAAGACTTACTGGATGAGAAAAAAAAGAAAAAAAGACTAGGAACAAAAGGTGGCAGAAGGGTAATACAAAGACATCTGAGCACTTGCAGGACTCGGTACTTCTCTGGAATGACTCAACCCTACCTAATAAGCTCACTCTAACACAGACAAAACCTACACAACATGCCACCCCGTCCTGTGCTGAAGGCAGATTAGTCTGGACTTGAAACTCCGCCTTTCCTGAGCCCAGATCAGCTCAGGGGGTTAGCAAAAAGATCAAGCTGTTGGTGCAGCAAGGTCAAACCCTCCCAAGGACTTTCCAAAGCCAGGAGGAGGTTAACACAGAGCAGCTCTATTATGCCTTTCCTTCAACCCCACTTGTGTATTTTCAGTGAGAAGTGGCTAGTGGAGCAGCTGATCCTCCATCTTGCAAGCCTTCTGCCAGCAGAACCCCCTCTGTGAAGGGAATTTGCTGCTGCCCGTCGGCAGCCAAAATCTCATCCTATCCGTTGATACTCATTTGCCCAGAAAAGTTCACTTCAAAGGCAACAGCTGCTCTTCAAAGAGGCAACAAATTGCAGTGAAGTGGAGAATCAGGGCCTCCCCAGCCTTGGCCAGAGCTCCTGCAAGTCTTCAGAGGGGCCCTGGCACAGATTACAAAGATAAGCAACCCAAATTTGAGGAAGGGTTGGGGAGGGAGGTTGTTTGTAAATCTTCTTAAAGAAGGACAACCTTTGCGCTTTCTCTGGAAAAGCCCATTTGTCATTTCTAATCCATTTTGGCATAGATTAAAAATATCATGCTATCTACTTCCACTAAGATCCCTCAAAAAATATTAATAGCAAAGGCCACCTGTCAATTCTGAGCATCGCTGTAAAATTACAGGCATCCAGCCTCTGGTGGGGTACTAATGAAAAAGAGAAAACTGCTTTTTTTCCCATCATCTGACCCAAGAAAATGCTGTAATTCTTTGTGGCTGGTGTAAGAAAGCAGAAAATTATGTTCAGATTCTTCAGAATAATTCAGGTGTCCTCACTTTCTTTTGGTCTTTTGAGATTGCCACCCTAGGTTACCATCATGTATTACTGAAAGGTCATATGCGACAATAAAGTATCTATCCCCTGACAGAGAGACACTCTGGTAGCCTAGAAAAACTCCACCCTCCCATGTCCTCTCTTACATGACTTTAAAAGTGTTTGGCATATTTGAGAAAAATTAACATTTATCAGGCTTCAAAAACAATGCAAAACAAACAGAAAAAATACATTTACATTTCATATGTTAAAAAGTGTTTAATCAAAGACTTCAAATTCATATGGTCCCACAATCTCTCTCCCTGTACTCTCTTACCCTTTCTTACAGTGTACCTAAACCAGCAGCAGCATTCCTGTATGGTTACTTAGGACCCATGTTGTGCAAATAAATGCCCTAATGAAAAACCTCATCGCCACAGAGGTTCATGGACTTGGTTTGAGGTTCTCGATGTGCCAAGGGGAACAGAGACCATTTCTGGTTTACAGAGTTTTCCCAAAGAGCATGACAGTACCCTCAGCACTGAGATTGTACCATGGAAGGCCTAGCAGCCAAGGGATTCCCAAAACATCACAGTTTTTCATCTCATCAGACAAAATACTAATTTGTGTACCAGTTTTATCCTCCATAATTTCTCCATTGTTACAAAATGCTGGTTCACTTTTTTTTTTCCCCCTCCCTTTAAAAAAGGCACAGAGTCTACAGAAACAGGAATTCAGTGCACCGAACTGTTCAGTAGATGAAGAGACAAACTGAAAGGCAAGCACAAAGCACTCTTACTCAAAGCAACAACACTCATTCGGGGCTTCACGTGACGCCCATGCAGGACCACTCAGACACTCAGAAGTATCTGTTCAGTTAAAAGCAGGTGGTTGTGGTAGTGACACCCAGTTTATACTCAGAAGAAGAGCAGTTCTGTCTGTCACATGCCTGTTTCCCAACTCAGCAGAGCTGCCACAAAGGCATCTTGTCCTTGCTAACTTTGAAATGATGGGGCGCTTGCTTATAAAGCACCACAACAACACAGCTTCACCTCAAAAAGCATTTCCCCAAACAGTAGTTCTCTGATGCATGTTTATTACCCCTCAGTGCTTTCTCTACGATACATTTTCTGGAAAAATGTTTCTCTTTTCTAGCCCAGATAAGTTTGTAATACCAGCCACCTGATCACAGCATCTAAGCAGCTTCCAGAATTGCATTCAGCAACATGCCTAACATCTGCCACATGTGGTTTGCTTGCTTGCTTGCATCCTCTTGCCCAAGGAAGGTCTGTGAGTTCAGCAGCCTGTTTCACTTTGGCATTTTATTTTTAAGGTGCTTCTGTATGTTTGCTGGAGAAAACAGCACCAGGAAGCATACCCTAAAAGGAGAGCAGAAGGCAGTAAGTCTGTGATTCTCCTTGGAGGAATTTCTGCCATCTGGTCTTGGACCAGCCCTTGCAAAACCCTCTTTCTCCTGGACAGACAAGCTTACAAGTTTCCCTGGATATTAAATTTTTTACGATGAGGGAGGTGAAACACTGGCACAGGTTACCCAAAGAGGTTACAGATATCCCACCCCTGGAAATATTGAAGGTCACCTTGGATGGGGGCCTCTGAGTAACCTGATCTAGTTGAAGATGTCCGTGCTCATGGCAGGGAGGTTGTATTAGATGAACTTCGAAGGTCCCTTCCAACCCCAACCATTCTGTGATTCTATGATTCTGTCTGAAAAGCAGGGGGCTGAATATGATCGTCAGAGTGGAATTCAGACTTGTTATAGACAGGAGATGTTCAAGCCACAAAGCACCTGGAACGTGATGACAAAAGCCATGAGCTTGATGCAACTCTCCTATTCCAAGCCATCCAGATCAGAAACACAGGGCGGGTTTCTGTCAGAAGTAGCAGTGATTCCTTAAATCTCATTAAACCGTCTATACAATCTGGTCAGCCAGCAAAGCCCTCTGCGACAGCCTTGCTAACCACTGGGTATGAATGAGGAACATGCAAACTGCTCCTTTGCTGCCCAAGAAAATAATACAGAGATCATCTTTCTTATTTGTGCTGAACAGATTAGTTAAGTAAAATACCATCAGTATCATGGTTTTCAGACCAGAGCTACACTTTAAAGTGACAGTGACAGGTAGAACATGATGTGGTGGCACTAAGAGCTATCTCAAATAAATGAGGTAGTACAAATGCAGATTAGACAGGACAGTAAATGTCATCAGGAGGGAGTGATGTGCAGCAAGCTCTGGAAAGCAGGGCCATGCTTTTAGGTTAGATTTTAAATGAGCTTAGCAGGGGTCTTAATTTGCTACTGTGAGGTTAGCTGGGCTTGGAGCCTTCCAGCTCCTAGGACCTGAACTCATCAGGTCTGTCAAGTTTTTCTTTCCACTGGGACCTCAAAGATCTGGAAAGAGAGAGGAAGGATGAAAGGAAAGGAAAAAAAAAAAAAAAAAAAGAGAATGGGCTTCTGTACTTAGCATCTGGGACACTCATCTCAGAACAAGGAGCCCCATGTTCCACCTCCTGCCCAGAAGACATCTGGACAACACGCAGTGAATCTTTCACTCTTTTTTGGAGGATGGAGCTGCTCACAAAGACAGCAGGACGCAGGCAAGCCAAGAGTCCACAACCCAGAACGCTCTCCAGAGAGAAAAGAAACTTTGGTTCCCCCAGGCAGAAGAGGTAACTGATGTCTGCAAAACAGTGGGTGTTCTCACCACTCAGTGACTGGCAAAAAGGGAACAAATAGGGAGGGTGGAAGGAAAGGGCATAAAAGATGGCTGCGGAGCAACTTCTTCTTCCAGTGTCTTTTGAAAGAAAGCAAGTACTTTTTGCTACAGAGATCTGTTGGGAAAGGTACAGTGAGAGCACCTACTACACCGAGCTGTCCAAGACATGCAGAGGGAAGGACTGTCCACCAGGTAACAGCTAGAGCTTGTACCTTCAGCCCAGGGGCCTCTAAAAGGCTGCCTGGCTGCAGTACCCTCTCCTCTTTACAATGATCTTACGCCACGCGCAGACCACAGACCAGGGCAACAGCTGGTGACAGACTGACAGTGATCTGTGGGGTATGCATGCAAGGCAAGGGACCTGGCCATGGGAAAGAGGCAATCACAGGAGCTTCTCACTGCAGGTTAAGATTTCACAGGGATGGCAATGAAGAATGCAGGGTCTGCAGTTCCACAACCACTGCTTCACTTTTCTCTGTCTTTACATCTAGTGCGCCCTGTTACTTCCCTACAAATAATGAAGAAATGTGACTAAGCAGATCTCTCTATAATACCTCTGTGATGGAGATTCCCTGGCAGACAATCCAGAAACTTCAGGCCACTGGCACTGACTTCTATTTCCCTAGCTAAGCAGCTCAGGTCATTTCTGGAGCACATTTCAGAGGCCAGAGATGTGAGATGAAAGCTGGATGGCAGAGCCCTGGCCTGCAGCACCAGAGATTGCCCAGCACCTTCTAGCAAGCCTCATCACTGTAGGATGGACAGCAGTTGTCCCACACAAGGCTTTTGTTTTTGCTTTACTGCCAAGCACAAGGAAGACATCACCAACTCACAGGCTGCGATTTCATGGAAGCGCTGCCAGCTTGCTCATTCCCACTCACTGTGCCAGTCAGATTGTTAGTGCGGCTGCGTGATGAACTAGATCAGAAATGGATCCAGCTGGGGAAAAACAGAAAACAAAACAAACAAAAAAACCACACGCCAACAAAGAAGGGAAGGTGGGAAATATCTGCCAGATCTATTCCCTGATGTAGTTCCTCATGTAACTTCACCAGTAATGCCAGGGGCAGGAATGAGTGGGCTGGATGAGGAAGGAAGGGGATGCCTAAACCAGTGTTTGAGCAGTACAGACTCAGCTGTGAAACTACTGCCTCCGCTGCTTTCAGCCAGACTGGCAGCTCAGGACTTAAAGGCCTTACACTCCACAAACAACTATGGCTCAGCCAGCTCCACCTGTTTGCAAAAACCAAGCCCCCCTTTGCATTACTTGCGCTCACATGATATATAGATTTGCTAGGAAAAAAAGTATATATATATATAAAAACTTTTCCCCAAGCCAAGAAGGTAAGCATCCACTGATTATTGACCCCAGGTATGGCCCAGGTAGGAGTCAACATCTTTCCAACTGCCTGACAGCACAGGTAAGATGCTAAACAGAACCAACCCAAGAGAGTTGGTTTCTGAAGCCATCCTCATTGAAGCACTACACAACCAGCTGGGAGGAAGAACAGAAAGAGAATAAAAGGCAACTGAAATCAATAGAGTGGATGAAAACACCCTGCTGCCTTGTCCTCCAGTACCATTAAGCCTCTAATTCTCTGCCATGGTTCAGTGCCCAACGTTCATCCCCTCCTAAAGGAAACAAGTTACTTTACTTACTACATTGAGTGCTGTCACAAATTCATTTGCAAGCAGTTGCAACTGAGTGACTCCCTAACTGCTGGATTTTTACAAAAGGAAGGGAAAATGTGAAAGGTTGCTGCTTAGCTTCCCTTGGCAAATGCCTGTGACCCAGGAGGAAATTTCCAAAGTAGGTGAAGGCAAGCAAGAAATCCCACCGGCTGCAGACCTCAGCTGCGGCTCTTCGAGCCAAGCCAGTAGAGGTCTCTCTTCCGCTAATTCACTAGTAAAAATAAATAAACATCTATCTATATTTGTCTGAGCACACATGTGCCTTCCCTTCTGATCCCCAGTCCCCAACTAGAACAAAATAAATATGGCAGGAAGCTGGCAGCTTGGATGGGAACAATCTAGCACTTCACTCCAGGAAAAAAAAACAATTGTGGTCTACCAGGTTACCATGCTTATGGTGTTGACCTTAGACTTTGCAACTGGTGGGAAAAATTTACAGTATGGTCAGTCCCAGACCTCTCGTTTCTCTCCCCAAGGAAAGTGAGGGCCACGGATGCAACTGTGCTTAATGGGGCACAGCCATCTGCTTGCAGAGTCCTTCAAGCTTGCCCAGGTGGCAGGGTGATAGGGAGCCTTTTCTGCACTTGTAGGTCCCTGGTTTCACTCTGGGTAGAGCCAGTCACGGCAGAAAGGCTTTATCAGGCAACGGTTGCTTTTTTGGCCTCAATGTAAAGGACTGCTTGGTCTTTGTGGGAGTAGAGTCTGGAGCAAACAAAATGGGGCGTCAGCCCACGACTGGAATCCTTGCTTGAAGTCTCAGATGTGATGCCAAGGATAAAATTGGAATGAAACTAATGTTCCTGCCTGCTGGCTCCTCCAAACAGCTGCAGGCGCAGTAGGACGGCCAGGTATAAAAGCCTGAACTGGCACAGCCTGTCTTGCGGATAGGGAACGCTAAACCACAAGGTGTGTTGCTCTGCACTTGCAGCCAGAGCCGGCTGGCAGGTGCCAAGCTGCCGAGACACAGCAGGGCACCCCCCTGCCAGTACAGCCTGCCACCAGCACCCCCCCAGCTCAGCTGGGCCATGAACCAGCATCTCCCACCACAATGACACCAGTAAGCATGTCACCAGCTGTGGCGGCCCACCATGTAATGTGCAAGTGGCAGCTGCAATGCTCTGTTCTCCGACACCTGGAAAACTCAGCGGGGAGTGACCCCCACGGGCTCCTACAGCACCTCAGCTGCTTGTGCCCTTGCTTGCAGAGAACCTGCGGATCAGCAAGGTTTATTTAGATGGGTGGGTGCACACAGCCAGGACCCAGCTGGGAAATGGGGGGAGTCCAGAGGGGTTATCCCACTCCTCAGTGACAGCAGAGGGCAGGAGCACCAAGGAACAAACAGGAAGCAGTGCTGTCCCCTCCCCAGTGGCACTGCATGGGGCAACAGCAACTCCACTAACACACAGCTACAGCCCTGGGGTGGGCGCGGGGGGGGCAGCAAAAAAAAGCAAACCAGCTGTATACATTTGAGTGTATCTCAACTAGAGACACGCATACATGAGCACGTGTCTCCTCCATGAGAAAGAAGACAAGTTCAGTTGGATCACATCTTGACTGCAGATTAGGAAGCATGCCAACTGCAAGGACAACACCTCTGCATTTCACACCGGTCCTCTCCACCCATCCATTCCTTTGAACCTGTTGCTTCCATACTGCTTCTCCTACACAGGGAGCTGCAGGGTCCAAATCCTCCAAGGCCGGGATGCTGCTCCCTCACTGCAGCGCCAGCCTGGGGCTGGAAGCTGAACCTGCAACAAGTGACAAAGGTCCCTGTCTATCACAGACCACCCTGCAACGGGAGACCCGGGAGCAGGTCAGCTCCCAACTTCCATTTTCAACTCAGCAATATTTTTCGTCCACATTGCTAGACTGAGACTTTTTCCTCTTGCTTTCATCTGCTGGGAGTCCCAGGGCACCTCACCACGTCTGGGCACCCAAGGGGCCAAGAGAAGATGATGAGAAGAGTAGGAGCAAAGCTCTGCAGCAAGCAAAACTCCTTCACCTGTCATTTACTAGTGCTTGTTTTGCAGCACTAACAACCTTCTTAAGGGGGATTTTTGTAGCTGCTGTCAGTTTTGGTTCATTTTCAGGCAGAAGTGGATGAATAATGGACAGTCTGATGCTAGTTTGGTTTTAGGTAGTTGCATTTTTTATATTATTATATACTGTCTTTTTTTTTAATATTACCATTATTTATATCACAGAAGATACATTTGCTTGCCTCTTAAGTAAAGTGAACTTTGTTTTTTAATGAAAAATTAAAAATAATAAAACTAAATAAAATAACAGAGAAAACAAAGAACACATTTCCTTCTATTCTTTGCCTAATTTTGAGTCTTGCAGTGACTGATGTGGGCCAAGCAGAAAACAGGCAGGGAGAGGAAAGGCAGACAGGCTCTCTAGATGGAAAAGGTGGCCAAGCCTGGGTGAAACACAGCAAACCACAAGTGCAGATACTACCCACCCAGTGTGAAAAATGCCTTTTTTCAGCTCAGCAAGTAAATGAAACATTAGAGGCGGTGAAAAAATATATCTATATTAAAAAAAAAAAAAAAAAAAAAAAGAAAGTTTTCAAGGTTTTTCCAGCAAAATCTAAGCAGAAAAGATCTCATCTGGGGACAGAGCAAAACAATTTGTACAACGTAATCTAATTATTTTACTGCAGACCAGACGTTTTGTTAAGGCCATTATACTGTGAGCATTTTCTTTGGGTGAATATTAAGAAAAAAAAAGTAACAAACAAGAAAACAGTAAATTACTTTTTAAATACAAAAAATAAAAGTAATTTTAGAACAGAAAGTTGAAAATAATGAAACACCATAAGATGTCAAAACAAAACACACTGACATTTCTGAAGTGGAAAAGTGGAATATTTTCTTCTGCAAATGAAATTCAGTGTTCCTTCACGTTTTTTCAGCCAAAGCTACCCAGACGTACAGATGTGTACAGATGTCAGAAAACTCCATTTTCCAGTTAATTTCCCCACTTGAGGAAGGCTAGCTCCACATCTGTAGAGCGGTGGGTGTTAATATTGACTTTAAAGATGCATTGTTAGTACCTTTCCAGCCAAACGTCTAGTAGTGAAAAATGGTCAGATCCGCATCCAAAGTATTCCTGGTTAAAGAATGGGTCACAGAATCACAGCATGTCAGGGACTGGAAAGAACCTCAAAAGATCATCTAGTCCAATCCCCCTGCTGGAGCAGGAACACCCATATAAGGTTACCCAGGAAGGTGTCCAGGCGGGTTTTGAATGTCTCCAGAGAAGGAGACTCCACAACCTCCCTGGGCAGCCTGTTCCAGTGCTCTGGCACCCTCACTGAGAAGTTTCTTCTCATATTTAAATGGAACCTCCTGTGTTCCAGTTTATATGCATTGCCCATTGTCTTATCATTGGTTGTCACCAAGAAGAGCCTGGCTCCATCATGACACTCACCCTTTAAATATCTATAACCATTAATGAGGTCACCCCTCAATCTCCTCAAAGCTGAAGAGACCCAGCTCCCTCACACTTTCCTCATACGGGAGATGCTCCACTCCATCATCTTCGCTGCCCTGCCCTGGACTCTCTCCAGCAGTTCCCTGTCCTCCTTGAACTGAGGGGCCCAGAACTGGACACAATATTCCAGATGGGTCACATCCTTCTCTGGCACGGGAACATACAGCTTTATGTAAGGAAGAGCAAACCCATCATGCACCTTCCCCAGTGCCCGCACCGACACGAGCGGGCCAGGCCCACAGCCCAGGGCGCATCCCCAGCCCCATAACCCACCCTCGTTCGCCAGGGACCGTGAGGGACGGCCACAACCTGTGCCCCCAACGCTGCTCTCAGCGCACGGGGACACCGGGGCCGAAGGCGCCTTTAGCCGCCGTCCCCGCGCCGCTGGTCACCCCTTGTGATCGTTGCCCCACGGTGAGTGAGGTCAGGAGAGACCTTGTCCCCCGCGGGCTCCTCTACCGCCCTGCGTGCGGGTGCGCTGCGGGCACGCCCGCCCTGTTATAAGCGCCTGCGTGCGGCGCGGCGCGCATGCCAGGGCGGGGGCGCGCCTGCGCACGCCCGCGCGGCGGGGGGGCGCGTTCCGCCCTCACGCGTGATGAGCAACGGCGTCAGCTGCCGCGGGTCGGGGGAAGGGAGGAGGGGCGGGAGCGCGCTCGCAGGCGTGCGCACATCTGCGTGTACGTGTGACCGGCGGCGGGAGGGAGGGAGGGAGGGAGGCCTCTTGCGCGCTCCCGCGGGGCGGCCGCGCCTATTGCATCAGTCGGGGCGGGGCCCAGCCTGCATTAACCGTCCGCCGCGCACAAAGTGCGGCTGCCCCGCCCGCCCCCTTCCCGCTACCACCTCCCTTCCCAACCCCCCCCCCCCAATTCTTCCCCGCCGGGCGCGGGGGGCGGTGCCAGGCGGAGGGAAGCAGCGGGACAAGGTTGCCTCCAGCCGCCCGAGGAGGAAACGCTGCGAAGAGGAGGAGGAAGCGGGGGAAGGGGGGAGGGGGAGTAAAATTTAAAAAATTCATCCCGCCGCGCAGGCTGGAGGCTCGGCCCTGCCCCGCGCCACCTTAAATCCGCCCCCCCCGCCACGGTCGCGGCGCTGCGGGCCGCTTCCTCCCGCGGAGGCTCGCTGGGCTCCGCCGACGCCAGACCCTGCCGCAACAACAAGCCCCGGGGGGAGGATAACGCGCGCACGCATCCACCCACCGCCCCCGGGGAAGGGGGCGCGGGGCGGGTTTGGGCGTGCACCCCCCCGCGGAGGGGCGGCGGGGGCGTGTTTTCCCCCTTGGCTCTGCTGCCGGCTCCGCGCGTCCCCCCGGGGATCACCCGGCGGGGGGAGGACGGGCGGCCGGCGCCGCTCCCCCGGGGTGGTGCGATCGCGCCGGGTGCGGCCCCAGGTGAAAGCGGCTGGGGCGGCCCGCGGCTGCAGAGCGAGGTGAAAAGCTCCATCGGCTGCGACAAAACAAAAAAAAGAACGTGGTCGATTTTTCAGCCCCTCTCGCGGGGAGGGGATAGCGCTCACAGGGCAAATCCAAACCCCAAATGACCCAGCAGGCTGGATCCTGCCTGCCGCCCGGATCCCCTGCCCCAATCTGGGGGCTCTAGCGCCGGCACTGGCTTTGCTCCAACCGCCCCCACCGCTCCCTTCCCACGTTCCCCCCCCTCCCGGCGGCGGCTGCACAAGGGGAGGTTTCGCTTGCGCCGGCCGCGGGGATAGGCCGGTTCGGGGAGGCGCCGCTGTTTGTTTGTTTTCCATCATGATTACTTTGTTCATTTAAAAAAAAAAAAAAAAATCGCGAGGGTTTTCCACGTTTACCGGCCTGAATTGCACACACCGCCCGCAGCCCCCACCTCCCCCCCGCCATGGGGCGGCCTGGAGTCAAAGAGGGGGGTGGGGAGGGCGGGATACCGGAGCGTACTGGGGGAGGGCGGAGAGCAGAGTGCTCAGCGATCCTTTGCAGCCGAGGGAAGAAAAGTCCATTGCAAACACTGTGTGTGCCCCTTCCCTCTCGGCCCCGGGACAAGCCCAGGGTGCCATCTGCCCAAACCGGGAGGCCGAGATGGAGGCAGGGCGAGGGGGGTTCTCTCCGCTTTCCCTATCCCTCCTCTGCGCAAGACCAGCACAAACCCATGTTTTCGGGAAGGTTTCAGGGCGAGGGCCAACCCAGGCGCGGCCGGGATAAACAACAGGATCGCGTTGCACCGGGGCGGGGGGGAGGACCCGGGAGAGCGCTGGGTGCGACCTGCACAGGATTGTGCCCCGCTTCGTCCCTGTTTTATTCATTTATTTCATTTAATGTATTTATTTTTCGCAAGCCCTCGGGATGCAAACGCCTCTCTTCCCCATCCCCCTGGCTGGGTGGGGGACGGAGGGCAGTGGGAAGCGACTGGGGTCAGGGAGGACGCCCGCACCTTGCCGGCCGGGCGCGGAGATGGAGAGGCAGCGGGGATGAGCAGTGTGTGTGTGTACCCCCGCCCCGGCTGCCCGCACCACGGGGAAACACCAACACCCCCCTTCCCGGTGCCGTCCCCTCTCTCTGGCCGTGACCGGCTCCCCGCAAATCCCCACTCGGCTGCTTCCACCGCGTTGCTCCACGGGGCGGGAGGTAACGCGGCGGTGCTGCGGTCCCTCCCGGGAGCCCGGTGGCGGAGCCGCCGGGCCGGTGGCGGGCAGGGGCAGGGGCAGGGGTGGGAAGGCCGCTGCCGCGCCCGTGCCTGCACCAGCATCTGCTGGTGTAGGGGTGTGCGAGGCGCCATCTTTGTTAGCAATAAACGCCGTCGTGGGAGAAGATCCACCAGGGTTCCATGTAAAGCTGTCGGATGAAGACGAAAGTTAACGGCACCGTCCCCGAGAGCTCCCTCGGGGGAAAGTGGGCGTAGCAAACCCGGAGAGTTTGGTGGCTCCCTGTTGTAGAACACGCAGCGGTCCGGCCCAGGAAGGTGCTAATTTGGGCTCGGGTTTTAAGCCTTATGAGCCAAACAACAGAAGTGCGAGAAATACCTCGAGCTACAAATTTTTCTCAGAAAAAAAAGTGACAGAGGAAATTCCACTCTTGCATTAAGAGTGCACATCATTCCCTGTTATCACAGAGGAGAAGTGATGGCATGACACTACGGGTGAAGAGAGTGAGCTGCATTCCTTACTTTCACCTGCGCTGGAGACACAGGAAGACATACCCAAAGGAAACGTGCTGTATTTCTTGAAGGAGCCTTATTTCCTCCTGTGCTAGGCTGAGGGAGGTGGAAACACACAGTAATGAACATATTTCTTACATATGGCAGTTTATTGATTGCTTGATGTGAAACAGTATCAATCTGGATTTTTTTTCCCGCATATTACAAAAAAAAAATATTAAATTGGCTCAGTCTGCAATCCTTTAAGCACAGCCATATTAATTGTCAGAAAAAGGAAAAAAAAATAAAAAAAAAATAAAACCACTAAGAAGTCTACCAAATAGAGCATTTACAAATGCACAAAAACATGCCACTTTGGCTTTATGGGGAAAAATATTGTTTTCTAGATTAAAAAAAAAAAATCTTTTAACATAAATAAGTTAGTATAATTTCTCAGTGTCTTTACAGAGTTATGTACACAGGTACACTTCAAACATTTTTTTTTTTTTATTTTTACATACAGGTACACAGGCAATGTAGAAATACTGTTTAAAGATGTAGTATCCCTTTTCCCTCACACACACTAACTTTGGGAAGTGGGTCAGATCAGAAAACAATATTTGAGATTCAGAGCAAAAGCCCTCCAGATTATTAAAAAAAAAAAAAAAAAAAAAATCAATGTAGCAACAGCATGATATTACATGACTTTTACAGGCATTCAAATTTGCCATATGGATTTGAGGTCGGGGGGTGTGAACCTTTGCTACTACATAACGGGATCATCACAGCTCCCACCTCTTAGTTCACTAGGAAGAAATTTCACAAGCAGCCTGTAATAATCTGCTCTGAACAGGCTTACCACGATGGTACATTAAAAAAACAAAAAGGGGGGGGGGGGAGGGAAGGGACAAAAACACAGCAGACCCACTTAAAGGGACAATACATCTTTAAGGAATAAAAAACCTACATTGCTTCTCTTCATACATTTCTTTGCTTGCTAGATTGTGAAAGCAAGTTCCAATCGGTCACCCTTTTCCACTCCCTCCCCCCTCCCAACAAGGTTTATGTGCTACATAAGGTAAAAACTATATACACAGGTAGTACAATGAAGCAAATAAGGAAACACCTAATTGCACAATGCTACATCCAATGCTTTTAGAGGCAGGTCTTTTTTAAGAGTGCCTAAAATTTTAGTGTTATTGTTTGCTCTTTTTTGTTGTTGTTTTTGTTTTGTTGCTGTTGTTTTTTTGTCTTTTTTGTTTTGTTTGTTTGTTTTTTTTTCAGTGCTTGTACAGGATCTCCATCCCACGGAGATCGGCGATATGTATTTTCGTTTCCACTACATCTTCCTCGCTTCATCGCCCCACACCGCACCCGATGAACGAGGACGCGCGCATCCTCCGCTCTGCAACGGGGAGGGCTGGGGGGGGGAAGAGAATATGGGGAGGGAGAAGGCGATTAGAAAACGTCGGAAAGAAACGCGATCCGCGCCGCAACCGGTTCAAGCCGACACCGCATCCCCGGGGCGGGCGGGCCCAGTCCGGGCGGGGCCGCTGCGCTGCCCGCAGGCCCGTGGCCGCGCTGCTGGCACCCCTGCCCGCCAGCCCTCGTCCCGTTTTGGGTCACAACAGGGAAAATGAGGGACGCGGGATCTCTTCCCTCTTCTACAGCTCGGGGCTGGGCCCGCTCTATGTCCCCCGTCCGCCCCCTTCCCAAACAAGCGGGCGGTAGTAGCGGCATTTGCATAGCCACGCATGCTGACGTGCTCCTCCACGGCTCACCCCAGCGGGACTAATTTGTTGCAACTTCTGCTTTACAGCTTAATCTCTTTCTGCACAATCACAAATCGTGTTTGTAAAAACCTCCCTCCTAACCTCGGCTCTGAAAACCGCCGGCGCAATTTACCAACTCCCTCCGCCCAGCCCTCACCTTAAAACAAAACAACAACAAGAAAGAAAAAAAAAAAGGCGTACAACCCAACTCCCATCAACCCGCTACTCCCTTTGCCAGCGTCTACAAACAAACCAAAACAACTGGTGGGAAAAAAAAAAAAAAAGGCACAACACCACACACACAAAAAACCACACACACCAAAAAAAACCACCACCTTGTTTAACTCGGATTTTAAAGAAAATGCCTGGATTCCCCATAGACCCAACTTGTTTCTGCCGGGGTGGGAGGTCACCGCGGCGTGCGACGGCAGCGCTGACATTGTAGGTGAAAAAAAAATCAACCAGGGTGGGGGGGACGAGACACACGGGAAGCCCCCCGAAATCCCGTCATCTAACATCATACACCAGCCGCGTTCGCAACTCCGTCCCTCCACCCGCACGGTCCTTGGGAAGAGGCCCTCCCTGCCTCGGGTCCCCAAGACAGGAGGGAAGGCAGGGTCGGTCCCACCGCGGCCGGGGCTCAACACCGCAGCCCCTACCCAGGCGAGGCCGCGGAACCTGGCGCTGCTCTTCGCCCTTGTTTTTTTTGTTTTTCAAACCCTGGGCGTCCCACCCCCACCCTCCACCACACCCCCACCTCCGAACGCTTGGGGAAAGCCACCCTTCTTCGGACAAAAAGACCCCGCAGAAGCGCATCTACCCTTACAGAAGCACTCGGGTCAACCCTTTCTCTCCCTTATTTGCATCCTAATGCCAGACCCTAAAGGGAACCTACCTAAACGGTTTACGTTTGATGTCTTCTTGGGCTTGATTTCTTGGGTGTTTGCTCCACTGAACTGGCACTGGGGGAGTCTTCTGAAACCTCTTCTTCTGTTGTGTTGGCTCTTTTATTTTGAGGAGAGGAATCTAGGAGGGGAAAATTAAAAACAAGGGTGGGGGAGAGGAAAGTGATATTAAAATATTTTCCTTCGTTTGGCATCCGGGGGCAGTAGATGGGGCCGGGAGGGAATATTCCTGGACCTCCATCCATGCCAGCTATCGGCTACGTGAAAGCGAGCAGGGGGAAGGGAGATGGGCTTCTCTCTAGATAAGAAATGCAAGTTTCCTGTTTTCAGCTAAAATCCCTGTCCGTATTTTGCTCCGCGTGAGCGTTAGGAACCTCCTCCCCCCTGGGTAGGAGGCCGGGTCCCCGCAGAGGGGCGACAAGAGGACGGAGTGGATGATCCGCGTCTAAGGGCTTCTCTTTGCAAATCATCTACCGGCTCCTATTTAACGCGGGACCCCCCCCTGCGGCTGCAAACAGCACACGGGGGTTCTTTTAGGCGAAAGGAGGTGGGGAGGAGGGGGAAGAGATACACCAAGCCGGTGCCCAGCGAGACACAGCCCACCAGGGTCAGGCCACGCGTGGCACGGGTGAAAGAGCCGAGAGCCCCGGCGCGGACACCAGCCGGGCAGGCAGAGAAATGCGCTGCCACTTTTCGCAAGGGTACGTTACCATCGGTGGCAGGTCTTTTCCTCTGCCCAGTGCACTGCTCTGCAAAGTCCGTCTGATTTTCAGAAACATCAGTCTTTTGATCTACACAGTGAGTGTCCTCTGAGATTCCCTGAGAGCCGACAAAAACCACGTTTTGGCAATTCCCGTTTACGTCCAAGCTCTGGCGGCTGGCGGACTTGCAGACAGCTTTCAGTAGCCTGGGGGGTCTGAAGTAGAAGTCAGGCGAGCTCCCCTTCTCCACGGCTTGCCACTCGTACCTGCCTTCCAGCGGCTTGTGATTCTGGAAATCGAAATTCCACTTCCTCTGGCATGCCTCCTCCAACTCCTGGCGGTGCTTCTTCAAGTCCCTGTTTAACTCTTCGTGATTCACCGGCCCGAAGAGGTTCCTGCAAGCTGAAGGCTTCGGGTACTCCGACTGCCTGGCTTCCATGCGCTCCAGAGTAGGGCTCCCATTAGAAATACGGACGTTTGACATCTCCCCCCACCCTCTTTCTTCTGGCGGCGGTTGTTTTGCTCGCTGCTCTCCCCCCGCCAGCCGCCGCCTCCTCCTCCTCTCCGCCTTTTATTTCTCGGCGTTCGGCGGCTTCGCTCCGCGCCTCCTCTCCGCGCTGCCCCGTTCTCCGGCCCCGCCTCGGCCCCGCTCACCCTCGGCCCGCGGAGAATGGGCGAGGAGCCGCCCTTGCATAAGCGCCGGCCCGGGGATGAGTCCCGAGAGCCGCCGCCGCCGCCGGGGTGCCCCGGGCGGGTGGAGGAGCGGTGCGCGGCGGGGAGCGGCGCTGCCCCTCCGCGGCCCCGGCTCCGCGCTGCCCCGCCAGTGATGGTGATGCCCCCGTCGGTGATGGTGTCCCCGCCGCCGCGTAGTAAAAGCGAGACGGAAAAAAACAAGCGCAGACGAGCCCTTTTCTCGGTTGCCCAATATGGCGATTGAAGGGAGGCTGACGAAGAAGAAAATGATTGACAGGACGAGTCTATTTAAACAGCCCGGCCGAGCCATTGGTTACGGCGGCGGGCACCGCCCCGTCGGCCCGGCCCTACCTCGCCGCCGCCGCCGGCTCTAAAGGTGGCCCGGGCTGGGCTGGGCTGGGCTGGGCTGCCGCTCCTACGAGCTGAGCGGAGCCGAGCCGAGCCGAGCCGCGTTGCGGGGGAGGCGGGGGATGAGAACCGGGGGCGATGGAGGCGAGAGGGGCGGGAAAGCACCGCGCTCCTCGTTCGCTGCCTCCCTCCGCAAAGCCCGGGCTAGGCGAGATTAGTGCTCGCCACCCCTCTAAAAAACCCACCTCGTCCCGTTCCTTGCCCGGACTGTCTGAGTAATGGTGGCGGCTGGATACATTTTGATTCATTCCTGTGACAGGAGGCTGTCACCGCTCTGATTTTTCCCGGGCTGGGCTTTTGTGACGCAGCCCTTCGAGGTCCGTACTTGGGGGCAGGCTCGGGGCTAGTGGGGGGGCTGCCCCCCCGGGACATGCGGGGAAAAACAGCACCCCGACCCCACGGCACCCCGACCGTACCGGCTGCAGAGCCCGGCTGGTGGCTTCGAGGGGGGAGAAGAGGAGATGATGGAGGGAGGGCAGGATCACCTCTTGCTGCCTTCTAATTAGAGAACGGACTAGGCGAAGAAACAGTTCTAAAAAAGTCTCTGCAGGGATTTCAGATCTCAGCAAGCTGGGGAAAGAAAACAAAAGCATTTCTGTTTTGTCCTGTTTGTGTGCTTGGAAGATTAGATGAGGCGGGAGTCACAGCCAGGGTTTTTCTAAGGTACTTCCTTGGATAGCTGCAGCAGGTACTGTGGAGATCAGAGCAACATGATGTTCCCCCCCATACAACCTTGTCTCCAGCCCTTGCTAGACAGGACAGCCACCTCAGTGCATTGCAGGACACTGTAAGTGCTCTCAGGTGCTGAAAGCTTTGACTTTTCCAGGGGCCCAGATCCAGGGCCTGGATCTTTGGAGGGCTGGAGGCTCTTCACACCAATCCATCTGGCCAGGTCTCCTCTGTGAGCAGAGCAGCCCTTTCCAAATTTTGCATCTGGGGAGGTGCACACCAGCGACAACCTATCTCAACAAGGCAGGAGTCAACACAGCTAGGTTTAGCTAGCTGAGAGAAGAGTCAACTGGTTTTGCCTTGAAGACATGGATCTTTTCCCCTGTTATGTACTTAGACACACAGACTCATTCTGGTTCAGGATTTATAGTTTTAATGGACCACTGAAACCTTCACTGCAGTTGTTCTTGTGAACTGCTATGCTAAACTCTGCACTTACTGAGAGGGAACAAAACTATTACACAGTGCTCAAGCCCAGGCCACAGCAGTTTGCTTGCCTTCGTCAGCCCTGAGGTAGCAGCCTCTGGTCTCTGCTCACACCACTTGCCCAAGTAATTGTTGTATTGCCAGATCTGAGTTCGAAAAATAATGTTCACAGACAAAAAAGTAGAATACAAATGAGATTGGTTTAAAAACCACAAGGTTGAAATAAAATATTATGCATGTTATTTTTGTTTGCTGAGTTTTTCAGTACTCAGAAGTTGTTTTCCAACTCTTCTCAGCAACTGCAAGCTCTAGCAATTCACTTACAGAAAATTGAAGCTGACATTCTCATATCTGCAGGAGCTGAGAAGTTTTTTTGAAGTTGCAAGTCCATAGTAAAACTGCATCAGCTGGCAAAGTGGGGACTATTCATCTGCTTTCATTTGCAGGATTTCATTTTCATTTCTCCAGGCTTTCCTCCCTCTGACTTCCACAGGCACTAGCAAGGAAGTGCCATTTCAAAAGTCTCTTCACTTTCCCTGTCAGGTGTGGGACACTTGACTTGTTTTCTTGATCTACACAAGAGAGCCATCGTACACTAAGAAAAGCCATGTACAAAATAAGTCCTGGGGCTCCCTGAAGATGTCCAGGGCTCACCATAATGATGGGGCCTGCCTGCTGGTAACCTACTCAATGTCCCGCAAGTGACTCCTCAGATAAGGAATTCCCAGTCTCTCCTCCCTCGGAGCAAGTTACTGTAGGACAAAAACCTTCTTTTTTGTTGTTGTTCTGTTTATACCTCCCCTAGCACAAGGGCCTGAGACTAACCCCCTAGATGCTGTGGAAGTATGTTGAAACGAAGAATTAAAGCTGGAGTGGGAGAGCATCTGCATCCCTGGAGCATCCGCATCCCTGGAGCATCCGCGGCTGCAGGGACCAAGCCTGAGCTCAGGGGTCTGACTCGGACCCCACGGCCCTTTCAGCTTCCTCCCCTCCTCGCCTGCATTGCTTGTCTCGGCAATCCACCTTAAATCACTGCGGCTGCAAAGGAGAAAAAGGCTGTGTCTGCAGCGACCTTGCCATGATCTAAAGTGTTTTGTTTACAGTCAGGCACCCCCGATGGCCGCAGCAAATCGTGAGAGAGGCCCGTAGTAGCAGCGAAGCGGAAAAAAAAAAGAAAAAAAAAAAAAGTACTCGAAAGCTCTGGAGTAAGGATCTGGAAAGAGCAGAGCGCCATCGTCTTGCCAAAGAGGGGTACAGCAGCGGGACTGTGCGGGGAAGGCGGTGGGGATGATGATGGGGGGAGGCGAGCTCTGAGAGCGAGCCCAAAGTCCGTGCCCGCAACTAGCCAGATTTCCTCTCGCTGTTGCCATTTAAGCTGAAGATGCAGCCAGCCAAAGATCGGAAGAGAGGATTAGAGAAAAAAGGAAAACAACACAACAACAAACAGCAAAACCCCAATCAAAACTTGGAGGAGTGAACCAGGAAGGAGAGGAGGAGTGTTTATAGGGAGGTCTGCGCGAAGAATGTCCTGGCTCCTCTAACAGGCTCTGAACACCCTGTCCCCTTTCTTCCCGCACCCTGCTCCTCTTTCGTGTTTGGGCTTTTCCACTGGCAGAGTTGCTCGCCGTTTTTCTTTCCTCCAGAACCACCTAGACAAGCTTCCCATTCTCATTTTGCCCACCTTCCTCCCCCAGCACTTCATAAAGTTGTCAAGTGAACAAGCAAAGAGCATCTGAACTGCACACATAAAGGGGCTGGGTTGTTTGGGATTTTCAATATTCCCTTGCAAATAACAGTGAAATTGGAAATAATACCTTAACTGCTCCACATGATGCAGCTTCCAGAGCTGAGGATAAAGGAGGCGGGGGCACAGTATGACCCATTTGAAAGCTGGAGGCTGAAGGAAGTTTGCTTTTCGCCTGCCTCATCTGTTACTGAACTCATGATGTTTCCCCACACCTCCCGTTTTTCAGGTAAAGTGCTGCTGGTTTTCTCAAGAGATGTGGGGTGAGGCCACCATGAGATTTCAGGTGCAGACCCTGAGAATTCACTTGAATGCCCTGGTGATATTCACAATGTGCTTAAGACAACCCCGTCCTTTCTGGGCAGGATTAAGGCCCGAGGAGATTCAGCAGCAGAAATTGTGAGGAGGGAGAGAGGCTTGAGCCATTTTAGTTTACAAAAGCCCTGGGATGTCATCCAGCAGTGCCCAGCACTGGAGCAGTGCCGAGGGCGGGCTAGGAGATGCCAATCCCCCCCC
Organism: Columba livia; assembly: GCF_036013475.1. Classification (NCBI taxonomy): domain Eukaryota; kingdom Metazoa; phylum Chordata; class Aves; order Columbiformes; family Columbidae; genus Columba; species Columba livia. The sequence goes on along the minus strand of NC_088602.1, from coordinate 141,164,588 downwards.
GCATGCCTGGTTGTAGGGACATGTGGGGACATCATGGGACATGTAGGGACATCATGTAGGGACATGTAGGCAGCGCCCCCGCTGCCCACCCTGCCTGCAACCCCCTTGCTTCAGGCAGGAGGACTCAGTGTGGGCAGGAAGCAGGTGTGCTGCCCATGCCGCGGGGAGAGGCTACAGCCAAGCCGAGTTTAAGACCTTTTGTTCATTTGATATAAACTCTAGAGGGAGCCTAAGGACAGAGATCAGGCCAGCGCCCGGCCTCTGTCCTGACAGCATCCCCCCATGGTCCCGGGCTGCCCCTCTGCACTCAACCTTGCTGCCCTCCACTTTTTTGGGTTCTGCTTTCTGTTTCCCCTGCTGCAGGTGGAGAACAGTTGTGTCCAGGGGTATGGGCCCCGTCAGGCACCTGCAGAAACCTTGAATGGGATCAGGGTGCCAGGACCAGTTCAGGGGATTTTGAGCCCTTGAGAGGGTGTTGACTGGGGGTACAGCTTAGGGGTGTCCTTAATGGGATTTATTTTAAAAATAGTGCAAGGCGTTGGACCATCTCACTGTGCCATAGAGCAGGTTATACAAACAATAGTATCTGTGGAAGATACAGGTTAAATTATTAGCACTCAAAGTTACTCATTCTTCTCGCTCTGAAGCTTCCTGCTTGTCACCACCCTTCCCTTGACTTGCTAAAGGAGCAGTCCTTCTAAACCACCCTGATTTATCTCAGGGAAGAATGTCCTGGTGCGGCTCAGACCACTCTTCTGTTTTGCCTTTTTTTTCATTTTGCCTGAAGTGAAAAATGAGAAAGAGCTTAAACTGTTCTTGAAGCAGGTGAAGCTGGGAGTGTCCTACAGCCAGCAGCCATGCACCCTTCTGGGTAATCAACTCTTCCACTTTCACACTGGGGACAAGGAAGGGGATGTTCATGTGCAGTCCCTAAAAATAAACACACATGCACACACACAGACTCATGTTGAGCTATCCCTGCAAACACCACTGTTGTGGAGATGAGGCTTAAATCTTACTTGCTGTAAACTGGCTTAATTTCCCCAAACAAAACACACTGCATGAGAAAAGCATTTTCAAGCCAGTATAACTCCATCTGTGTGAGGCTTGCAATTCAATACATCACATATCCTTTCCTTTCCTTTCCTTTCCTTTCCTTTCCTTTCCTTTCCTTTCCTTTCCTTTCCTTTCCTTTCCTTTCCTTTCCTTTCCTTTCCTCTCCTCTCCTCTCCTCTCCTCTCCTCTCCTCTCCTCTCCTCTCCTCTCCTCTCCTCTCCTCTCCTCTCCTCTCCTCTCCTCTCCTCTCCTCTCCTCTCCTCTCCTCTCCTCTCCTCTCCTCTCCTCTCCTCTCCTCTCCTCTCCTCTCCTCTCCTCTCCTCTCCTCTCCTCTCCTCTCCTCTCCTCTCCTCTCCTCTCCTCTCCTCTCTCCCCTTTCCCTTGTCCTTTTCTCTTCTTTTTTTTTCTTTTTTTTTTTTTTTTTAATTTCCCCAGCTGCAATGCAAACCATATAAAATATATTTTTCAGGTACAAATACATTGGACAAAGCCCTCCAGTTCACTGTGTGTTTGACATTTACAATAAAATGAAAGGTCCTTGCCTTGGCAGCAGCTGTACCTCAAGCTGCAGACCAGCCCTGCTCAGGTGAAATACTTCAGGGAGCTCCAGCCCCAGGAGTGCATCTCTGCACAGACCTCATAAAGCCTCCAGCAGCACTTTGCCCCCTCCCCAGAGTATGGTGAGCATTAACTGGTTCGTGTTTGCAAAGTCCATTGAGTGTAGAAAGTGTGATGCAAGAGCTAAGTAGTAATAATAATGATGAACTATTATTGTTACTACGAGATTAAACAGTTTTCCAGCCACTTGCTTTGTGACCTACCCCTTTAAGAAAGTTTCTCAACAGATGAATTATATGCAGTGGAAATGAGTTGTTCTGTTTTTCTACAAAGCCTGAAGTGAACCTTTCTGGGAAGGGGATGATATTTTGTAGCAATGTTTTCTCAAGTACAATTCTTTAGGTTCCCAAGTGATGACACATTGTACAGCAACGCTCTTGGCACAGGAGGTTCATCTGTGAGAAGGGACACTGGCCCCGTTTCTTAAAGCCATTCATTAAATAAAAACACCCTATGTCATATGTTATGTTCCTCTGAAATGTTTAAAGTTTTTAGTGCATGAAATCATATGGTGCCTGAATTTCTTTTTTTTAATTTTTTTTTCCCCAGAAGGCAGCACTAACCTCTAACTCAGTTACTGAACATTGTTGGAAGAGCTTGTTGGTTTTTGTTAGTGTTGTGTTTTGTTTTCATTTGGTAGGATCCCAACTTTATGCAATATGCCTTTTCAGAAACACAGAACTATGTAAATGTGATGCTTACAAATGGCCACAAAGAGGCCGCTCACCAAAAAAATAACCCAACACAAAAACATCTCCATCTGTAATGATTTCAGGCATTCTGGGTGCCATTTACGTAAAAACTTAGCCCAGCTTTTTTTTTTCTGTTTTCTTTCCCCCTCCTCTCCCCCCCACAATGGGCTATATTAATTGCCTTAGGATCAAGAGGTCTACAAACATCTTCCTTATATAAACAAAGGAACTGGTCTGGCTACTTTCTAAACCCTTTAAGGGAGATGACCCATCTCACATAGCAAAATGATGGCATTAAGTAACTGATTACCATCAGGGCTTGAGAGCTGAGTTCTGGTTCTGCGTTCCCTGGGTCATGTTATGCACATTGCTGCAACTCATGGTACCTACATTTCTCCTGTCTTGCTTTTCCTATCTGTTTAGACTTTAAGCTGTTGGACACACTCTGTTTGTACAGTAATGGGTACAGTGGGATTTCAATCTCAGTCAAGGTCTTTAGGTGCCAGGCTAATTACAAATATAACAGTACCCATTACATTTCAAGCTTACGACATCTTGTTCGTGTTAATGAACCCAGCAAGGGAATTGTACAGCTCCAGGATGCAAAAGCCAGGGCATTAACCTATGGTAATGCAATGTTGTTACAGAGAAAAATTGAAAGTGGATTCTGGAAGCATCTGGCAACAAGAAAATCTTTCTGAGGTAGGTGACAGGCATGTCAAGACAAAAGAAACCTTGTCATCCCAGTGATCCCACACTAGAACCAAACATGGTCTTTTGGGGGATACCACTTAAGGAAAAAAACAACAGCCAACCAAGCAACCAAACCACAAACACAAGAACTGTCTCTAGGCTGGCCTTCTCATAAACAACCTGTGCATCAGGATCCCTCTCTTTTCACAGCCTTCTAAGAGTCTGCAGCCCAGTTGCCAGTAGCCAAACTTAAAACCCATTCCTCCTCCCCAGAAGTGTTCCACCACCATGCCCTCCCATCAGTGATAGTCCTGGCAGGGCAAGAGCCTGCTGAGCCCAGCTACCAATGTGCTGCCATCAGTTCTCCTAACCCTGTTCATGGCTTGTCTAAACCAGCCATGCCTAAAATAGCAGAGTAAGCTGGCAAGCCAAAGGCAAATTTCACTATTGCAAAATGCACTGGGGCCATGATTACAGTTGCTTGAGAGAAAGATGGAAAAAGAGAGCTCAGCATGTGTTCTGGGTTTCCCTCATAAGGAGTTAAACATTTCTGCTAGCAGAGGCCTAATCTGCTGTGGTTTTTGATTCTAACAAGCTGCCTGGTAACTCCCTTTGTTCTGGCTGCCAGCAGCTAAACTGGGACATCTATTCAAAGACAAGTACCTGAAAGCATCACTTTGAAGGATTTGTCACCTTGTTATCTCTGGTTTGAAAGGCTCTTTGAGAACACCTCCCACTCAAAACATTGCAAATACTGTAGTTTATATTTAATAGCTTACTTGAACAACAACGATAAAACATAGCTGATACCATGAAAGGCCCAGGCAACTCTACTTTTCTGCTGTTGCCTCCCACCCCAAGTCTGCAACAGGAAGGTGGGAAATCACAGAAGCAGCAAAAGCTGTGGTCTGACTCAAGAACTGCTCTTCAGATCTCTATAACAAGGTCTTAAAATAAGTTCTTCTGTTCCTTGCAGTCTCCAGCACTCACAAGCCACATGCAACCCCTCGTAACTCCTTTGCCCTTCCAAAACAACCCAAACTACTAGAAAGTAATCCAAGTTCTCCTCTGGCCTTGTAGGTATCTGAACACTTTTTGAGCCAACAGCACCCCATAATTTCAGGAGAGCCTTAAGAACTTGAGAACAGCCAGAGCTTCTCTGTCCAGTGGGGAGCCCTTTCTCACATGTTCCTTGCAAATCTTTAGAGCAAACTATTAGACCTTGTTAGACTCTTCCTTTGGGTTGCCTCACTCTGCTGTGGTTGCTTTGCTCAGCCCCAGAGTTAGAAACAAAAACCCCAACTCTCAGCACTCGGCAATCTAAAGAGTCCTAGTCAGCCACCCACCAGGCCAAATAAAGCCTGCTGAGAACTCAGGGCCAACTCCTCAAAGGCATTCAGGTGTCTAAATCCCTTTGAAAACCTGTCTCTAATGCTCTAGAAGATGGTTGGCAATAAGCCTTCTCAGGGTGCCTGGTTGGGAGGTGGAGGTTGGGCTCTAATGAGTATATGGCTCTAAGGGTGTGAGGTCACTCTGGAGTTTTACAAATGATGAAGCTTTCAAAAGAATATGTGCTGGGTTTCTTTTTAATGTCTTCTGCTTTTTGAGACTTCTTCCTTATCCACAGGTAGCAGGAACTCATTTTCCTGGAAAGGGTTCAAAACTCTCAAGCAGCAGCATGGCTTCAGGACTGTGAGCTTAAAGACAAAAAAACTAATTGGCACAGCAAAGTAGTACAAAGTGCTCACACTGAGAACTGAGGTCCAGTTTGGTCCAGTGAAGGGTTGATTTCAGCTCTGAACATATCATCTGGAGGAGGATTTAAGACGACTTTAGAAAACCAACTAGCTGCTGAAGTCCTATTTCCAAGAGTGGCTTTGGCACTAGTGTACCTCAACTTCGCTGCAGTCATGCAGACTTCCAAGGTCACATTCTCCCTAATGATTTCAGCTAGATCATGTAGTTACATCATTTTTCTGCCTGTGAAAACTGTTTTGATTTAATTGAACTGATTTTAGGTTGCTGCTGCCCCTTCTGTGGACATTCTGAACAACATTTTACAGTAGCCATTTATTTCTTCTTACAAATTGCTTCTATTTGCAAGAGTGACTTAATGGAATCTTTCAGTGAGAACAGCAATATTCACTACAGCTTTCTTGTCTCCCTACAAATTATTGGTAGAAAAAGCTGATGATAGTGCTAATAAGCTGTTTTTCTTTTGCACATTCAAATATTGGGCACCTGTAGCTTGGGCCCCAGAGGCTGATTATTTCTGAACAATTATATAGAGTTTGTGTTTAATTAATAAGCAATTTGATTATTTTCCTTTTCAGCTTCTAACAAGCAATAATAGCCTATACTTCAGAAAGTCAAGTACTCTGCTTTCTTTGCCCCAGTAAGTACTTAGCTCTAGGCCTGGAAAAGGGCCAGAGCACACAGGGACACTGTTGCACAGAAACATTTCATACCTTATTAAAAAAAAATAACAACAACAACAGCTGACTCTCACAGGAAATAATATGTCTTTCTTTTCCTCCTTCTCTTAACACATAAATATTCGTTCATTCATTATACTTTCTATACAAATGCCTACACACATACATGCTCATTCTGAATTTTTCTGCTAAACAGATGATGTGTTAAGATGTCTTGTATTATTTTTAAGAACCTAGTTTGGCTTACATCAAGCTACTGTGAAAGATTGCCCATCTTGCTGAGCAAGGGGTTTCTGGGTGACTGATAGTTTGAATACTTCAGTTTAAGGGTGCTTCTCTTGAAAAAATCCACGGAAACTCATCACTTTTAAGGTGTCCCATATTGGACATCTTAAAGCTGAGAGGCCGCAAAGTCACTCTAGAAAATATTGGCCCAGAAGACTTCTCCCATCTGTGCAAATACACCACAATCCAATTAAACCAGCAGACTTTGGAATTATTTGCAGATTTCCACAATCTGGCAGCAGCAAGCAGATACAGTCTATATTGCCTAAGCGAATTGTCACAAGCCAGTGTGACCCACAGCCTGACAGAGCTTCCCAAAAGCCTGGAGGAGAAGTGGATGGCATGGTGCAGTCTGAAGATGGGCATGCACCGCTCCTCAGATTCATGGGGGCTGCAAAGGGATGGCCTCCAGTCTCAAAATCCCAGCTACCCACAGCTGAGCTCCTGGCTCCCACCCCAGCATGGCATGGTTAAACATTACAATTTGCTCCACAACCCCTTTAACAAATTCACTACAATGTCACAAAGGTGATTGAAGAGGTTTCTGGCCTTTGCCATCCTTGACCACTCATTCCCACCTCAACTTTGAGCAAGGTCTTTAAAATGAAACTGAAAAGTATGAAAAGAAAACCAAAAGATTGTGTGGGAGGAATAATCCAGATGTTTTTGAAGCTCTGCTGTAAACAGTTGCACTTTCACAACTGAGGAGATGGGAAACAGAGCCCAAGAAGTCATCTTTCTTAAGGAAGGAAAGAAGATACTAAACTCAGGAGTAGCCCCAGGACTGTTTTCCCAACCTGTCTCAGCATACAGCTGCACTAATGCTTGTGATAGCAAAGGGGAACAAGGTTTTGGAGAAGAGGGAAGGTGAGCAGGATGATTTTGGTGGCAGTACTACCACACAGGTACTCAAAGGTTCAAAAATCCTTAAGGTACTTTGAGTATGAAAGATATTTTAAATTAAAAGAAGCAGGTGGTTTTCCTCTAATATCTGATTTGAAACAAATCACATTAGCTCAAGCTTCATGATAACTTATTAAAAACTCGGCTTAAGCTGTTAAAAAAAAAAATAAAAGGCACAAAAACCCCCAGTCTTCTGCTTCAATATTTTAGCCACCATCACCATTTCCAGCTGCACATTTTCACCCTGATTTCACCTTCCCCTCTCAGTGGAGTGGATGCTGCTGTCCAGCAACCCATGGTTTGAGCTAGGTCCCTGAAATGCCCCAGGTTAAATTAGCAATAAAGGAGGGATAGAGAGGGGGTTTTTAATACTCATTGTAGCTCCTAGGTCTGGTTCACAGTGCAGCCCCACCAACAACAGCATTGGCAGGATCCACAGGCTAAGAGATGGTGGAGCTGGGGAAGGCACTGTGTCTTTTGGCCACTGTAGCATCCACACATGGCCCCAGGTGCCCAGGTGCAGAGGGGATTGCCCAGTACCCAGCCAGTGCTTTGCAGCCCAGCTGGCCTCAGTGTGTCCCTGCCCCGCACGCCACATCACAACAGCAGTCAAGCTGGTATTTCCATGCAAGACAAGCAAATGAGCTGGTTCCACTAGCTGCAAGGTTGCTGGATCCCACTGCCCTCCAAAATGTGGTTGGACTTGTCAAGGAGGAGGCCTGCAAAGCCAGCACTCTGAGCGAGGATCCAAGGCAAGTAATAGGAAAGTCTGAGATGAAAAGTGCTGGCCTGAGCCCTGATGCTCTCTGTGCCTGCTATAGTCACCACCAATGGTTGCTGCAAGCTCTCCTGGCAACTATGAAACTGCAGCAAGCGCCAAGCTCTACTCAAGCCACAAAACCTGCTAGAGGAGGAGATGAAGGAGGTGAAACCTTGCTACATTTCAGTAGCCAGCCTGTTGAGGATGACCAGCTCTGTCAGGTGAGACTGTGCCATTTCGGCAGACAGCTCTTGGCTGCGGGGGACACAGATGCTTATTTCCTCTCAAGAGTCATGACCATGAAGGTACTCAGACTCTTCTTTTCCAGAAATGAAGAGGAGCCTATCCTTTCAAATCATGGCTGTATCCTCTCGCACAGCATGGAGTTTATACAGCACCCTCATTTCAGATTTCACCTGCACCCCACTCAACCCGCTCTCCTGGGTCAACCAGCCTGGGTTCCCTCATTGTCTTTCAGAGTTCATGTTCAGGACCTGGAATTTAGGTATTTTTTAAACTGGTATAAATGTTATTATACCCCTCTTTCTTCTTATTCCTCCATCTTCTTGCCAGGTCCTGCATCACTTTCTGGGAATAAGCTGAATTCTTCTGGCCAGCAGAAGATCTCATATTTTGTCAGCTAATGGTGCGTGGAGGTGAAATTAGCGTTGGCTCATCATTTCTGGAGCAGTTTCCAGTGGCCAGTGAAAATCACAATGGTCACAGAGGGCAGGATTCAAGATGCCTAATTTTAGCTGCCTAATATGGGATTGCTAGTCTAAACTACTCACTTCCCCAGAAAACAGAGCACCGGCAGAGGACAAGTCATCCCTCTTCCCTTGGACACCAGATCAGGATAGGTGAATCACCCTCTGGATATGCATGTGTCTGTTCACTGTCTGCAGAGAGCACCTATCTGTCTGATTCAGAGTGGATGCAAACTTCTAGTCCGTCAAAGTTAAGCAAGTTGAGTCCTACCCTTAGTGCTGGCATCTCCCCATGGTTTCCATTTGCAGCAGTACTGTAACAGATGCTGAGAATACATTAAATGCTTTCCTAATGTCACATTCCCATGTCTGCAATCATGGTAATTGCCTCAGTGAAGTTTTGCAATTGCAAACGAGCAGGAAGCCATCTGCAAAGGAATCTGTCTATTAAGATGTGGCCCCTACTCTGAAAGTGCTTGAAAAGCCTCAGCACATTTCTTGGGCTAAAGATAAAAAAAATAAAGGTCAGACTCTTGCAGCAATGTGGAAAGTATCCAGAATGCACTCCAGTGATCCAAGGAATAGACTGACTTTTGCTTCAGGACTGTGCTAATTAAATACTGCTAACTACATCTGAATAGAATTAAGTCTAATTTAAGGCCCTTTCTAAGCTCCAGGGCAATGTAGGCTTGTCCTAAAAGAAGAAATTACCGACTGCTGACAACAGGTGTCAGCAACAGAAGTGGCTGAACCAGGGCTGAATGTGAATTAGCTGCAAGTGTAGACAAGGACAAACTAAGTTCAGAACTGTTTCTGCAGCCACGCTGAAGACCTCACTGGAAACATGGAGGAACACGGGGAGCAGAACAGATACAAACCAGAACCGTCCCAAGTACAGCTACTCTTGCCAATGCATGCAATAACTGGTGTAACTCTAATTTTTGTGGTGTACACAAAGTTTGTTTTAGCACCACACATGCCAAAAGTACCTTAGATTCCCATAGGAGGTCTTGGGTGGCAACCAAGGGGAATATTTTGTAAAAAGTACTTGTTCTCTTCCTCTTACTTCTTCCTCCTGCCCTACAGTCTGCAGGGATTCCCTGGATGAGGGGCCAAGAATTTTGCTTCTCTTTTCCCTTTTTCCAATCTCATTTCCCCCACACTTGCCCTTACCTGTGTCCTCAGGTGTCTACACCGTGCACACCACACTGTTCACCCATATCAAATCCATCTGGAGAGGTCCTACAGAGGTCTTTGATAAACAAAAGGAGCAGAATGCCGTTGGCCTCACTGACCCTTTTTCTGGCAGCTATTTTGCTACCACCATTTCCTGCTGGCTCCTACACCATCTCTCTCATCATGTTTCTTTAGCAACATCCCGTGTCTCTTCTTCTCCCCCTTGCTCTTTTGCTTTTAAATATACATTTAAGATGTTTTGTTTCCATGCCCTTTCTCGGTAATTTATCCCATATGCGTGCATGACTCTTCACATAAAATGCTTTTACCCAAATCCTTCTTTGCAGCCAGTTTTTGATGTTTTGGTTTTATTTTTAATATATTTTTGTCGTCATGCTCCTTTCCTCCACTGCTTTCAAAAGCAGGCCAGTTTAACCCCTCCAACAGCCCTTCTCCACTTGCCCAAGCACAAATATCAATTTGATGCAGCCCCTCATCTTTGGTTCCGTGTCCATATACTGTCTTTCCCTTCCCACCAAGAGAGCAAGAAAAACAGGTTTGCAGTTGGTATTTATTAACAGAACAGAAACAGCAGGTTTAAATTCCCCTGGGCTTGTTTTTGTTTTGGTAAAAAGAAAGGGTAAGGGCAGGACTGACAGCTGAGGACACACACCCAGGCTCTATGCTGAGCAGGGCACCTGCTCTTCCATGGGGAGGGAGAAGGGAGCAAATCCAGACTTGGTGAAAGGGAGGGCAGTTTCATCCATTTCAAAAGAGGCGCACCCATTTACACCCACTCCAAATTATCATCCCTATTTTAATTTACCTTCGTAACTCCTATTACAGTAATTTCTCTTCCAAGTCCCATTACGAAGTATAAGTTTTGCCAAGGGTTAAGGGTGTTGGACTGAGCTCACAGGCTTTCTCCATTTATAAGTATTCAGCATTTTCATGTAGGTTAGATTTCCTGTAAAGGAAGGAAAGTAAATTTCTGCTCCTGATTTGTGATGAGGTTGTATAATGGGCTATGATCCATACCTGAGGCCAGATAAGAAAAGCCTTCAATTCTATATCACAAAAAACAATGGCGCATATGCTCAGCTTTCCACTGACAACAACTAGACCGAAATACTATGCTTGAAGGGTGCATGCGCTTCACACCGCATTCGTAAATCTTAAAAGACAGATGGTGGCAGCGGGCAGAAACTGGGACCATTGTTGGTGGCAGTGTGGAACTGATGCCACCGTCTTCTTGGACATCCCACATCAAGAGGACTTAATTTGCATATTAGATTTTTTCCATCTCCACTTTTAGGAGCCAGGGTATCTAGCTAAGAAGTGGCCAGAAAGTTTCATTGAAGGAACAAGGCTGCTGCTACAAGGCCTCTAGATTCCCCTGCTTTCCAACAGGACTTGCCAGGGCAGATGAAAAGGTCTCACTTGGAAAGGATGAGTCTGAACTCATTTGGGTCTAAACTAATTCAAACTGTAAGTCTAAACAGCAGAAAATTTTTCTAAGGGAATATGATTAACTTGGACCTGAGGGATCACCTTCCATGACATATTTTATTCTCTTTACGTTGTTGTTTTGGTTTGGTTTGAATACAGTATCTCAGATAAATCAGGGTGTTTATCTGAGGGAATTCCACTAGGAACATGCAAGTTTGGATACTAGGATCATACCACCAAGCCCCTCTGTATACCAAAAGGAACCACTTAACTAAACACCCAGATAGGCAAAGTAACAATTCTCCATTTGTTTCAATACCCTACTGCCAACTTTGCTGTTCCCCTTCTGTGATAATTCCACTTAGGTTAAACACTTGCATGCACTTTATCCTTCTGACACGGGGTGGTGAGGACTGCAGCAACCATCTACACCAATTTCACAGGGCACTCTGTTTTTTAAAGGCTGGTGGAGATTTCTGTGATGAATATTCCTATTCCTAGCAAATGTTTATACACTGGCATGCTGATGATGACTGTAGGGAGGCCAAGAGTGTACCAGTCAGTCAGAAGGTCCATCTAGTCCAATTTCCTGTCTCTGACCCTGGCTAAAAGCAAATGCTTTGTGAATAGTGTATGAAGAGAGGAAGTGTATAACACCATTTCCCAAGAGTATTCTCCCAAACTCTAATGGTTTGAGACTCAGGAATTTCCTGGTGTTTTTGTGTTTAATAACCCAGGATGGATTTCCCTTCTGCAAACTTGTCCAATCACCACTTGAGCCTATGTAAACTTTTAACACCCACATCTGCTGGCGAGGAGTCCCAGTTCTTCACTGCTCACCCCTAGTTATTGAACTTTGTCCTGGAAAAGACAGTGAACAATCACCCCCTCCAAGATACACTTGAGTTTGTAGGTTTCTATCATAGATGTCCTCAATCAATCCAGTCCCAGGCTGAAGAATCAAGGAAGCTTAGAAAAGCTGACTTAATTAATTTTTGCTTTTAGGCAAGCCATCCCATGCCTTGCATCACCTTTATTATCCTTCTCTGAACATCTTCCTGTTCTTCATGTCTTTCTTGAGGTGGGAGGAGCACAACTGCTCATGGACGTGGGCACACCACAGATTTGTACAGGGGCAGAGCCAAGATTTCTGACTTGTTCCCTAAAATAAGACAAGTTCTTTGACCTCTGCTGAGCCCTGAGGTGGTTTCCTGTGTTACAGCCCATGACTCTGTCCTTCCATGGCAGTGGCAAGCCCATTGTTTTCTATGTGAGGCAAGATTGCTTTTTCCTATATGGATCGCTGTGTTTATCCACAGTGACACTAATAATGTATCCATGCTACATACTCAGTCTCAGATGCTCCTTGCTGCTCTCCAGCTTTTACCTACCCTGTCCTCAGCCCAGAGCTCCTGCACAGCTCTCTTGTACCTCGGCCACAGGGCATGTGCTGGAGCTGCAACCTGAAGGGTTGGTTTTCATCTGGGTATGGAGCTAGAGGCAAGGAGGCCATATGCCTGGTCCTGGGGGTACAACAGTGGGGGTAATTGTCAAGTACAGGCAGAACCTCAGGCTCAGAGATGCAGTTACCTGACCCTCTACACACACCTCTGCTTCCCATAGCCAAGCCAAAACAAACCATTTTTTACCACAGCCTGTACTCTTTATTGTAAAGGCAATTGACAGCTCATGGGTTCCTCCCTCCTCCCCGACACATGCTGTAAGAAACAAATGGCAGTAATTACAAACCTAATATTTCAATATTTGTCTCATTACTCTGCCTATTTAGGTTGCCAATTTACTTAAATGATTCTTATTGCACACTAATAATTTCTCTTGCATTTACACACCTTCTTGTGTCCTTTCATCAAATGGAGAATCCATTAAAATCAGACTGACCACACAAGAGACCCCCCCCAGCTTCCAGGTGGGCTCCTAGAGCCCCTGTTTAACACCGCTCAGCTACTGCTCTACTCTGCACTTAACAGCCCCAGGACCAGTGACTCCAGTTGAAAGATGGAGGTGGTTTCCCTTCCCTTGCTCCTGAGCATCAGGGCTGAGGGACACCTCTGATCACCTGTGAAGTGGTCAGGTGCAAAGCACAGTTCTGAGGATCAAGGGGTAGGATCATGCCCAGGTAGGGCATGACACAGATTTACCTCCCCAAATCTGGTCCAGAGGGGCTGAGGAGCCAAGGAGACCTGAAGCAAAATCTGCCCCCTTCAACCCACTGAGACAGCAAGGCTTCTACAGAGAAACCAGAGCTATAATCAGGCATACGGCAAATCTAACATGTTTAAAGAGACTTTGATGGTTAGGCATGCCAAAAAGAGATAATAAGATAGGACCTGAAGTATTTGGGATTTGTTTTTAGTTTGTGTCATAGGCACACACTTTATTTATGTGTAGAGTGACTACTCAGTTAATTTTACAGTGCACATAAACATGAACTACTTGGTACAAGATCCATATTTATGTGAATGTAAAACATGATTAATGAAAGAAAACCCAGATATTGTAAGATATTTCATCTGTACCATTTCAAAGCGAACCTGATAAAAGCCAAACAGAGCACAAATCTGTATTAAATTAAAGCACCTCCACCCCTACTCGAGAAGTCGTTAAAGTGATTTGGGGGAAAAAATGTAAGCTTGGAAAATCAGTTTATTGCTAAACTGCAGGATAAGAAAAAAAATGCAGCTGCAAAGAGCAAACTCACATTGACTTCATTGGGACCAAATACCACTCTTGTTTCTTAAAGCCTCATAGGTTAATGGCAAGGAATTTAGGATAGGAATATAAATCATTTTATGCCTGTGTGTCACAGGCTGTATCATCTGAAGTCCTCTCTCTACCAACCTATCATACATACAAAAAAATTAGGAGCAAAATAAGCTAATGTAATTTTTGTCTATTTGTATTACTAGTATTTATGCTTCGCCATGTATTTATTGTCTGAAGGAGGGAGATGAACAATAAGGTGATAAATTTCAGCTATTAATAAAGGTGCTTAGATTGTCTTCATTATGCAAGTTTAGATGTGCTTTACTATGAGAAATTTCATAGGGGATGAGAAATACATAAGAAAAAAGAGGGTAGAATGTGACTTGCAATAATTTAGGCTCAGCAAGTTTTATTAAAAGCCAGAAGTCATGAGCAGTGCTCTTGCGGTTGATTGCTAGCCCGATGCTGGCAACACCCTTTGAAGGCATTCATGCAACAGAGTGCTAAATGTATTAAAATGACAGAAAACTAATCTAAGAAACCAAAAAAACACCTTATGAACCAGCAACATGACCACATACATCAGTAACTGACTGTGAACTGCTGGGTCAGAAGCCATTGGGAATTGGTGAAGCCCTCCACTTGTCACTCAGGGTGGCCATTGAAGACCCTGCCCAGAGGACAGCATGAAGCAGAGTAGTGTCCAACACATGACACATACTGCAAGTGAGAAAAACACGGAAGATAATTGCTGCTTCAATGATTAAAACAGACCCAGGAAAGAAACAAAAAGAAATGAGACACCGAGAGGAGTGTGTTGTGAGGAGAAAAATGGCCCAACACTGTTGGAAAAACCAGACATCTCTGGTATATCTATCCTCCCACAGCACTGTGCTGGTGGGACTGATCAGGTCACACTTGCAGACAGGAACTCATGGTTGCTGTCTTTACCAGCTTTCCACAGGGACATCTTTCTAAAGGGATGTCCTCTCCAGAGGGATACCTCTTGTCTTACAACTGTTTGCCCTTCTCAGCATTGCATCTATCTCACTCAGCAAGGTTTGACCTATAATTTTCAAGTATACCTGTGTTTATTACTTTTTACCCTTCCCTGAATGGGAAGGAAAGGTGAGATCTTTCCACTGTCTTCAATTCTCTCTTGGGCCAAGAGGGACAATTTATGGCATGAAAAGAGATAGCCTCCTAACATGAACAAGTCCTGTGAGGAACAGCCACAGGATCTGGGATTGTTTAATCTGGAGAAGAGGAGGCTGAGGAGAGACTTTGTTGCTCTTGACAACTACCTGAAAGGAGGTTGTAGCAAAGCGGGTGTTGGTCTGTTCTTCCAAGTGACAAGCCATGTGATGAGACGGAAACAGCCTCAGGTTGTACCCGGGGAGGTTTATATTGGATATTTGGAAACATTTCTTCACCAAAAGAGTTGTCAAGCACTGGAACAGACTGTCCAGGGAAATGGTTGTGTCTCCATCCCTAGAGGCATTTAAAAGTTGTGTAGAAGTGGCACTTAAGGATATGGTTTACCGGTAGACTTGGCAACACCAGGTTTACAGGTGGACTCAACAATCTTAAAGGTCTTTTCCAACTGAAATGATTCTGTGCTTCTATAAACTCATAACTGTTCTTTGAAAACTTCTTTGCAAGACCCCTTGATGTGAGGATGACTGTTAGAAGAACAAATGAGACAGGCAGCCACAGTGCACAGCACTTTTGGGAATTCTGGAGATTAAAGTCATAAAGAACATCAGTCTCTAAACAACTCTCCCTGCCCATACAAAAAGGGTTTTTTTTCTTTATTTGTTTTAAAATTAATTAGCATACATGAAGAATACCTCAAAAGAATGCAAAATAGTCTTTTCCTGAAAAATGCATGCTATTTTCTGGAATTCAGAGACAGAGGTAATTGAACATTAATTTCACAATTTACCCAAGAGAATCACCAATCGCATGTTTTAAAGTTAATTATGATACCAAATGCAAGGCTGGGCTAGAAACATAGCTTGGTTAAATTATCCTTCTGCTTTCAAAACATATCAGACCACATCAGCAAGAAAACAGAAGAGATCAGAACCAAGTTCCCAGGGAGGGCACACAAACAATGACTCAAAAAGGAAGTTTGTGAAATGTGGGGAAATACTCAGTAATTAATTTTTGGTTTTGTTTTGCTTTATTCAAAACAATTAAATAAGGGAACATGAAACACAAAAAGTACAGAAAAACAGCAATAATGAACTTAGCCTGGACTAAGTTCATTGTTTATGAACACCTACCACCTCCACAAAATAAAACAGAGAGATTCCATGCCAGAAAACCTCTCTGGTGAAATGCGGGAAGACATACATTGAAAATTATGAAAAAAGGGAGAAGAAATTATATTTTATTTAAGTACTTGCCTGACTTGCATTATAATCAGGGAAAGCTTTCCATCAACTTCAAAGGGAAGTGGACGTAGGACAGTAGATAAGAATGAGCTGCAAGCTAAGGTTCTCCTTCAACCTGTCTTGATAAATTCCTCCAGCCCAGGGCCTTGCCTTGTCAAGGTGCCACATTTCAGGGTCAAAACCTGGCACTTCTTTATATAAAACATGTGCATGTGGCACAGGAGAGGAGCAAAGCCTTCCACGAGTTGTCCCAGTCACTAGATGTCACTCTGAACTGTGGGGGAGTGGGAAGGAAAAGGTAAGGAGGAAAATGGAGACCACCAAGATGTTTCCCACCATGAAAGTGGGACAAAAGTGAGCAGTGACCCTCTGCATCAGGAACCTTATGACTGGGTGTGCGGATGTTATTGTAAAACCAGAGGTGCTGTTTCAGTGGCAACCCAAACCTGGGGAAAAAAAAAAAAAAAAAAAAAAAAAAAAAGAAATTAAAGAAGTAATTTTAGGAAACAGATAAGAAAAGAGAGGTTACAGGGACCAACACAGTCTGTATTTCTGAAGCACCAGGCAGGAACCAGCCCAGCTAGCATTTCCCATCCATGGGGCTGAGGGGAAGACCTCAGCCGATAGCAAATTGCAAGCCAGACTTTGAACACAGAGCAGCAATGCTCTTGAGATGATGTGGAATAAAACTCAATAGTTGTTTCCTTGCTTAAGCCAAGCCAGGCAACTGAATGAAAATACATTTTCCATTTTCCACCTTCCTCCCTATTTCTCCCCAAACAGTAGCAGGAGGATCTTGCCACCCACATTTGCACTGTCCTTAGGAATGTGTGTGCCTATTTTTGGATCATTTGGAAACTTTTGGGAACATTCCTTATTAATAAACACACTTTCTATTTTTTTTTTTTTCTGTATTCCCCTGTGAATTTCCTCATCTTCCTTTGCTAGCTATTGTGTATCGAGCCATTCATGACCCAATAGCAAGGCAATCCCTGGAACTCCAGGAATCCTAACCTGGCGAAGCATTTAGCACACAAGGGGGAAATTATTCCCTTGAGCAGTTGTCTCTTCAGTCAGCTCTAGGCCTGCAGTCTTATAGCCAAGCTGTTTTGTCTGAAAAGCAGAAATAGAGGAACCTCAAAAGGGTCTGCTCAGAAAACTCTCCAATCCGTTGTATACATAGAGGACAAGGGGAAGGAGGAACAAGTTCACATGAGTCTTGCTGTTTACTAAAAATACTGCCAACATGATGCTTCTGATAATCTTGTTTGCAGTACTAGTCTAGAAGGAGGAAGTACAGATGTGTGAGGAAATATAAAAAGCATTTGTTTTTCTTCTCCTTGTGACATTTTGTATAACTGCAACCCTGGAGAGAGCTACCAGTAAGGACAATCATTAGGGTCTGCTCCGCCTTTCCCAGGTGGGTATCCAGGGAGAATGCAATGCGGCTCACCTTGCCATCCCACTGCCATCCTCTCTACGATAAAGTTATAATTTCTTTTCCCTGCTTATCCAGTCCATGGATTGTCCACCTACCTAGTCAGTTATCCACTGCAGACCAGGTTAAGCCAAACAACAATCACTTGATAGTCTCCTAACAGCTGTCAGATATCAAAACTATTTTGCCCACTATCATCTTGTGCTGAAATTAAAGTAAGATAGGGATTCACTGCAAAAGTAGCCCATGTATGACACTTTAGACTTAAGAAAGTCAAAATTCTTTATCCTTTCGAGATATCCAAAATCCAGCTCGATGTGGCCCTGAACAAGCTGCTCTGAGCAGGAAAACTGGACCAGATGATCTCCAGAGGTGTCTTCAATCCTCATCAGCCCTCAGATTCTGTGTTTCTGTGGCAGTGCATGGACTTTCTCAGGACCATGTTCCCTCTAACAGTTTTTCAAGGCTTGTGGGTTCCCAAATTTTCTTTCTCCAATATGGGTCAATAGGATTCTATGGGTTTGGCCCATGGTTCTTCATGCTAAACAGGCAAAACACCAAAGAAGCTTAAGAAAGGCAATTCCTGTGTTTAAAGAACGGCACCAAGAGTCAGGAAAACTGAATCCACCACTGCTTTATTTGGAAAATCACTGCACCGCTATTATCTTCACTACACAAGGGGCCTAATAACTAACAGAAACATTTTGAAGGTTAAAGTAAGTGATGTCTGGTAGGTCATTTGGAATTCACACAAGAAAGATGCTGTAGGAGATCTAAGCACTGTGATGCACTCAGGGGTTGTGCGGTAACTGGATTTCAGGCCTTTCTGCAGCATGCTGTGCCACCCCCTTGTCTTTGCCATATTTATCCTGACAACACTCCTGTGAGGCAGTACAGCCCTGTTTACCCAATTAGCTCATGGGGAACAGAAACTCAGATGTCTAAGTGATGTGTCCAAGGTCACCCAGTGACTCTCCAGACCTAATGCTTTTGCAGCTTTACCTTCCTTCCTCTAGCCTGCACAGGAGTTTTGTCTCCCCTGTGTCCACTGCACCCACATTAAGGGCAAGCTTCAAATGCAGACAAGTGTAGAGGCTTCACTTGTATAACCATCCAAGCAACAGGACCTCATTGACTCTACCAGAGGAAATTCCCAGTGAAGATATTGACTATATCAACCAGTTGGTACAGGACTGTATGCTCTCTGTTATCTCCATGCATGTCATTTAGGCTTTAGACTGCTGTTCCGTACCAAATAGGTGGTAGCAGGGGCAAAGTACAGTGCTGTGTTCAGGCTGAGGCACCTGCATTAAGCCAGTCTTGTTGAACAGAGATGTCTTCTCTGAGAACTTGTGCCTTGCTGAAGGGTTTTTCTGGAGTTGCATTTATTATTTGCTACTCCTAAAGGGTCCACAGTGGACTGACAGGATCACAAGATAGGAAGTATAAGGCAAGTGCCATTACAAACATCTTTGGCAACAGAAGAAATCTTGTTTCTGCCTAGAGCAGCTACCAGCCATAGGCAACCCCAGGGGCAAAGGGGAAACATTTTGCTACAGCTGCAATGTCACACCAGAAAATCAACCATTATTTCCTAATCCATCAGTATTAGGCAGGTCCAACACACTAGCTGCCTTAAGACCCTTTGCTTATGATCCCCTAAGCCATGCTTCTGCATGGTGGCAGCACAGCAGCGCACAGCTCCTTGCTGGCCATCCAAGAGCAGCTCATTGCAGGCCAGTTTCAGGGGCTGCAGTTGTTGGGGCTACCCACATGCAGACAGGTCAGAGGTTTCACCTTCCTCTTGTGTTCCTGAGACACTGCATAGCAAGCCTGTAAAAAGGTTGGCTGTAAGGCATAAGCTGAAAATGAGATGTAGTTAAGCAATCCTGAGTATATTGGCAGCTACCGCAGAGGCATTCTGCTCAATCCTGAATTATCTAGCCAGTGAAATTAGTAACATCTTCCAACACGGAATGAGTATCACGTTACCTGGTAAAGCTGAGCAGTGGAAAGTGCTCCATATCATTCAAATTCTTCAGGACAGGAAAACTTAGAAAGCAGTGTGGCCCCCAACGACAGGAATACTGTTAGGATTTCTGCAAGAAACATCAATGGGATCTGCAGGGTCTCCAAAAGGGGTGGTGAGTCTTCCCCCCCCTTCCTCAGTTAAGCCTCTACTCCCCACTTAGTCCGCTCTCTGTGAGGCCAGGATCTGTCCTTGGGTGACTTAATTTCATTGTGGAAGCTGCGCCTTGATGCATAAGTGGGACTCCTGAATTATCTCTCGGACAAATCAGTACTTTGCCAGCCCCACAACGTCCCCTACCCCAGATCCAGCACTTTGGGCCCACAGGTCCATCCCACTTCTGCACCTCACTATGTGGAGAGAGGGAGAGAAGAATGTTGCCAGGCAAAGGGATAGCAAGAGGAGCACAACCTGCCTCCAGGCTTACCCCCTGGCATGGGCACAGAGAAGACCTGTAGAGCTGGGACCTGCAGGGAAGCAGCAGAGCTGGAGGAGAAGGTGCAGAAGAGCTGGAGGAGAAGGTGCAGAAGAGCTGGAGGAGAAGGTGCAGAAGAGCTGGACAGCACACTGCCCTGATGTGCACCTTGCAGAGCACAGCCCTGTTCCTTATCAGGGACACTGCAGCACTATCAGCAGCTGCTCACATGGCTGTCACTTTCCCTTTGAGTCAAGGTACTGCCACACACTGCTACCTCTAGCTAAAGGTCCTCCACCACCACACCCTGAGCTGTTTGCACAGCTCAGCAGTGACACAGCAGCGCAGACTTGGTTGACACCCCTGAGACATCATACCTGCATGATGTTGCAACAGGTCACAACCAGGTCACGGTTTGAAGAGGGAGCTCTGGTTCTGATACTTAGCTCTGTTGTATACATGCCTGATAAACCACACTTCATTTTTGCTGCACAAGAGTGTACATACCTGTATACCAGCAAAACAAGGAAAGGGAGTCCTGCATCCACCAAGCCAAATAATTTCTTTTTCATACCAATGCAACTCTTGTCAGGGAGTCCCCTTACTCCTCAAACAGCACCTGTTGTGGGGTCTTTCCAGGAAACCTGAAAGCAAGGGCAAGACTGCAGTCTATCTACAAGCCTTACTTCAAGAGCAGATCAGACATCCAGGAAGAATCCCAAAGCACACAGACTACCCACAGAGGATTCTTATTTACTGAAAGCACATGATGGGTAACAGATGGCTACTTACCTAAAAGAACTGATCATCAGCTGATACTGATTTGCAAACATGTTTTAGAAAGCTCACTGAGTAATCGGACTTTTTTTTTTTTTTTGTTTGATTTCAAACCACCTGTAGCTGCTCTGAATTTCCATTGTAAACTCTGCCTGACACAATGATGCCATTATTCACACAGGCATTCAATATTGAATCTGGCCAGGTGTGGCCTATACCATTAGCTTTTGTGTTTGCTTGGATATTACACGTGGTCCTGCAAACTTTAAATTCAATGGAGATACAAATTCAACTGAAGTACAAAACCCTAATATAGTTACGTGCTCCATGGGAGCAGGCCACACGTTATTGATTGCTGGGATGAAAAAATGCAGGAGACTTTCTAGGGAAATTGTGTTTGGCAGCATGTAGGGAATTTCTGTTGTCAGAAAGCTGAGTCTCCAGTCAAAGAGATCCCCAGCATTCAGTCTGCACTAATCAGCCACTGATGAGCCATAAAAGATCAAACCTCAATCAGTAATTCTCAGTTATTCCTGTATATGCATATATGCATGTGTGTTTGCACTAATGTATATGCAAATATATATACACCCATGTGTTTGCACTAATGTACATGCAAATATATGTAGATGCATAGGTGTATGCATCCTTGTACATGCATATGCACATACATGCTTAGACAGTGCATTTGATAAATACAAATGGCATGATCACCTAGAACTAATAATTAGAAGGACAAGTACTTTGGAAAGACATACAATAATTGGTACAGGAAATATTCTATATGGCCTATGCTATAGATGAAACCTGTGGTAGAATCTTTATACCAGGAAAGACAGGTTAGGCCAAAACACTTACAGAATTTAGGCACTGGGATCTTAAACCACTGAATCCCAGCTTTCCCTTTCCCTGCTATCTACCAGCTGAGCTCCTCAGAGATCTACGTTTGTGGCTGTGGCCAGGATGCAGAGATCCCAGGCCCTGATGGTTGGCTGAGCAACCCCAGGCACCTCCCTGAAGTCCAGCCAAGCTCCTGGGCTGGGTGGCTGATCTGCTGTGTCTGCTCAGCAGGGATGTGACACTCATATGCCAGCTCAGGATCTCCACTCGGAGCTGCATCTGCCACCACTGCCTTTTCTAATGGGAGGACAGCAGACCCTAATGTGAGTGGTAGAAGCACTTCCCAAATGTGATGCCTAGGTTGTCTTCATGGCAGGGTTATAACTATCGCACCTTCAGAAATGCTCTAATCACCAGCCTCTGTAGGCTTTTCTGGACACGCATCTTCTCTCCAAAACAGCTGTGTCAACATAAAACATTCATTTAACCATCCAAGAACTGAGAACTGAAATAGTGCACTGGGGTAGTGACTGGCGAATCCTACACTTTTTGTCAGAGCCCCAAGATTATCACTGTTTTTTATCCATCAAACGTATCGGAAAGAACAAAAGGGCTATCACAGAGAAATACGTAGGAACAGAGACCAGATCAAGAGTCTTCCCTTCTCAGCAACTACCCTAAGGATTAGGCTACAGAAACTGTCTCTACTCGATCTTTTTCTGTCTGCAGGAATCTGACATCCTCTGGTGCACAGTAGCATAGCTCCAACAAGAGATGTCCTCCTGAAACTTAATGTATTTCTGGACTTAGGACAAATCTGAACCAATTTGGTGTCCAGTGTGCTAATCACCACACAGTCAGAGGAGGCTCCTATTGGTAATAGGTTTGAAAACAAGGTGTGCTGTATTTTGAGAGATATCTGTGGCACTCTGTTTCATTTTTGGATCTACTAGACCTCAGGCAGGAGTTAGCCATTAAGCAGCTCAGATTAAGGGAAGCACTTAGGGAGCTTTTGGACATTTGTGCTGAGAGATATGTGTGCACGTACTGTGAGCAGCATACCCAGAAGATCTCTGACACATTGAACTTACTGAATATGCACCACAAAAATGGCAAGAATATGTGCAGCAAACAACTGCTCCAACCAAGCTCAGAGGCATCTGGAGATCTTAGTCCAAAATTCTCAGATTTCACCTGGGTAGGCATTTCAGCTTGGAAAGAGGGCATTTCTGGGGAAAACCGGACAGGCAGTAACTGTATTTGCAGGGCAAATAAAGATGCTTGCATCCAGGAGAAGATGGCTGTAGAGTGGAGGAATTTAGGTAACAATCTAAGATTAAAGAAAATGAATTGTATTGATGAACAACCTCCTAAATCATCTGGGGTTCTAGTACAGATTTCCATTCCCAGTTTTGTAGTCATCTCCATGCAAAGTTTTCAGCTGGGTAAAGGAATCAATTCACCTCATTTAAAACTCTCTGTAAAGGTTTATACATGTGACAAAAAAGTGAGATTAGTTTTCTTAGCTAGACCAGCCAAATGGTTATTTCTTTTGTAACAAGACTTCTTCACAAGACTAACATGGCTTTTTAAATGCATGTCCTAGGTTGCATCAGACTTACTGCTAAGAACCTGGTTAAATAGGAACCCATCCCATGTGAATACAGGACAGCAGCAGAATCTGCTTTGCTTGTTTACCATATGTACCATGTTCCATATACACATATTGCATTGTGAAGGCCACATCCCTGCTGCAGGCCAGATGCAGGACATGGGGAAGCTGTGCTGGGCTGCATCTCCTAGATCATGGTTTCAGAAGAGTTATGCATCCAGCCACAGCCTCTTCCAAGGTTAACATAGTGTCTTGTCTGCCCTCATGCTCCACATCCCAGCTTCTACTCACTCTTTTGTATAAGGAGGAAAAATGCAGTTGGGCACCTTTGTAAGGTGGCTCACCCTGCTTTGGAAACTCTCAGGTGGTAGTAAATGGTGCGGCGTCTAGTTGGAGGCCAATATCTAGTGGAGTGCCTCAGGGGTCAGTACTGGGGCCAATATTATTCAGTATATTCATTAACGATTTAGACGAGGGAATAGAGTGTACTATCAGCAAGTTTGCTGATGACACTAAGCTGGGAGGGGTGGCTGACACATCAGAAGGCTGTGCTGCCATCCAGTGGGACCTGGACAGGCTGGAGAGTTGGGCGGGGAATAACCTAATGAAATTTAACAAGGGAAAGTGTAGAGTCCTGCATCTGGGCAGGAACAACCCCAGGTTCCAGTATAGGTTGGGAAATTACATATTAGAGAGCAGTGTAGGGAAAAGAGACCTGGGGGTCCTGGTGGACAACAGGATGACCATGAGCCAGCACTGTGCCCTTGTGGCCAGGAAGGCAAATGGCATCCTGGGGTGTATTACAAGGGGGGTGGTTAGTAGATCGAGAGAGGTCCTCCTTCCCCTCTACTCCGCCCTGGTGAGACCACATCTGGAATATTGTGTCCAGTTCTGGGCCCCTCAGTTCCAGAAGGACAGGGAACTGCTGGAGAGGGTCCAGCGTAGGGCAACAAAGATGACTAAGGGAGTGGAGCACCTCCCTTACGAAGAAAGGCTGAGGGAGCTGGGTCTCTTTAGTTTGGAGAAGAGGAGACTAAGGGGAGACCTTATTAATGTTTATAAATATATAAAGGATGAGTGCCATGAGGATGGAGCCAGGCTCTTCTCGGTGGCAAACAATGATAGGACAAGGGGTA
The DNA here is from genome assembly GCF_036013475.1 of Columba livia. NCBI lineage: Eukaryota > Metazoa > Chordata > Aves > Columbiformes > Columbidae > Columba > Columba livia. Next base: position 141,140,444 of record NC_088602.1, on the reverse strand, counting down.
ATGGGATCAAGCTGGAACACAAGAGGTTCCACTTAAATTTGAGAAAAATCTTATTCTCAGTAAGGGTGCCAGAGCACTGGAACAGGCTGCGCAGGGAGGTTGTGGAGTCTCCTTCGCTGGAGACATTCAAAACCCGCCTGGACATGTTCCTGTGCGACCTCACTTAGGCGTTCCTGCTCCAGCAGGGGGATTGGACTAGGTGATCTTTTGAGGTCCCTTCCAATCCCAAACATACTGTGATACTGTGTGATACTGTGTATTACCACTGAAGTGACCCATCCATGAAAGAGGAGTTGAAAAAGGCAAGGAAAGCTCAATGGAGGCATCAAATGGATTGCCATACACATGGTCTAGAGGTATGTGTGCCCTAGGAAGCTCTCAAGATTTCTGGTATGTCAAGTGGATGAACAAAATAATCAATATTTCTGTGATCCTCAGCTTTCTGAGGCCACTGGTGTGCTGATGGAAATGGCCAGCTTCAGTCTGCTCTTAATGCAGACTTTTCTCAATACAAGACAGAGGAGGGATGGGTCAGCAAAGGAGGACTTTTTTCACCAACAGAAAAGTTGGTAGTTTGACAGGCTTGTAGTAAACATAAATTAAAAAGCAGGTCACGGTTCAGATCCTGAAACTCTGCAGCAGTAACTACTAAAGACTAATGGTGGGGATTTCCCTTGCATGCTGAACTGTAGCCATAATTAGACCATTTAGATATTATCTTCCCAACAGAGAAAATTGCTCAGCTCCACAATGCCTGCTACTGCTGATTCTGGAAGTTCCCCCATGTATTTATTTACACAAAATCAAAGATCCGAACTCCGTTTTCTTTGCTGAAGCAAAACACTCCCTCTTTTCATGGTATCTGTACCCCAGGTAACTCAGGATTAGCCTTCTAGATACTGGGAATAAGAAGATAGCTAGTTAGTTAGTTATATTGTTCTTGTCTTTCCTTCATCCTCTACTTCCATCCCTCAAGGATTTGCTCTCTTTTGAGTGATAAGCTGTAAACAATGTAATATATATTACAAATTGTGAGCACAAACAGGATGGGTAATTGTTTTGAAAATATGAAATAACCATGTAATCACTCCCTTCACCGGTACCAAAAAATCCCTTCAGCTCCCAAACAAGGTGCCAATTACTGAATTTACACATAACATGGAAGGGCCAGATCTTCCTCCAGGCTCCTTTAGGCCAATGGAGGATGGCTGAGGTCTAGTCCAAAGACTCATTTATTTCCCAGCTGGGTTCCTCAGCCTGCTCTCAGCTTCCCTGGGCATTAGCAACTTTGCTGGGCACATCCTTTCACAACCTTACTGTCTCATTCTCCCTGCAATGGCTTTAGCCTGTTTCCCATAGGACATTACTGAAAAATCTCACATGTAACAGTCTGAACCCACTTCCAAGGAAAATTTGGGTTGCGTGGCATTTAAGCATCATCCTGTCAGCTGCACTTTCAACCTGTTATTCTACCTGCCAGCAGAGGAAAAAATAGAAGCCCATTTTTAGCTAATTCTCATACTAATGAGAAATATTAGACACAGGAGGTTTCAATATTGTTGCCTTATAAAGGAAAAATGTTGAAATTATTTAAGATGGCTGTTAATGAACACCTTGCATACCCACTGATCTCATCACAGTAACATGAAAGGAGACTTTACCCCACCTCCCTGGATAGAAATGCAAACTGAAGTAATGCAAATTGCTTCAGGCCATTCTCACCTATGTTGCAGCCCTGTTCCAACTGCAGGCAGCTCACTGCTTCCAGAGTTCGGAAAATAGAAGGAAAGAAAGAAATACCTTGTCTGAGAGCTGATGACTAGTGAATTTGAGTTCTTGTGTCTTGCTGTTGTCAAAATAGGAGTGTTTGTAGAGACATACTCTTTATGAAGTCCATCTCGATCCCACTGCAGAATGAGAAGCCTAAAGTATTTTTTCTTATAACACTGTTAGTACTGTTTAGGGTGTAATTCTTTCTTTTGTATCCTGTGCTGACAGATCTCAATCTCTTTTCCAGCTGCTGGTGAGACCCATGGGAGCTCCTGATGGGGAAATACTCAAGCACTGACCAAAACAGAAGAATCCAACTGAGCTCAATGCAGAGAAATGTAAAGAAGGATGGTACCACTGGCCAGTGGCTACTGGTTTCTAACATCCATGCATTCACAGATACCAGGAGGCAGCTGCTGTCACATACTTCACGTTACCTGCTCACTTTAGCTGTGCAACAAACTGCTGCACAGTCTGGAGGGAAGATGAGAAGGAGTGCAAGGTGTTATAGGAGGATGATTTTATATCTTTCCCCTGGCATGGCATTGCTGATTATGCAGACCTGGGACTCACATCAGCATAAGCAGCAGATGTGCACCCCTCCAAGCTATGCAAAGGTCTTCACACAGAGCCATGAAGCCACTTTCATTAACCTTTGCTCCCCAGGACAGAGTCAACTCATGGTGACAAGGCTTCTGGAGAAGCTAACCAGGGAAGGGCATGGGCAGCCCCAAAAAAACTGCGAAAAGGATCAGGACATTCCTACCATGGAACAATTAGTGTGTGAATCAGTTAGGAAAGAGCTGAGATGTAAGGTCTGACAGGCAGTTTCGGCAGAGGTTTGAGAGAAAGAGTAGGCCCAGCTGGGCAGAGGGGGAGGCTGTGGGCTGTGGCTTTGAGGAATAACTATTATTTTTATTTTTCTCTGTACTAAGAGGCAAAAAACTGAGAGAAGTGGACTCCCTCTTGACTATATCTTGGCCTGGTGAGAGCAGCTCACGGCTGTAGCATCATTCTGGCTGAGCTTTTGCTCCTCTATAACTCTGCAGTGAATGCTACAAACTACCATGTTGCAAAGCACTGGAGAAGTTTCTCCTCACTTGACATTGTCTGCCCTCTCACAAACACCTCCCACAGAGCACAACTGTGCATCTGCAGAAATAAGCATGACTTGCATCTTACCTGTGGATGTCAGGAGTAATTTCAAATCACTTTTCTGACATTATTTATTCACCCGAAGAGGCCAACTAGATGTATAGTGATGCTACCATCTACATATCTGGATACTTAAATAACTGCAGCCCTTAGGCTGTGTACACACATTCTCTTGTAGCTGCAGCCAGGCTTGTTAAAGAGGGTATGACAGCCTGTCCGCAGCTGCTCTTCGGTCCCCTGCCAAAGCTGCCAGCCCCCCAGGGCTGCCTGATTATCTGTCGGCATGAGCAGTTCCAAACACATTCCAGCCTAAAGGAGCGCGACCACAAAAGTCTTGCTGCTTAGACCATTTCAGTGAACCTGGTTTATGTCAAACCAAACCAAAGCTTTGCTCAGGACTCCAACCAAACCTGAATTTCTTTGACCTTTGGAAAAAAGTTACCACTTTTACGTTTACTTCAGCACTTGGTGTAAAACAGCAGACCTCTGATCTAAACTCTGCTAAACGAAGCTGGTTATAAACCCAGAGAGGTTAGAGCCATTGCTGATAAACTGGAAACTTGCTTTATAAATGCTAAAATGCTATAGGAAAGTTTGTATCATGGTGTTTCCAGCCTAACTGCAATTACCATGTTTTCTTAAAATTTTCAGCTCTTAGGGGAGCAAACCAATTCGTCACACTTTTACAGTAGTATAAATCAGAATTTACTACACTTGAAGGATATGAGGTTAGGTTTGGCACACAGGATCCCAGACATGACATTCACATGCTGGCACACGTTCCCCAACAGCCAGGGGCATGGCTCGTGCATTTAGGCAGCGTAGCACAACAGGGGCTTTCCATACCATTATACCGTGTATGGACTGCAGATCAGCAATGCACTATGTATAGATGGTACTATAGATAATGCTGGAAAGAGCCAAACCAGAAGGTAAGATTCCCAGCTGACACATCACGGCTTATATCATACAGCTGGAGGCACCAGACAACCCCTGCCGTATGATCTCATGGTATTTCCTCACTGCTCTAGAAGACACCTGAGAAGTCTGATTTAGTGAAATACAGGAAAATCAAGTCAACTTGATTGCCCACAGCTTTGCATTATAGGACTCTTCCACCTTTGTATGACAGATATAAAATAGCTGTTCCTTGTTCTGGTTTGAATGTGATTCCCCTGACCAGTTTCATTCCTTATGGTAAATGACTAGGCTCCAAGCTTGCCAACACTTACATACATTTGTGGTTAATTTATAAGCACATGATTGGTTCCACTGAAATTCATAAGACACTTGGGTAAAATTAAGAGTTCAAAATCAGGCCTTTCAGGATGATCTGCCAATAAAATGGCTGGAATATCACAACAGACCAGGCTCAATATAACACCATCATTTCACACTCAGCATCGAAAGATGCGGGGATTATATGCAAATGAATATGCAAACGCACAGGCATATCATCAAACTACTTGGTTACTGTGGCTTCGATTTTAATGCATTTTTAGGATATTCAGATAATACTGTTGCGGGGGGAGGAGCATGTCCCCTATTGCCTTTAGCTTCTTCAGAGCTTAAGAATCTGCATTTCTTTCCTCCATTATATTTATTCTTTTCATGCTTTTTAAGGCAAAGCCAGGTGCTCAAAGCAAATTGATGCGGGCTCAGATGTTCACTCCATTTTACCTCAACTTTACACCAGTATCAGTCTATCACCTCCAGGTCACTTTTCCCCCCTGACTTGCAAAACAGACTTGAGAGGTGAATCAGCTCTGCATATCTTAGGACAGATACATTTAGCCACAGACTCCTAACAAAGATCACAAGTAAACATTTCCAAACAATCTCTCAGAGATTTAGGTGCCTGTGTCCTACTTTCAGAAGTGATTTGGGTGCACATTTTAAAGGGATTTAGCTATGTAAGGATGCGACTAGGAGTAAAGGCTCTGCAAGACTTGATTCTTGGGACAGCTAGTCCAAAACATCTGTCAAGAAGCTCCACAGTTGACTTTGCTTCTGGTTCAAGGAGGACCAGGAGCAGAGTAACCAGACTGCTGGTTCAGGATCCTGAGTGGGATACAACTGAACCTTTTAAAAGTTCCAAGATTGGCAAAAACACTACTTTATGCTTCCAAGTGCTGGGAACTACAGGTCAACCAAAGAGCGGGAAAGCCCAAGTAACAGCTCCAGCAGCTCTAGCTGGAGCACACTGGCTGTTTCCCTACAGGGAAAAATCTCTTCATCTGAATGCTACATGGTTCCTCATCCCACAAAACCCTGCCAGGGAGGCAAACTATAGTGACTCTGTGTCAGTCTAATCAAGAGGCAGGGAAAGCACACAGGACATGAATCATGCTGAACAAGTCACGGGGGCAGCCCCGATGGGAACAGCAAGGGAGATGTCATGCAGGTGGGCACTGAGAGAGGTTGACAGAGGCGGGGGGGCTCAAAATGGGGAGTGCAAGAGGGCTGCAGGGCCACACAGAGCTCGGAGTGGGTTCAAGACTGGGACACTGTGGGAGAGAGAGCAGCACAGGTCTCATCCTGGGGATCTGGACTGAGCTGTGCAAAGCAGCCAAGACTGGGATGGGCAGGGAAAAAGAGAATGTAAAGCCCAGGAAAGGGGAAGCAGGGTGGCTACAGGGCAGACCTGGGAGTGTTACAGGGGAAGCTCAGAGATGATAGTAAGGTCTGGATGCAGAGCAAGATCTAGGATAAAGAACAGCACCACAGCTGAATGGCAGGACTGAGGGTACTTCAGGGGGGTCAGCTCTGCTGGCGTGGGGCAGCAAGGAGCTGAGCAGCAGGGCCCAGACTCATGGGAAGAGCCAAAAGACTCTTGTGTGCAGTCCAGCTGCTTGGATTGTTGTCTACAGCACAGACACTTGCTATTTTGTAGTCCTCATCCTTCAAGTGTCCAGATAGCCTGGACTGGCTGGAGGAGGCAGCAGCACCCTTCCAGCCCAGGCATCTATCCTCCTGGACAGCAGGATGCAAGAAGTACTGACAGGCATTCGCAGGTCCTGCCCTGAAATGAAGGCAGGCTGCAGCCTGGGGTTTACCTTGTTTAACCAGCTACAATGGTATAGACAATTAAATTCCCTCCTCCATATGAATTCAAATTCCTTCAAGTGTTAGAGAAGAATGAAGTGACTAGAGAACGTCTGAACAGAGCTGCAGACAGTGGTTTCCTGTTTCTGTCTAAAGTGGGTATATTCACAGAATCACAGAATGGCTGGGGTTGGAAGGGACCCCTGGAGCTCATCTAGTCCAATCCACCTGCTAAAGCAGGTTCACCCAGAGAAGGTTGCACAGGAATGTGTCCAGGTGGGTCTTGAATGTCTCCAGAGAAGGAGACTCCACAACCTCTCTGGGCAGCCTGTTCCAGTGCTCTGGCACCCTCAGAGTAAAGAAGTTTCTCCTCATATTCAGATGGAACCTCCTGTGCTTGCTTCAGTCTGTGGCTGTTGCCCCTCATCCTATTGTTGGGCACCACTGAAAGGAATCTGGTCCCATCCTCTGGACACCCACCCTTGAGATATTTATAAACATTTATGAGATCCCCTCTCAGCTTTCTCTTCTCCAGGCTGAACAGACCCAGCTCCCTCAGTCTCAGGTGATGGTAATGCAAACGCAATCGGGGAAGCCAATTGCTGTACCTGTCAGGGACACATTTTCTGTAAGCAATTCTCACCAGAGAGAGGGCTCTGAAAAGGTCTGTGCCAGTGTGTAACTGCCCTTTCCCAGCACAGCATGAGATACCCCTCATCAGATTCCTTAATTAAAAATGAAGTAGAAAGGAACTGGCTGTACGCATCAGTTTGCAGTGAGGATTGTGGAGAGACACATTCTGATTAATACCCAGGAGATGTTCTTCCCATTCACATAGTGAAGATATGCAGACAATTCCTATTAGAGTTAACAAAATTCAAATATACCAATAGCTTTTGCTTGTCACCTATCCTGGGAAAAGGATAATAGAAAATAAGGCTCCAGATTTTCAGGTAGAAAGAGCAGGTAGAGGGATGTAACAGGATATAGGCATCTCTTGTCCCTCATCAGCATCTGCTACGAAACATGCTAATGAAGTACTGACTGGCAGACATGAAAACCTGACTGGAACTGGGAGAGAGCCCTGTGTTTTATATCAAACAGCTTTAATGCTCTCCTGCTTAAAGGGAGCCCAGCCCATACCGTGAGGGAATGCACTGAGGCTGAGCCAGAGCAAAAGCATCTCTCCTGCTCCTCCCTTCTCCTGCTCAGATAACAGACTTGGCAGCACAAGGGACAAGGCTCCAGTCAAGCTCCAGCAAAACACCCGCTCTCTATAAAATACTACGCGGTCTGGAGATTAGGAGAGAAGCTCGTCTGCCTCGGTGGTTGGCAAATCTTTTTCTCCCACAAATCTCTTTCTTTACTACACCTTCATAAATACTTTTTAAAAGGCAATAAGGTGGAAACTCTTTTTTTTAAAGCCCTCTTATTTCCTTCTATTTCCAAATAAAACCAAAGACAGGCAAACACAAACCAGAACACCAAACTTCATTAGACATCTTGCTCCCAAACATGCCTCCAACTAAGCCTACTGTGAAATCACAAAGTGGACTTCCCCTACATGCATGCACACATGCTCAACCCTGTTTATAAAAATCCTGTGCGACAGGGGCTTCCAAGAACTGCAGCAGAAACAGGGACATAAGGACAGCTGCCATCTTCCTCTTTCTAATATCTTTTGTGTGTTCTTCCCACTTTTCTCCCATTCCTTCAAAGACAGCTATGGTGGTGTTGAAAACCAGTGGCTTTCCTGCTCTCCTCCCAGTTCACCAGACATGGTTGTGCCTGCTGAGCTGCCGCTATCAATCCTCTCTCTCCAGCTGCAAGCCTTGTGACTCAGATTCTCCAGAATAAACCCTTGGCTCAGCATCATAAGCAGGAGGGATTAAAACTCATGAAAAATGAGCTCGTACCAGCCCTTTTTATAAGTCTCTGATGGAAGGTCATATGAGCTGGTCAGACCCCCCCACCCTCCCTTTCTCTTTCTCTGATCCTCCTGTTATTCTTGGCCTCAAACTACTGGGCGTCCCAGCCGGGGCATTTGGATCAGGAGAGGATATCCCATTCAAAAACCCAATTCCCGGTGTGGCCTTTTCCTGCTGGAAGCAGTTGTAAAATTTCTTTTTTTTTTTTTTTTTCTTTTCTTGGTACTGTTTGTCTGACCTACATATTCCAGCATGCTGTGACTTATGCTTTATCACTGGCCTACATTTCCAAACTGAAAAATAAAAACTCCAGGAGGACATGCTAGTAAATGCATATGGGAAGGAGGAACCCAGCCCTGTGGGGAAATCTCCAAGCAGTTGCCTGAAAATACGACTGATTAAGCAGCTTCTTTTTATTCCCGCTCCCCCCGCCCCCCATCCCTTTACTCCAGCTGTTTCTACTTAAGAACCAAAACAAAATGCAGATCTCCTGCTAATTCGGTTTCAGTTTGGGAGAGATTCTGAACAAATCAGGCTGCTTGAGACACCCCCCAGGAATTAGAGACCTGGCTGCTTCCAGGTTCTGAACACTCATACAGTGGCAGACCCCCTGAAAAAGCACCTGTTTGCCCTTCTGGGCAAACACCTCCAGCCTCATCAGCGGTGGGGAGGGCATCAGGCTGAGGTGGTGGAGACCCAGCTGAATGCTGTGGAGGGGGCACCAGGAGTGATCCTCCTGGGCAGGAGAATAGAAGAGTGGGGGCTGGAGGAGGACAACTGGAGAAGCTCAGCCCTGCCCTTGGCCCCACACCATCCCTTGGGGTCACCTCTCTTTAACTGCCCTCCTGGTGCCGATGGGCCACAGATGCACAGTTCTCCCCATTCCATCTCCAACTCTCAGTGCCAGCCCTGTGACATCACATGCCCTTTGTACACTTCTTGACCAATCAGATTTAGTATAGTTAAGACTAAACATGTTTTCTTTCCTCCAAAACCCTCCTGTCTTTACTCAGCTCTCTCCCTCCCCTCTCCATTGCAGCTGACTACCCCAACACCACCTCTGTCATGCGAACTCATCATCCAGGAGCTAACAGATACTTCCTCCCTGCTTTTCCTCCATTTATCAATTGTTTCGGGTTTTTTTCCGCAGGACATACAAAATTCAGCCTTGTCACTGTTGTTGCAGCAAAGGAGCTATGCCCAAAACATCATCCTCTGTGCCAGCACGGTTTATCTGGCACCTACACATTGCTCCCTCCAGCATCACTAACACGGCTGCCAAATTTGGTCCCTTTTCTTTAGATCTGAGAAGATATAGCCCACAATGGCTTCCTCCACAGGCTCACCAACAAGCACTGCAACAACTTTAGATCTTCTGGCCCTCCCTGCAATGCTTGTTGTTTATGCAGCAGAGCTTGTAATACAAACTCAGACTACTGAATAATAGAGCTCAGATAGAACTAAATCATGAAATGATAAGCATAGGTCAACCCTTAGCAGAGAAAAGTTACCAGGCACTATGAAACAATCTGATATACCAAATGAGATGGTCTGATTTCCAGAAGAAATTAGATTTTCTCAAAATCAGGAATGAAGAGGAAAGCAGCCGTGCATCTCCTCTCTTTTTCCACTGAGTGTGAGGAAATCCTGCCATGTCACATAAAAAAAAAAGTCAATACCTGCAACTTCAAACATCCTCAGTGCATTTTGAAGTCATGGACTCAATCGTGGCCATGCAGATGGGATGCCAAAATCCCCATTAACTTCTGTCATCCATCAGGTAACTCCAGAGCAGAACATTGTACACTCTTGCTTCTGTTGCAATGGCCTCACGTTGACCAAAGCCTTTGGTACCACATACGATGATGGATGGCTGGACATAGGTGCACACAAACATTTCCCCTCTAGTGGGATTTTCAGCAGTAGTTGGTACGGCTGAAAGCTGCTGTCTTCCACATCCAGGAAAACAGTCTCTGGATTTCAGTGGAAAAGAGTTATACCAATATACCTTTCTTTTTTAAAAAATCCTCATAGCAATAAAATATTACATCCATGTATAACATGTCTCTAGTGAACAATATGCACTTATATTTGCAGATCTATGAAATTACTCACCATTGCTTTTATTTTGCTTGGTGCTGGCCACTAAAGTATACTCCCTAGAATTCAAATGCTGTTATACCTTCACTCCATAATACATATTTAAACCCTTCAAAGCTGGGGGCACAGACCCCACTGAATTACAGCTATGTGTCTAACTCTCAAAAACCTTGTTGGCAACCACAGCTGCCATACCAATTTCAGGCAATGGGGTCTGGTTTTAGGCCAATTTCTGCCTCAGATTACTAACAATAATTAAAGTATAGTTGAATATCTGCTTAAGTATTCTGACGTATAGTTAATATTTAACTTCGTGCTAGTGAATTCAGGTGGTCAGAAGATCACCAGATGTAAAAGTGTTCAACTCAATGGACTTTCAGGTAGGAAAGATTATTTCTGCTGGCTAAACATCTGTACCTTGTGCTCCGTAACTCAGTCTCTTGTTTTCTTTAAAGCTATTTCTAAGCAGTACTGTGTACTGTGCTACAGTAGTACACAGTAGTATCATTTAATATGATAATAAATACAATTCTAGCTTGAAGATGCCTGTTAATAAAAAGTTCATTTTCCTTTCAGACTTAAAAATTCATAAATGCTTTGCCACTAAGTCATGTAAAGCCTTTAGCTTATCATAATTTATCCCTAATGGATGGCACAGTAATTGGCACATAGACGTAGAATACGTAGGGGCTTCCCATTGCTTCGTAGATCTTGGCCATAAGTCCCCATTGTGTTGCCCCAGCCAGGCTGGATGGTCACTGCAGTGTGAGCCTACGGGCTTCAGGGAAGTGGATCTGAAGAGGGTTTCTTAAGTGAACCCAGCAGTGGGGAAGCAACTTCTAGACCGGGAGTGTCAAACACATTTTCACCAAGGGCCACATCAGCCTCATGGTTGCTTTCAAAGGGCTAAATGTAATTTTAGGGCTGTATACATGTAACTGCTCCTACATTTATGCAGCCCTAAAATTACATTAGGCCCTTTGAAGGCAACTGTGAGGCTGATGTAGCCACCAGTGAAAATGAGTTTGACACCCCTGCTCTGCACTTTCCACAGGAAAAGAGACGTCGTCCTCCAGAGTGCTAAGCTCCCTCAAACGCCCCTGGCTCCAGTGGGATTCACCACCATATCGCATCCTGCAGGACACGGCTTTCTGCTCAGGCCTCAAAGCTGTCTGGTGTGACAGCAGCTTGCCTGTGTTTAAACACTCAACAGTCTCCTCAAAGTCAGGGGGACTACCCACAAACACCAGTCAACACATTTGCAGGAATGCTTTGCAAGGTTGGGGCTTTGCTAGATGTGATGGTGTAGTCGGGCGGTCAGGCCACCAGACCTCTCGGAACTGAATGTTGTGGGGTACATGGCAGGTGCCTGTCCTCAGGGACCCATCTCAGCAAAACCAGCAGTCTCCCTCCTCCTTCCCACTCCCTCAAAACCCAAAGGGGCAGAGGGAAGGCCTTGACAAATAACAAGCCCAGAGGCTTTTGTACCTGTTCCTAGTGCTCACCTGTTGGGAACTGGGGGAGGAAGAGGACTGCTTTAGTGTTTTTTGCTACACGGAAGGCAGAGGAAAGCCAGATGCTGCTGCATTGCTGGTATACTGTAGAAGATGTCTTTCTTTCTAAGGAAGCCATATGGGCTACAGATAAATTGCATGTTCCTTTAGGAACAAGTCATAAACTAGCAGCAAATTTATTGCAGGCTTACAGCCAAAGCAATGTGATGTTTGGAAGACCCCATTCATTTCTCAGAGGTTAACTGCTTTTTATCGTGACTAATTTTGTGCTTACAACGAGAGTTTGTACAGGCCTCTAGAGATACAGGTAATTTCTGTTCGTATGCATATTCATATCCCAATTTCTAATGTGCACACATAGTAACCCAGCACCACATCTTGTCCTGGGTAGGAGGACAGGAGATGAGGGGATCCAGCAGTGGTTCAGTGTTGTTGGTGAGCAAATGGTTAACTGAGACAACCTCACCAGGGCCAGGGAAGGGGGAGGTTTTCCACAACCAAGCAAAGGAGCTTGTCCTTGGGCAGTTACCACTAGTGGAATGAACTTTACCCTGGGTGGTGTGGAGATACTCTCAGTGTGTGCAGGACTTCAGGCACCTCAGGCACAGCCAAGCAGCAGATCACATTGGAGCCAGGACTGGGCAAAGCCATACCTGCATGGATGTAGAAATCTGAATTTCTAAAAATAGCTTTAAAATGCCTTAAAAAAAAAAAAAATAAAAACAAACCAACCCAAAGCAAAACAAACAAACAAACAAACAAACAAACTACTTATTGAACTGGGGTGTTGAATTACCTCTGCTTCTACCCCTGCCCCATCTGATCTCAGACTGTAGGTAGAAAAGAGATAATTTTTTGCCCCGATGTTGAGGGATGGATTTCAGAGCCTGACATGGGAGACTAGGTTTGGAAATACTGAGCGAATGTGCCTAAACATACTGTGATTGCTAGGCAGTCACCTCAAAGGAGGAGAAAGGAATTTTCCTACAGCAAAAAAAGCTGTGCCATGAGGATGGCTGTTTTTTCCTCCTGGGTTTATTTCTAAGGAGGAACTTGCCCTTACATTGCACCAACCAGCCAAGGTCTCCTGCTCAGACAGGCTCCTCTGCCAGTCATTTCCTGCACCAACTACATAAATCCCTGAATGATCACCAGCATTTAATGGGGAATTTCCTGGTGAGCATTTTGTGGTGCCATGGCTTAGCAGGGCGAGGAGGTAAGTACTGCTGGTTTTGTCGCCCTCTTTCCCCTTATGATATGCCTCATTTTAAGACTCAATGAGCACCTCCATCCCTGCGACACACTCCTCACTCCATCATATAGGCAATGAGAGGGTATGGTGGAGCTAACACGGTGAGGCTGGAGGGAAACACCTTCACAGTGGGGCCACTACCCCACTACCCCCATAAATAGCATGTGTCACCCAAAGAGGGGATAAAGGCAAGGTTTGAGCCACTTTATAAAATACTTCTCTAAATAAAAACCTGAAAAAAGGAAAGCCGTGGTTACAGCAAGACTATGTGAGCTGCAAACATCCAGGGAGGGAGCAATTAAAAAAAAAAATGCAGACACACCAATAGTGGTCTGCAAAGATTTCATGAGTTAACACCAGGCCAAGCAAGCCATTTCAGAGGCACAGTGCTGTGTGGACACAGCTATATGGCTTCCACACCCCAAACACATGCAGGCTCATGCAAGGTGAGCACAGGCACAAAAGCAGAGTGGACTTGGCTCCACTAATCCACTGCAACCCCTTGGACAGGCTGAGCAAGCAACACCAGATCTCAGCATTCTCCTCTCTCAGACCCTGGTGACTGAAGGGAGCCCAGGGAAGGGCATAAAATATGAGAAAATTAGGGGGGATGCAGAGAAGAGAGAAACCTGGAAATGTGTGGGGAAACCTGGAAACTTGTGGTGGTGCTAACCAGCAGCATGACTGATGTGTTGCAAGATAACCAAAACCCAGTGGCAAATTTTGCCACTCAGAGATTAACTCCCTCCTTTTGCTATTTGTTTTGAAACCTCAGAAGCTTTGACTATGGTGTTTGTGAAGACAAGACCAAGACAGGGGAGATCCCAAGCAGACCGGTGGGTTGTAAGAGAGGCTGAAGAGTAACACATAAGGAATGACAGGGAAACAGAGAACAGAGTACCTTTGATCAAAAATTAGGATCACAACGGCAACAAAAACAACAAAATCTCCCTTAGTTCTGGCTAGAGAGCTGAACCTCTGTGTTGTGACACCCAAGTGAGAGCCAACTAAAGAGGCTGTGAATTTGCTTTCTTTGCTTGATACCAGACCTCTGCCCCCACAAGCTGTGTTGTTGATTCCCCAGCACCTCTCTGGTAGTCCATGTGGGAAACCAAGCCACCTCCAAGGGCCGTGCCAGCCAACTGCTAGGACTCAGATATGAGCTGATCACCTTGTGGGACAGCCATGGCACTAACAACAGCAATAACCAGAATAGCCCAGTATCACAGGCAAGTGCAAACAGAACTTCATATGGTTAAGGTTCTCCAGCTGCTTCAGGCTCCATGGCTGAGACTACCAAAGGGAGCCTCAGCGAGTTTGACACCCATACTCAGTTGGCCTGATTCACCCAGCCCAACCTCTATTTATGCACCACACTTAAATTTTCTAATGACCAGCCACCTGTAAAGGTCTAGAATCAGCCCACTGGAGAGATGAAAATGGATCCAGGCAGAGTTTAGGACCTACCCCAGGGCTAGGTGTCTCTGTTCTTCCACATCTACTTGTCCAGCAAAATGGCCACTGATGTCCTGGGAGGAAAACTGGTGGTCTTTGGCTAACAATGCCATGTCAAGCCCTGACTCCTAAGATAGCATTAGGGGATCGTAAGAGCAAATGTAGAATAGCATGGTGATTAATCTTCCACAGTTTCATGCAAAAGAACACTTAAGGATCCCCATAAGAGAGATAAGAATTCTGTTTAGACACTCTGGATTTTTGAAAGAATCACAAGGGGACCTCCAGGTTTCTACCCTGTTCTTATGATTTTGCTACAGATAGCAGGGACTGTTCAGTGTCAGCTGCTATGATCAAAAAAAAAAAAAAAAAAAAAAAAAAAAAAAAAAAATCAGGAATCTAAATCTGTTTCTTGATCCCCTAACAGTAAATGACCCAAATTTCCAGAAGTGCTGAGCAGCCATGACTCACACAGCCGAGCCAAGACAGAGTGCTATGCAGTCTGCCAGTAAAATGAAGTAAGCCACAAACCTGGAAGCCCAAATGACCCATTTTTTTTTACAAATCATGGTTTCCTGACCTGGTTGTTCATGATTGCAAAAAATTCAAGTGTGGATCCAAAGCTTGCATCTTAAAAAAGTCCAGGCTGGAAAATTCACCATGAGAATGTGAATATAGAGGGTTGAGGTTTCCACTCCCCCCACCCCCCCAGATGACTAGTGAAAAGCTTTCAGGACTCCGAGGGAAAGAACTAAGAAAACAAGTGTGACATGTGATGCAGCAGTCACATTGCACAAAACTGATGTATAGCAGTAACCCACAATCCTCCTTTGTAGGTTGTGAGGAAGCAGGTGGCAAATGAGCCAATGTTTTGATGCCGTAAAGGCTCTTGAGTGGAGCAACAGTCATCAGGCTCCCAAGGGTGCCAGCAGGCTCAAGTTTCCTTTCAGCAGAGCACCAAGTGGGTGAGGTCTCTTGCCTGCAGGCTAGTGAAGCACAATGTCTTTAAGATCCCCAAGATAAGTAAACCTGACGTTGTCTTGTTCTGACTGGAAAGTACCCTCCAGCATTAGAAGCAGAAGTGGTGAAAAAAATGTATTTTCTTCTTCCACCTCCTTCCCCATCCTATAATCCATACAAATTTTGGGAGCCACATATACATTTTAAGTACTCTGGTAAACTGTAAAGGACTCGCAGAAAACTGAACTAAAGAGAAATGAGAGAAAGGCTCATTTCAAATCAAATGAGGTAGAAATCACAAAACAATTTATGGGAGATAGTAAAGATACTTAAGACAGTAAAAAACGTGCACTTAGAAGCCCTTTGGGAAGCCCATCTTAGTCAGCTGTGGCTGGTTTGCTTAATGTTTTTCCAGACATGCCCCTTAACAGGATTCGATGCTGTTTTATCAGCTGAGCAGAAGTAAAACGTGCCTTTCCAGAAACACTGCTGACCATGCAAAGGAACAACTGGAAACATGCACTTGCACTTGCTGGTGCTTGACTATCTGCCCTACAGACCTCTCAGGAGTCATCCTCAGTACTCAGGGCCTCTCAAGTACTTCAGTCTGCCATGTCCAGCTATGGGAAAGGAGGTAGGAGAAGGACCAGCTGGTATAATGGGTCATGCCACAGAGAGAGGACAAGAAACTAAAGTGCAGGAGAGGAGTGCACAGAGAAAGCCCCAGGAACCATGGAATCACAGACTGTTTGAGGTTGGAAGGGACCTCTGGAAGTCATCTGGTCCAGCCACCCTGCTCAAGCAAGGCCACTTAGAGCCAGTTGCCCAGGAACATGTCCAGATGGCTTTTGAGTATTTCCAAGAAGGCAGACTCCACAAACCCTCTGGGCAACCTGTGCCAATGCGAAGTCACCCTTACAGTAAAACAGTGATTCCTTATGTTCAGACAGATCCTCCTGTGCTGCAGGTTGTGCCCATTGCCTCTGGCCCTGGATGGAGCCAGGCTTCCCTTCGTGCCTTCCCTTCAAGTGTTTATATGCATTGGTAAGATGCCCCTTAGCCTTCTCTTCTCCAGGTTAAACAGACCCAGCTCTTTCAGCCTTTCCTTATTGGAGAGATGCTCCAGTCCCTTCATCATTTTAGTGGCCCTTTGCTGGACTCTCTCCAGCATGTCCATGTCTCATTCTGGGGAGGCCAGAGCTAGACACAGCACTCCAGGCGTGACCTCACCAGGGCTGAATAAAGGGAAAGGATCACCTCCTTCAACCTGCTGGCAACACTCCTTCCAATTCAGACCAGGACACCATTAGCCTTCTGAGCTGTCAAGGCATGCTGTTGGCTCATGTTGAACTTGTTGTCCACCAGGACGCCCAGATCCTTTTCTGCAAAGCTGCTTTCCAGCTGTGCAGCCCCCAGTACATACTGGTGCATGGGGTTCTTACTCCCCAGGTTCAGGACTTTGCATTTCCCCTTGTTGAACTACACAAGGTTCCTGTTAGCCCATCTCTCCAGCCTGTCAAGGTCCCTCTGGATGTCAGCTTGACCATCTGACATACCAGCCACTTCTCCCAGTTTTGTGTCTTCTGCAAGCTTGCTGAGGGTACACTGTGTCCTGTGATCTTGATCATTAGCTCTGTTGAATAGTACTGGGCCTAGTACTGACCCTTGGGGTACTCCTCTAGTTACTGGCCTCCAACTAGACTTCTTGTGACTGATCACCACCCTCTGGGCCTGCCCATTCAGCCTTTTTTCAATCCACCTCACTGTCTGCTCATCCAGCCCACACTTCAACAGCTTCTCTATGAGGATCTTGTGGAAGGCAGTGTCAAAAGCCTCCCTGTAGTCAAGGCAGACAATATCCACTGCAGACAGGAACACACCTGCAGGCAGCAACAAACACCTCAGTTGTGGTGCAGTGCTGCAGCCACTATCTGGCACATCCCTTCATGGGATGCACTGCTGATCACTGGTCCCAGAACTCCATGGCTATGGGTTTCATATATGTATGTTACATGGGTGGGGTGACAGCAGATGCTATATGGGCTTGTGCAACAGGAGAGAACCTGCAGTGCTGAACTATCTGAGATGCACATTGATCTGTGGAGCAACGTGAGAACCAACTATGTAAGCCAATGCACAGTGTCATTGCACAAGGACAATGCACATTGTTAGAAGCAACATTAAGCACTAGATAACTAAACACCAGGGCTGAGAAAGTTAAGAGATGAATGACAGTCTAAAGGGGCAAGTAGGGCAGGGTTGGGCAAAACCATACTGGCTCATTAGCAAGACTGATGCCCAGGACACCTCTGTCACCTGAGCTAAGGACCACATAGTTGAAAAGATGTCCCTGTACTATGGCCAGACAGGACACCCTGCCCTCGGATTTCATAGAATCATAAAATGTCCTGAGTCAGAAGGAACCCACAAGGAACATCAAGTCCAACTCCTGTCCCTGCATAGGACAACCATAAAATTCACACCATGTGTCTGAGGGTGTTGTCCAATTGTTTCTGGATTACTGTCAGGCTTGGAGCTGTGGCTGCCTCCCTGGGGAACCTGTGCCAGTGCCCCACCAGCCTCTGAGTGAAGAATCTTTTCCTAATGTCCAGCCTAAACCTCCCCTGGCACATCTTCCTGACATTCCCTTGGGTTCTGCTATTGGTCACTAAAGAGAAGAGAACAGCGCCTGCCCTTCCTCCTCCCCTTGTGAGTAAGCTGTAGCCACCATGAGGTCTCCTTTCAGTGTCTTCTTCTCCAGGCTGAAATAACCAAGTGACTTTAGCTGATCATCATATTACTTCCTCTCCAAAACCTTCACCAAACTTCATAGCTCTATTCTGGACACTCTCCAGTACCTTTATATCCTTTTTATCCTGTGGTACCCAGAGCCACACACAGTGCTCCAGGTGAGGCTGCACCAGTGCAGAGCAGAGCAGGACAATCACCTCCCTCACCCAGCTGGCAATGCTGTGCTGGATGCACCCAGGACACAGTTGACCCTCTTGGCTGCCAGCGACACTGTTTCACAGAGACTTGTCAGCAGGGGAGAACTGGAAACTCTGGTTCCCTTCCAGGTTTAAATGGGCTGTGTTCCTTGGACAGGTATTTCTTACAAATCATTACAAACTAGTCCCTTCCTGCACTGCCCTGTTTTATATCTTCTTTATTTCTGGTTTCATGTTCCAGGCCTTTTTTTCCCAGTTAGCTGAGTGTGCCTCTCATCTCTCTGTTTCCCAGCAAGACAGTCAGATCTCCTATCTCTGCTCCCACTCTCCCTCTGTGCTCCTGCTTTCACTGGTTTCCTCCTCCAGTCTGCCTTCTTCCCCAGCCTGACCACCAGTCAGCCTTCTACTGACTCAGCTTCATTTTTCACCTGCTCATATTCACCACCACAGTCCTTTCGTGCTGCTTGATCCATGTTATGAGAGAGCAGCACTGATGCACAAAAACCGGATCCCATATGAGAAGTTGTTGGTGTCCCTTCTCCTGTTCCTCAGCATCCATTTCTTGGTAGGAATTGCCACCACACGCCAAGGAAGAAACTCTGGGGTACACTCTGTACAGAAATGGAGCAGCAGCCATGAATACAGAGACGTCTAAGCCCACCATAAAATGTGGGCTTAGAGGTGGTGTGTTTGGCCCTTCTGACCCAACCAGTCAATACTGGAGCAGCTTCACTGTGAGGTACAGTGGCAGAGATGCCGTATTCACACCGTACATGCAGTGTATCCCGCAACACTAAAAATATCAAACCTACAACAATCTTGCATTCAGACTCTCCCCCCAAAGATTAGTTAAGTGCATCAGGAGACAACAGCTGTCAAAAACCCCACTCACTTCTCCTGTCTTTTTTTCTGCATCCTCTGCCTTTATAACAACAACAGCCTGACTTCCCTTCCTCTGCATGAGAAACAGTGCATCCTTCATCCAGCAAAGGATAAATTAAGACTGTCACAAAAATACTCTGCCTGCCTGTAGGGCTAAGCTTTCTGCCAGATGTCAGTGCCACTGGCAAAGCATGACAACATCATTAATTGACAATCTTTCACACTCTGAACCTCTGAATTTGCCTAGCTTTCTGACTCCAGGAAGCCAGGATTTTAGCAATGCCTACACCATCTGTCTTTTGTCCATGGAGGAATGTATCCCCATTTTCAGATGCCAGCAGGGAAACCGAGTCTGTTTAGCATTCTCACCTAGTTACAGTCAGTACGCTGTGTGCCGCTACTGGAAATAAATGTGTGCCTCTTGCCTAGACTTAAGAGAAGATGCTGCATGCCAATTCTTTTTTTTTTTTTTTTTTTTTTTTTAATATTCGGCTGAAAAACATGATTACTTCAAATCTGGGGAATGTTTTATGGAGACTTCCTTACTTGGTAAATAACGCTACATCTGCCTTGTTTATTTGTTAAAAGATATGCCAACAATGGTTTAAATGCTTAATCCAGAGGGAAGTAAGAAGTTTCCAGCATCACACCTAAGTCTAATCTCCTTATGTATCATGTTTTTTCCTCTGTGCTGCCTAACATGCTGGGAGTACTCTCGCATTACAGACTTCCCTGATGGATAGGTCAGACAGGAGTGCAGGAACCGCGGGCCAGTGGAAAGGATTTGGGATGGGATACCAGAGAACTGAGTCAGCCCATTCCTGGACTTAACATACCACTTCAAGTAAACCTCTGATCTTGGCTGACTCTCAGCTTCCTCATATAAGCAAAATGTGGATAACAGTCTTTCCTGCTCTTAGCCAGGTGCATGGAGCTGTAGAGATGAAAAAACATGTCTCCTGGATAGTGACCACTACTGTGGGAACACGGCACACCGCAGTCCTCTACAGCAAGAAACTCACAAATATTTGAAGGAAAAGACGGAACCAGAAGCAGGAGGAGATGCAGCTCGGTCCCTGGTGGCAGGTAGTGAGCTGGGAGAGGACTAGAGAGCAAGAGTAGGAAGGAGAATAGAGAGTACAGAGCAGGAGGAAAGCAAGACAAGTGGGAGAGGACATGCCGTGTTAACAGTCATCTGGGACACTGTGGCTGTTCATATAAACCCAGTTTAACATGGAGGCATGAGCTGGAGAGCAAGTACCACAGAGGGCAGAAGAAAAGAGAGGAGACCTTGGCTGTTCATACAGGGGCCAGTTTAGGACTGGTTTTGTTTGTGAATTTTCTTTGACCTGTTTGGTTTTAAAAATTCCTGTCCTGGTTATTTCCCCTGGAAAAGTAGTCAACAATATAACGGTTGACAGAACATCTTTCCTGAACGTGAGACTAAATTTTCCTTTTGTATATCCTATATCCTAGTCTTTGGCTCCTCGCTACTCATGATGTGCCGTGTGGAACACTCCCCTTCACCTCTGTTGTAATACACTTGAAATGCTAGCAGACTAGTCCAACCTTCTCTTACTCCTTCCTCCCACCCATCATCTTTTAACCAAATGATGCTGATGTCATTTTCCATCCATCCCTTCTGCTCAAGCGGGACAGGGAGCTCAGGGACAGCACTGAAGGAAACATCAGTATGGTATTTCCATCGCATACCTGTGCTCATAAACTAATACCACCACTGCTGCCATCACCTTTTCTAGCTTGAGTAGTTAGCTGAACATTGTGCCTTTTTTTTCTGTTATGGAAAAAAATTGGCTTACGTTTCTCTGTTTTACTACAGGCCATGTATACCCAGCCTGTAACCTCCAGACACACTGTAGGAATGAAAAGGCAGCCGACAGTGTCTTTGCTCACAGTTTCTAACCTTCTTCTATCTAGCACTGAGACAAAATGCTCCCCTCATAGCATTTTCTGGGGGTTAGACTGAGTCAAGCTTCTGTGCCTGTTTTTAATCTTCCTTGACACTTCTGCAGCAATGCACATGCCCCCAGGACTTAACTTGTCCCAGCTGAGCTGTTTCAGAGTGCATAATGTGAAAACCGAATAAAAAAACATGCCATCTCCCATGATGGTACAGGCTAACTTCAGCCCCTGATGAAAGTATAAGCTGTATGAAGTGATGTCCAGACAACTGGCTAACCACTTTGGCTGAGAGTAACCAGAACTAGGACTAAACATTTGGGCCGGAGACTAGAAAATCTACCCTGTGAAGGATGTTACAGGCCATTGTCTGGGCTATTGCTCCTGGTGTTCAGGAGAAATGAGGTAAGTAACTGAAACAGGGAAACCGAAGTAAAAATTAAGAAGTCCCAAGAAAGGTCCTAATCTGATTAATGTTGTGCTTGGCTCCTGACTCTTGTCTTCTCTTTCAATCTGTCAGGCAATGGGTTAAAGGATGGGAAACTGATCCTGAGAACTCTTTTTGCAGTTGAAGACATTATGGTGGTTTTTTTATCGGTGAGCACGTTCTGTGCGGCGTCAGCGCTTATTTGTGTTTCCCCAAGGAGGAGAAGGAGTGAAAAAAAGGGAGGGCTCGTGCCCTGGTCAGCCTTCGCCAAGCTCCCCTCCTCCTTCTGCACGTGCATGCTGTGCCAGCCTCTGGGGGAGAGAGAAGGAGAGCAGCAGAGAGACAGCTCATTTCCAAACACTTGTTTCATTCAAACAGCTTTTATTTTTGGTAATGCTACACCAAGGCTGAGAGCAGCTGGAGTGGTGGATGGTGCTAAAACTCTGTCCTGGGCACATTACCAGCTGGAAGGATATCATAGGACTCTGAGCCCACCAGGGAGGCAGCAATGTCTGTATTGCAACACCAGGGCAGACCGATGCTTCATCAGGCCCAGCGTCCCGTCTCAGACAGTGACCAATGCCAGATGTCCCAGAGGAAGGCATAAAACACCCTCCAAGCACCTAATCGCAGAGTGTTACGCGAGGAAAGCTCTGCTCTTTCACCTGCTGGCCAGCAGGCAGTGCATTGAGGGACCCAGGCTTCAAGCCCTTGTGATCTCCCTCCAGCCAGCATAGCCACAGAAGTAGCTTGGTGACCGAAAGCAGCCACCCCATGCCCGGTCCCAGATGTGAGCAAAATCGCTGGAAGAGGGTTAAAATTAAACAGAGGCTCTCCCAGTGACATTGGTACTGGCCCCAGCAGGAGCTCCAACACATCTCTGAGAATCAAGTCTTTCTTAAAAGACTTGACAGATGTGCGGCTGCTTTGATGGTAGGGAGGTTACAGCTGGAGGCACCACGCAGACCACCGCATTGGAAAGGATGGTCCATCATGTTGGATGTCTCCTGGCTCTCGCAGTTCCTAGCTTGTATGAAACAGCAGGTCAGCTCTTCACCATGTAGTTCTCCCCATTCAGCCCCTTTTATGCTGATCCATCCCATTCATGCCAGCTTTGGGGAATTCACTTGCATTCCCAAATTGCTCAAAGGCCTAATCGAAGTCATGGTGAATGACAGAGTGCAGTGCATTTTCTGAACTACGGCCTTTCTCGGGTTTAGGCTGTCTCCTATGTTGATATTGCACATTTCGATCCAGAAGTTTTAGCAGAAACTCAAGGCACGAGAGATACCACATCTACTCTGCTAAAATGTGACCAGTTATTAACTACAGACATAATGACAGAGGTGTGAACAGAGCTACAAATGCCGACCAACAACTTCAAGCCCCGATCCCATGTTGGGGAAGACTTTGTATTTTTAACTAATGTTTTTTATGGTGCAACAAACACCGATCCTTGCCTTTTTGGCACTATGTCTAGTAAGCAGAAAAATGTAACTACAGAATAATTGCTACAATGAGGACATTACCCAGAGTTTTAGCTCAGAGAAGAGGATGGAGGAGGTATGTTCACCACTTCATGTCAAGCCCATCTATTTCTCAGGAAGCAGCATTGTACTTAAAAACCTAAGTTGTCCCCTGTAGTTTTCAGAGAGCATGAAAGAGTTCTGGTGCCAGGCCACCCTGCACAAGTCCAGCTGCAAGACAGGGCCCACCACCATGCTAACATGGATGCACAACTCATGTCTGACTTTAAGCACACACAAGGCTCTCTCACGTAGGCCTCCCATGGAGTCCTACCTGTGTAAATGCCTTTCCAGAGGCAACTTGCAGCCCAGCACACCTTCCTCATGATGAATCAACTTCTCCCCAAAGGGCACTGGCAGCATGTGCACCAAGCACCGTTATCATCGAGGATTTAAAAACTCATTCAAAGAATTAGTGCTGGCCTAAATTGCCCTATGAAGCACCTTAATTATTATTTAACTGAAAAAATATTTAGCCGTTGAGGTTGCCAAAAAATTTTCTAATTAACATTTAGATAGGCTTTTTGTGCTATTACAAGTAATTGTTTGCTCAAGCATGCTTTGGTCTTGCGAATCCATGCTCATAGCTGAATAGCTTCATTTTGCTCTGAATGAATTTTGGAGTATGTGCAGCCCACCTCTATTGCTAACAAAACAGAGGTGGAGAGACATCGGCAACATCTACAACCTAAGTGAACCAGATCTGAGGACCATTCCCTGATTGCAAGGTTAAGGGGCACATGATACCTATGACCCTGCAGTGTAGTATTTGGCCCCAGGTACCCACTGAGCCCTGTAAGTTACTCTTAAGGTCCAGTTTATTTATTTTTCAGTTCAAAGTGGCAACTGCTGCACACCCTGGACTGTGTCATGAGAACATGTACAGGTGTTTGAGGGTGCAAAGTCCACTGAGATAAGGCATGGAGGGCACCAAACCCCACGCGCTCCCATCCACAGTGCTGATCAGACACGGCCCTTGCCATGTGGTCCCCCAAACCACAGCAGGCACCACCTCAGAGCACATGATCTGGCCCACACTAAAGCCAAGCCAGGCAGCAAGCTAACACTTGTGGACTGGAGGTGACCAGGATCAAGTGATAGACCAGAAGTTCATACCCCAGTTTGTGAGGGTAAGCAGTAGAAGACCTAAGATAAGCATGGCCACTTGTGTGCCCAGTAGGGAGACTTCAGCCACCTTGTGCTCCTCAGATCTCACAGGCCTCACAAATAAATATTAGAGACACTGACATGCTCTAACTTACATCCTATTTTTAATGGCTTCATGCCCATATATACATATATATGGATGAATCAGAAAAAGGAGCCCTGGGGAGAAGATAATAGCCATAACATGCTGCATTTGTCACATTCTTAATTAGCTGACATTTTTGCCTGTTCTGCAAAGCAAAAGAGATTTATCCTCATTCACTCTGCACTCTGCTGTCAAACCTCCCATCGCAGCTTTGGAATCTCTTGATGCCTTCGGCAGAAGGGAAAAAATAAATTAAAAAAAAAAAAAAAAAAAAAAGAAGAAGAAACAATGATGTTTTCATAAGTTTTGTGAAAACTGGCAGCTGAATAAAGGAAAGACACCCAAATTAAAGTGCCACTGCAGAAGGCAAACAGAGCTCAGTCATGTACTCTAATCTGGCAGCATCCAGGTGGTCAGGCCAGGCATGCAGAGCTTTAGCTTTGCTGCAGACCACATGTGTCTCTCGGCTCACTGGGCAAGAGAGTTGGCAAAGGACTCAAATCCTTAAGAAACAGATCATCACTTCTGACACTTAGGGAGCACTGGCTGCACTGGTGTCCATCTGAGAGAAAATGATTTACACCCTTCGGTCTTCCCACATCCTTGAGGCTCCTACCAGCTTTGGGAGAATAGAAGAAAAGGGGGAAAAAAAAAACCTGTCAAATTTAGAATCACAGAACAGTTGGCACCAGAACAGACCTTTGAAGATCATCTAGTCCAACCCGCCTGCCATGGGCAGGGACATCTTTCACTAGATCAGGTTGCTCAAAGCTCCATCCAGCCTGGCCTTGAACACTTCCAGGGATGACGCATCCACAGCTTCTCTGGGAAAATTTGAATGTTGGCCTGGAAATGGATAGAAACTGTGCACCGCCTCTCGCTGCAGAACACGCATGAGACAAAGCCTGCCTAACAATATTTCCCTTCTACTACTTGATGCTATTGGCCCCAAAGTGACCTTCGCAGCTTAGAAAGACTCTTCAGATCTCCATAATAATTAGATTTGCAGACACTACAAAAACTTTCTTTACAAAATCAGTTTCTATAAATTCTATTTCTCTATAACTGCTGGGGCTAGAAGACTCTCCAGAACTCACTGGAAATATCACACAGTAGCTTTCACCCTAAAAAATGAGTTAAATTCTGGGTTACAACATTGAAAATACAGGTAAAAATAAGAGCATTTTTAATAAAGGAACAAAAATGCAAACTACAGCTGACATCATTCCCCGGTTCCCATTTTATCCTAGTCTCCTGAGGAAACAAGGCCTAAGCAGTCAGGTCATTTGTCTGGCAGGTCTCCCCTAATCACTCTTAAGCACATATCTCAGTATCCACCAGGTTTGAGGAGCAACAGGTCATGCCAGTGCCCAAGCCTCCTTGGGTACCACATATATTCCTGATTCCCTGATGCACGTGTTCATTGGTCTGACAACAGCTAAGACGTTGCATACTCCTTTAGGTGGTATACCTAACAGGTAATGTCTAGATTTAGATCAGCCATACCACCTGCTGCCCAAAAAGGGAACAAAGAAAAGTAAAGGCCCAGGAGCGCTGTGTTTCCATCTCCTGCTTACACCTTTGACATCTCTGCAAGGGAGTGAATGAAGGCAGATGGAATTACAAGAACTCCTCTCCAGAAGTATGCTATTAATTGACAGAGCTTTGCTTTGTAGTCTTGCTGCTTGTCACTTGAGGAAAAAACAACCAAAAAAAGGCAGGCATGACTCAATATTGCTGCCCAAAGACTGAGTGCTAAAACTTGATTCAGGAGTGGCACAGAGCAGCTTCAGGCATCCCCTTCAAACACTCAGAGTCAGAGGGAAGCCCTGTGTCCAAGGCCAGAAGTGAACAGCAAATTCTCCTGCACCTTTGCCATCGTTTTCCCAATTCTCAGATGTGCTGCCAGGGAGCACTGAGGAGAGCAGGGCAGGTCCGTGATGGGCAGTGCTTTCTGCCTGCCTTTTCCCTCGGTATATGGAGTCTCCCCTATGGCTCTCTCAGCCTGCAAGACCTCCTGTACAGGAGGGCACCAGAGAGTATCAAGTGCAGTAGCACTGGAGAAACGTGGGGGAGAGGGAAGGAGATGTCAATTTAGGCTGACATCTTCCATGTAGGTTCTGCTTTGCCATGTCCCGCCAGTGCCTAGCTAACCTGCCCAGGAAGGTCAGCAGCTCTGGGTGGCAGTGCATTGCCCCTAACTTCTTCCAGACAGACCAGCCCATTTCTTCTCCAGCTCCTCTCCACCAGCATGGATGTGGACATCACTGGTCCCTTGAGCTGCCTATGCTACACTGGCAAGGTGGGGGTGCTAAGCTGACAGAGCAGGCAGCCAGCTGATGCCACACTTTTCCATAGGAAACCCATCCTTTCCCTGTCTCTCCTCCTCTCCCAGCCCTCCTCATCCTCCACCATGTACTACTGAATCCAGCTAGAACACAGGGGTGTCCCACCTACATAGCTCTGCACATCACAAACGGCAGTTTGGGGGTCCTGATCACCTCATAAGCAGTCATGACCTCTCAAGCTGAAGACACCTTACACCACCACTTCTTTTTACAAAAAACACCCATCACAACCATCCTATTTTTCCTCCCTGCAGAGAGGACTTTCCCTACCTTTCTCCCAAAGCAGAGGCTCCTAGCTATCTTTTTCCATTTACCCCCTTTCATACAGTCAACTGGTTTTCCTTTCCCCCACACAGTATCAGCTTTCCCTGCACTAGCATCTATGTTACATCTGCATAAGTATTTTTGATATTTATAGCAGTAACCTTCCTCTTTGTTTTATACAAATGCTTTATTTTTTAATATTTATTCTTGCTTTCTCTGCTCAGGGGAATGTTAACAGGCGAAAGGCCATGTATCAGCTCCATCTCTAAGACAGGATATACGCACTAAGAAATACACTTATCTGCATTTTCAACCTGTTAACTAGATTACACAGAATATCCTCCTCACTCTTCAGAAAGTAAAAGTAGCTTTGTTTGGGTAAGGAGCATTGCAGATATAAAAACTAATGGAAAACCTGTTTTCGGGGGTGGAGGGGGAGAAGAAGTCTGGAGTCTTCTTATGTCAGCAAAATGTTACCGGGTCTAGTTTCTGTGACTGAATTATAAATGCAGTGTAAGAGGATAAATGAAGTGTGAGAGATTGCCTATCCCTTAATTTTTCCTGTGTTTATGTCTGGATTTTGTGTTATAGTCAATACTCCTAAGCCTATTTGAAAATTAATCTCCAGTGAACAGGTGAATAGATAATGGAGCAGTGATTCTTCTGCCTCTATTTATCTTTTCACTTATAGAGTTAATTGAAAATAGGAACTTACCCAGTACCATTTTTCAAGGCACACACTATTAGAGATCACTGATGTCATGCAGCAATTTGTCTTTTGGCTCACTGGCACTTCATAAAGGCTACAAGTTATAGAAAATACAAGCCCTCAGCTTTGCCCAGAGACCAGAGCTGATATAATAGTAACGTAGCTGACACTCTTTACATTTGTCACACTTGTCTTAAGTTAACAATCCTTTCCCACAAAACCCACCACCATCCTTCATTTAATTTGTTTTTTGGTTTGAGCTGTCCCACAATGTCCAGGAATATGAACACATTTATGAACATAATTTTAATTTAAAAAAAATATTCCTTATTGGTACGCCCCAAAATAGGAAGCTGGAAAACGCTACACAACTACAACGGAGAAAAAAAAATATAACTATCTACTATGTTGGTGCTCCTGCTTTTCTGAACCTATTTTTCCCATCGAGATCTATAAAGGCAGCATTGCATCCCAAAGTGCTGATCCCAATGGATCAAAGGACACGGATGATGCAGCTATTACATGACTGGAAGAGAGACATATACATATGGTCTTCTTTCTGCTGCAAGCCCTTGTGTCATCCCATTGTCTTCTGCTGCTATTAGTGAATTGTAAGGCAGTAGCTGTGTACTAAGTTGAGAGCGAGAGACATCAAAGGATGAGTCATCTCAGAAATTCAGAATGGATGGCAAACCTGACTCAGAAAATAATCCTTCAGAGAGTAATCTGCTGGAAAAAGCACGTTGCAAACCAAAAGCAGAACACTGAGGATGAGGTGATGCTTAAACATGAATTGCCTTTGTTATCTTTTGAAACCTCAGATCATTATTTGAAATGGCTAAAAAGACAATTCACAGCATTTGGCATAAATATATCCATGTGCCTAAGATAAGGCACATGATTACATGCAGCTACGCCAGAAACTGTACTATTAATTTGAGCTTCCTGGAAAAAAAGAAAAAATCCAGTAAGAAAAATCAGAATTCTGCTTCCAAACAGTTCAGTTTTCTGTGAACAAACCCATCCCTGACATAAATGGCATTGCTGTTTCCCTAGGAAATTACTCTACCTAAACTACAAAAAAAAACAAATGTTGCCAGTGACACATATGGTTTCATAGCTCGTGATTTGACAAAGGAACACTCTCCAGAAAAAAATGCCTAAAACACAAGATTTTCTTAAAAGGTGAAGGCAACCAAAAAACACTTAACAAGATTTAATAGCAGGTTTGGCTGCAACAGCTGTCCTGCCCTGGGGACAGTCACAATCCACAAAGAAATGCAAAATGCTGTGTTCAGTTTGCCCCACTAGAGTTTAAAGATGGTCTTGAATGGGGAAATACAAAGCAAAATTTTGGCATTGCCTCTGCAGGAGTAATGCTCAGGGGTGAAGTATGAATGTACAGTGGAAATCTTATACATCAGGGATGGAGGAAGATGGTGAGAAATGCCCTGCTGCCCATATTTAACAACAGTCATGTTCTCATAGAATTAACATTTTTATCTCTTTCTCAGCCCAAATCTTCATTGTTCTGATTATTAGTGATATTTTTCTGCCTGTTTTGTAAATGAACTGAAGAAAATCGTAGCCTTTCTGCAGTTCTTTCCTCTCTTCCTGCTCTTGAACATCAGTATAGAAACCCAGAGGAATAAAAACAAGCAGGCCTTTCGAATTCAGAAATGGAAACTCCAAAGATGGAGCTCCCCCAATGCTAACAAAATCCCTGCGTGTTTCTGCCTTTATATTGTAATGTGAAAAATGGAGTAAATAACACAGACCTGCCTTCCCACAAGGGGATTATTCAGCCTGCCTCATATGTCTTCTGAAAGCAACTGGGAAATTTAAATATGAAAACACTTTACTTCCGTAGAAATGCCAAGGATTCCTAAAGCTCAAGAAAACATAGTGTTGATTACAATGACATATAAATGTACGTGACCAAATCTGGCCACGTCTGTCAAGGATCTATTTATCATAGAACTACCTACTTCATAACCTCCTGTGCTGGTTTGACTGAAGATGGGTTAATTTTCTTTGTGCAGTTAGAAGACTTTCCTTTTCGTAGCTAACATGCTCATTATTTGGATTTAGTTTGAGAACAAGAGATAACACTCCAGCACTGAGTTAACGTTTTTAATTGCTCTGGTCTGAGAGCCAAGGACACTCTGAGCACTCTGCCCACAGGTGTGAGGCATCAAGGAAGTGGGGGCAGAGATGGGGCAGAGTTTGACTGACACCCAAACTGATCAATAAGAGTATTGCATCCCATTAGCGTCATGCTAGTTTTTTAAGGAGAGCTGGGAGTTGAGATCTTCTGGTTTTGCTCTTCCACTATCTCTTGCTCTCTCTGGGGCGCAGCCAGGGCGGGTGTGAGTGGGACATTTACTTTGGCTTTTTGCCATTTTGAAGATGCCTCTGGGCTTTTCTGCCTTTTTCCTCTCTTTTCTCTCTCTGTGATCAGCTTTAGGACCAGGTGTCACTTGCTGGGACTGGCTGCTCAGCTGTGGACAGAGCTTGTGAGGACTTGCCTTGACTATATTTCATTTCTATTTTATATATATATATATTTACTAGTAGGGTATTAGTATTTTGTTATTTTATTAAACTGTGTTTATCTCAATCCAAGTTTCTCCCTTCCCTTTTGATTCTCTCCCCTGTTGGGAGGGTGAGGGAAGGGGTGAGCGAGCGGCTATCGCGGTTGTATTGCTAGCTCGGGTTAAACCACAACACCTCCCCGATGGAGAACACGAGCCCTCCCCATGCATGCACTGCAAGAGTCATCAACACCTACAAGTGCACAAGGTTTCAGTTAGAAACCCACACTTGGAGGGGCTCAGGTACCCTTGCAGCACCCCAGCCTACCCAGACACCCAATAGCCCCCAGCCCAGCTGTCAAGCCACACCACAGCCACCAGAATCCAGGAAAATACTCTCAGCAGCTTTCCATCTGCAACAGAGGGGATGATGCCGTCAAGTTGCTCAACACCAAACCCTGCCAATCAACCCTTGCTGCAGCCTCTCCACAGGCACCTCACTGGGGGTTGTCCTTTGGACCGTTGTCCCCCCATAGACCCTCCACTGACTGTCCCTCCTCCACCAGGCGTGAGCCCAGCGTTCCGCCAGCACCGAGGACCACACCTGGTGGATTTCCCTTCTCTTCACTGGCACGGTTGCTGCTCTGCATGGGAAACACCTCCCTGCCAGCCCCGGGACCCCAACGCCGGTCTCCCAGGGAAAGGCTCCGGGTCCCAAGCTCCCCTTCCCGCGCGCACCCCACAAGGCGAGAGCCTGGGAAGCACTCGGACCCGGGACTAACCCCCCCTCCCCAGCCGCGGGCAGAGCCGTTCCCACCGTCAGGGACAGCGGGACGGTGGCGGCATCACGTTGCGGAGCCACGTGCGTTTGCCACGCCCCGCCACGCCCCGCCACGCCCCGCCACGCCCCGCCACGCCCCGCCACGCCCCGCCACGCCCCGCCACGCCCCGCCACGCCCCGCCGGCACGTGAGGCAGAGGCGGGGCCGCTCCCGGCCCCGGTCGCCTCCCTTCGGTCCCCGCCGCTGGCAGGGAGGTGGCACTCGGGGCGCCCCGCATCTAAGTGAGCTTCGGCCGGGAGCCCCGGCGCTGCCATCCCCCGGGTCCGGAAGGGAGCGGGGTTGTGAGGAGCGGAACAGCCCCGGGGGCGAGGTTGCCGGTGCCGCTCGGTGCTGGGTGCGCACCCCCGCTGGACGCTCACGGCCGCCGTGGGTGTGAGCAAGAGGCGGGGCGCAGCTTCCAGGGACAGGCGCCGGCCCTCCCCGCCGCCCATCCCCGCAGCCTCTTGGCCGTGCCAACACCGGTACGGCAGGGGCCCCGGCAGCACCGGCCCCGAAGGGGAACCCCACTGCTGGGGACGACTCCCGCCACCCCCGGCCCCCTTCTGCCGTGCGCGGAGCCAGCTCGCCTGGGTCCGATCGCCGCCGGGGGTAGCACCGCGATGGACGCCGCACGGGCACTTGATGCGTGTTGTTTCAAGTTATGAGAAATAAATCCGATTTTTGCACACACTCCCGCATCCCTTTCAGCCGCGCACAAAGGGGATGTGTGCCGGGTGGGAGATGGTGGCACTCGGCTGTGCTGTCTGGGCACCAGGGGAGGCAAAGAAGAGGTACAAGGGGTTAAAAGAAGGAACAAGGGCTGTGGCTTCCTCTGCACCCTGAAGGAAATGGGAGTCCTTTTTTCCAGTTGTAGTTTTAGGGAAAAAAAAAATAAAAAAGAGTTAAAGGTACTCAAGCACCTGCCTACAGGTGAGCAGTATGTGTCTAAAAATAAGATTTATAGCTAGTGACTTGCAGTATCAAAATTATTTAGGAAACAGACCTTCACTGAAATAATGGAATTGGAATATCCACAGCATTACTTCCCTTGCTTATTGTCTTTTTTTTTTTTTTCACTTATGCATACATTGGGAATTCAGAAATGGGAGATAAAATTCCTCTAATGCCCTAAAAGTTTGATGCAAGGAGCAAGCACTGAACCGCCCAGGAAGTTTGTGTGTCTTTTCAACTCATTCATGCTAGCACAGAACTGGAGAGAAAACAGAAGCAGCCACTGCTAGTGCAGAGCTCCAGCCTTCAGCATTTATGCCGTATCTTGGCTCAGTAAGGATGCATGTATGGATTGGTATGAGCTTAACAGAATGGGGCTCACAGCTTGCTCCTAAGTGGTGCAGAAATCATGGGTTAAAAAAGAAAGGACACTGCCAGTAACGGTTTTGCGTTTCAGAAACATCTTGGTCTTGTTTTATGGGTGTTTTAATACACCCACGCAACTCAGACTAAGCTGTGGGAATAGTGACGGTGCAGCTTTGGAGCCAAGACCTGGAAAGAGTCCTGAAGAAAATGAGGGGCCGCATCCTGGTTCTGCTGCAGTAAACTTGCACTGGCTTTGGTAAGGCCAGGATTTCACTCTTGATGTGACAATAAATAATGGAAATGGCAACAGTTAGTATATACACATGACGTAAGTTTAGAAGAGTTAGAAGCATTTGTGATTCATGACATAATTAAAAGCGTTAGGAGGAAACTTTCCATAGGGAAAGGTTATTCTATAATTATCCTCTCTTCTGGCTTTTTATTCTCCTTTGAAACACCTGGAATCAGACAGTCTTAAAGACAGGGCAGTGCTGTGCTGGAATAGCCATAATCATTAACAGAGCAAAGCAGAGCCTTTTCTAGTTGAGTTCTTTGTGATATTAAAATATCCTATTAGGAAAGGACATAACAGTTTGATAAATACCTTCTTTCTTCCTAACCCTGGTTCACTGGTATCAAACAGTCAGTTCCTAAAACGCATGAGGAGAGTTTCTAAGAAAGAGGAATATTCCTGCAAAGAACTGTGTCCTTTCCTAACACCTTTTGCCTTTTCCTGAGATCCGATTGCCTTTGAATGAACTCATTTTAAGCTGTTTGGGGCTCAGTGCCAGATGAAGAAGCAGCAGAGGTGTGATTGTTATTAGCTCTTGTGACAGAGTATACCAACCACTCAGGGCAAGGCTGCACACAATCCAAGAAAAAACATTGAGTGAATTTTGGGGATTCTGGATGCCACCTAGAGGATTATCCTTGTTGTGCTCGTGGCTGCTTTTCCTCAGGAAAAGTGCTTTCCTACCTTTCCTAGGCCTTGTGGGGAGCAAGGAGCATCTGGTAGGCAACTGCCAGTTTTGTTCGTGTTGGCAGCTGAGTGCTGAAGGCTCATTGCAAACAAGCAGGTGTAACCACATGGCATGGCATGGTACCACCAGAGGGTCCTGGCCAGGGCCTGGGAAGCACTGTAGTCCCATCAGACCTAGTGGTCAGCCCCAGATGGTGTCCCAGAGCAAAGAGGGCTACTCTCTTTTCTATCCTGGAGCTCCATGGGATACATCAACCTCCAGACAACCACATTCAACATTTGGAAATCAATCCACACACCAGAAGGGCAACCCAGACTGGTAGTCTCTGGTTTAATTAACTGTGGTTGTGGGCCATGCCTTTGCTGGATGCTAGTTAAGAGCTGCTGAGAGCAAGGAATAAGGTTTATCAATGGATGCAGGAGCTGGTCCACCTCTTTGGACCTCCAGTGCTCAGGTGTATTTGTCAGCTGCAGAGCTGACACTCAGCTTCCACTTAGGAGTAGGTAGCCACATCCCTCAGTATCTGAGTGTTCTGTGGCAGACTATGTGCAGAACCAACTAAGTGCCAACACCACCCCGTTGCTGAGAAGCTCTTGATACTGGAGTCCCCGAGTGACATTTTCAGAGTAGGCACTTGAGGTGCAATTGCAAGGGGATGCTCAAAGTTCACATGGATTATATACAGCACTGCAAAGAGAATATGGGAGGGTAATTATACTGGTCACATCTGAGTTTGTATCTGCTGCAGCTGAAGCACCCTTGGGGATGCTGAAGACCAAGCCCAAAGCTTGAGGTTCTTCAGGAGCTCTGCTGCTTTGACTGTCTGCAAGGTCTGTTGGCAAATCAACCTTTCTCAGCTCTGTCCCCAAATTCTTTATGCTCTTCAGAATTCGGTAGCACAACAAATCCAGTATTATTCTCTGAGGTTTCTTTTTAGCTTGTCCACTGCTACGCATCACAGTTTGTGAGAACAGCTGAGTTTTTTTG
Source organism: Columba livia (assembly GCF_036013475.1). Classification (NCBI taxonomy): domain Eukaryota; kingdom Metazoa; phylum Chordata; class Aves; order Columbiformes; family Columbidae; genus Columba; species Columba livia. The sequence continues at coordinate 141,106,351 of NC_088602.1, read as the reverse complement.
ATCCAGAGAGAGAAAGAATTGAATGACCTTTAAGATCTATTTTCAGGCTTCCTCAGAAATTAAAGACCCAGTGCAAGGATTAGTGGGTGAATGTATTTTGTGTATTTATACTCTTCCAGCTTATGAAATCTGCAAAATGCCAAATTTCTCCATCTTGCTGTGTCCCCACCTTACCTGCCAGAGGAGAGTGCAAACTCTGGCTCTTCTATCCCCATGCCAGCCTACCAGATGGGAAATCCACCTACTGATGCTTGATTGGGATTTGCCATTGTAGATGAGACAGTGGTTTGGTCTGTGACTGGGACCATTTTGTAAGCAATTGCTTCAAGAAAAGGGAATGAAAATGTCAGACAAGAAACAGGTGATTGCTCTGATCACCTTTAGTTTCCAACTTGGCTGACACTGCAAACAAACGGTAAGAGTAGACAGGGAAGAGATACCACTTTCATTGTAAAATTAAACATGTCTTCTGTACTTTGCTGATTGCCATCACCCTTTGTTGTCTTGAAAATTCTCATTCTCAGGCCCTTTCCTTGTTTAAGGTGATACACATGGCCTTTTTTCCTCAAGTACCACTTCTATGCTTTCTGTATTTTGCTACACTACTACCTCCAGTGATGTTGTCCACTTCCTCTTGCTTCTCTGTCCCCTAAGGGCAAGCCCTCACTCTGTGTACACTGAAATAAGGGTGCACAAAAGAGGTGAGGGTTTTTCACCATTCCCCATCCTTCTATAGACATATCCTGTAGATGGAAATTTTCACACTGGACTGCAGATTGGGATAAATTTATTTCAAAATAAGCCAAGGTACTGTAGATGTATCAAAAGTATCTGGGTTTATTGCCATGCTCCCATTAAAGAGTAGGCAGTGCCCACTAAACCACATGTGCAAAGGGTGGCTGATGATCTTTCTGTCACTGCTGTATACATCAGAGAGTGGCACCAGAGAGAAAAGATGGAGCAGAGGCCGGGGAAGATAACCCACACCTGCAGGAATCCCTTTGGCCCTGTAGACCACCAGCAGCTGCAGCAGTACTTCCAGCACATGCTGTACAACAGCATGGAGGGGGCCCAGCAGAAGTGGAACTTCGATTTCCTTCAGGACATGCCAGCAGAGGGACTTCTCCAGTGGGAAAAGCTCAAGGGCCACAAGGTGCCTGCTTTCTACCACAGCTGCATGGTGAGAGTTGCTCTGAGACCACTGCAATACTTGAACTGGCCCCTGGCCAGGGAGGACCAAAGTTACCATTTAGCCCAGGTGGCACTGACTGAGAACCCCAAAACTTCTAAGAAAACGGGGCAAGAGGATTAGGGGAGGGAAGGGAAGGGAAGGGAAGGGAAGGGAAGGGAAGGGAAGGGAAGGGAAGGGAAGGGAAGGGAAGGGAAGGGAAGGGAAGGGAAGGGAAGGGAAGGGAAGGGAAGGGAAGGGAAGGGAAGGGAAGGGAGGGGAGGGGAGGGGAGGGGAGGGGAGGGGAGGGGAGGGGAGGGGAGGGGAGGGGAGGGGAGGGGAGGGGAGGGGAGGGGAGGGGAGGGGGTAGACATCTTTGACAGGTGTGTGAGACCATGTTGTTGCTCACATGATCAAAGTTGGTCCTAGCAGCTACTTAGAAATTCTCTGATGGGCCCATAAACCAGTCTTGCTTTAAGAAAGTGCAAACCTTCTAAGAAGCATCTGCAAAAGGAGGAAGGCACACTCTGAATCGATGGGCACAGGGCCTGTGTTTTTCTAAGATGCTGTGCCACGACCCTTCTCCTGGCCCTGGGGGTCTGTTTAGGACTTGTCACAGAGCAATAAAATAATATTCTCTTGTGGGAGTATAGTTGGGATGGTTAGGAGGGTCAGACATTTAAAAAGGCAGTCTGAGGAAAGCAGTGAGGTGATTTCTCAAGCAGGAATGCGACAGGAAAACAGGGTTGCCCATCAGATGGGAGTTTTTGGATTTTTGCTTACTTACAGGTTTGGCCATGAGCACCTTTTCCCAAGTGCAATAAGGAACACCATTCAGCCAGCTAAGCCCTAGGAAGAGGACCAGAAACCAGAGAAAGCAGCCAGGTCTCCTGCTAACTTGGATATTACACTCAGTGAAGGCAGCCAGGAATTTTAAGGGCAACTTGATTTTAAACTTGGCCAGGTGGCAGAAGGGGCCAGATTTTCAAATGCCTCTCACCAGAACTTACTGCCAGATACACAAGGGAGTGAGTTTCAGCACCCATAAAAGATCTTCAGGTTTGTGAAGGTCCTCGGCATCCTGCACGCGAAACTCTTCTGAACACCTGGCCTCTCATTTTCTCTTCTCAACAGGGTTTGAGTTTGTTTGAATAATCTAATCCCATATTAGTTTTCCCTTGTCTGTACTGGAGTTTTGGTTTATCCAAAACTGAGGTTTTCAAGATGTAGACCAAGGATTTTCTTTTGAGAATTTGATGTGACACACCAGCTTAAAAATTCCTAGAAGATAATCGCAGCTAAGGTTTCAGGAAACACTTTCTGAACAGTGATGTTGGTCTCAGTTAAGTCAGACAGTAGACTAATTTGCTATTTGAGAGTATGAAACTTAATTGCCAGCAAGAGGTTCAGGAAGAGGTTTGAAATTAATGAACAGTGGAACATCGCACACTGGAGTACAGAACAATGTTATTTAATGAGTGCTCTTTTCTTCTCCAAAGCACTTTACAGCCATTAACTAATTAACAGTATAATTTACAGGTAGGAGTACAGAAGCGTAATTCAGAGTACAATGTTGTGATGGTTTCAGGGAACTGCTGTTCAATTGTAAATCTTACTAGGTGTGTGGGAGTAAATTATGCAGATATTTCCAGGGGATATTTTTCTTCCATTTTGTTTTCCCCAGGCAAGAAACTTTTCATCAGGGGATGTGGAAACCAAAATACCACGCTGCACAGTTTAACACTTTCCCACATGTGTTTTCATAAGACATTTATGTCTTATGCACTTTAGTCTAACAACAGTACCCTTCTACCCAAGGAATCTGGGTGAGCAAGATAGGCCAGGAAAATCGTTTGCAGTCTTCTCTTTTGGTGAGGCTTGGAGATCAGTCCCTCTCTCAATCCTTGTCTCACAGACACATACATATCCATCTTCTTGCCAGCTGAAGAATGCATTAGAAGTTTTTCTCTAGCCTCAGGAGCCTTGTCTCTCTGGGCACAACAGAAGTAATACAGGCAAAACTGAGCCAGGGAAAGCAATACCTGCTGATACGGTCTGCCCCCATGGTTCCACCCCTTCACTCATCTGCCATCCCGTAACGAAAGGTTAATTTAGGATTAGGATCTGAGGCTGGATTTGAACCTGGTTATCTGTGTTCTGCTTTGGTCAACAAGACCACTGCAATGCTTTACATTAAGATTCAACAATGTCCATTTAATTTAGACTTTGAAAGACAGCTGTGGCCCATTAAATAAATATCTATATATTAAAAACCAGCCATGGGGTTTTGTGGGCATTGGTGCCTCCAGAGTGGAAGGAGCAGAGGTTTTCCTGCTGCATTTGCCTCTTCAGACACACAGAGAGCTAACCAATACAAAAGTAGATTTTCCCTTCACTCTTCCAACCCTTTTACATAGACTTACTCCATTTCCATTCTCTTTTTTTTTCATTGCAGTATGGTTCTGCTCTGTTTTCTGGTACAGCCTCAAATTCAAAAGCTGCTCAGATACAGGCTATAAGCTTTTTTCACTTTTCCCTTTTTTGTTGTTTTTTTGTTGGGTTTGTTTGTTTGTTTGTTTTTGGGTTTTTTTACTCTAACCAAGGTTGACAAAACATGACAGCTCTTCTTTTTTTCTCTTCCAAACTTTTTGGCTCACCTCAGTCTGATACACTTAGACCTTGGCTCTCCTGGGAAACATTCATACATCATTGTCTCCTTTGCAAAAGGTCGAAGAGAGAAAACTGGTATCAACCTTATGATTTCACATGCCGATCTTACTTCTGAGATGAATACTTTGTGCCAGATGGCTGGGGAGAAAATAGGGATGAAAGGAAAGCAGCTATTTAAGTAGGTATATTTAAGTCTTTCTCTCCTAGGTCCCTGCAGCCAGACTTTCCTACTGACAGGCTGCAGGCAACATCCTTCTTGGTACCTTACTTACACCAATGCAAGTGCTCTTTAAGGTCTCTTAGAAAACCCAGCCAATTTCCATGGACTCTGTTTAGCATCTTAGGTGAAGGGTAGACCATCTGGGGGGATCTGCATCCCCCTGGCTCTTAAGCACCTCTATCAGTTTTGAAAACAGGCTCCATTATGTTGGCTTCTGAGCAGTTGGGCTCTTGCTAAAATTCTTCACAGGCAAAAATGGGAATACCAACTATATAAGTCTTTTCTGAGTTTCATCTACTAAGCTTAGTGCATTTCTTTTCCCAAAATAAAATGGAGGATAGCTATATGGAAGTCTTTCAAATGGAAGAAACAAGTAGTAGGGATTACATTTGGTAGTGTAAGATTGTTTTCCTTTCTGCTATTCTTTTCCTCCACTGCTCCACTGAGAGACTACAGCAGGTTATAGTAATGGTGGGATTTGCTTTTCCACTGAATTCCAGTGCATGCTTCTGCCTGGGAGAATATAGTCTGCTTGGGATCATGTCCTGCTCTAGAAGTTTAACTTAGGGCAAGCTCAGGTACTGCTGTGCTCCATTGCACTGTGCCACACAGATGTATCCTTAAGTTGACCGTGAAAGCCTGCAGAACTCCAGTCATCCCGCCAATAATGTTCTGTGTTGAAATTAATACAAGACTTTATACTGCCAGGACTCAACAGGTGTTGGCAATTTGACTTTATAGAAAGCTCTGCATAAATAATCAGTTATTATTCAATGAATTTGCAGAAATAGTGTGATCCACATATATAATTCTTCTGACATTATTTTGCAGAGTATTTTTCCCCATTTTAAAGAGGAAAAAAAAGCCCCTATTTCTGTCTGGATAGCACTGCAGCCGTGGATCTAAAAGTTGGAGTGAAATGTCACATTGCTGAGCTTGCGTAAGAGGGTCTAAAGTCTTTTGATCTCACCTGGATAAAAGCCAGCACATTTCCTTTGTTTTGCTCGGTATCACATAGCTTTATGTAGAATGTGTTAAAGGTATTAGTTTTGTTCATTCACGAGCTGTAGAGAAATCTAAATGATGTCTTCAACACAAAAACAGGATTTGGGAGATTTCTTGAAAAGCAGCCGTTATCAGTGTTGTAGCCCTAATTCTGTTCTGTGTTGTTCTCCAGATTACTACTCAACAAAGAAGCTAATCAAAACAAATATGCAAGCTGCTGCAAAGAAGTCAACTTCTTGAAAGCAGGCGGGGTATTGCTCTGCATCAGAGAGGTTGGAAACATCTGCCAAGCTTCCCCAGCCTCCAAAAACTGTGTGTGCAGGCTGCGGACACTTAGGAGTATCCCACAGAGATGTATTCCTGACAGCAGCACTGAAAACAGAAAATGCTTCCATTGGGATGAGGTCCAGCCAAATCAACTGGAATCACTTTAGGAAGAAATTAGTGGCCTTGAAAACCACTGGTAAACAAGTTTGGACGCTACAGAAGTTAGCTAAGTCTAGCAGTTCAATGGACATTAAAAATCACTGCACATGAGAAAGGAAACAGTTAAAACAACTATATATACATAATAATGTGCTTGGACAAGTCACTGTACAGTTATGGCCTTTCATATTGTCACGTCTTTACACACTTTTTTGTCTGTTTGTTTTAGCGATGGACAACTTACTAAGTTTCACCATCTCAGCTTTACTGGCCTGACACACTAGAAAAAATGTCCATCCCTTTCTGTGATTTTTTTTCTTTACAGATACAGAATTTTGTGCTTGCAACTATTCAGGGCATACATAACAACACTTGGGTTCCAAGTGTGTATATCGGTGGGATGTAAATGAAGAAAGCTGAAATGATTTGGGAGAGTTTCCATTTACATCAGCAGCCACTTTAGCTCTGTACGTCTGCCCCACACACAAGATTTAGGTAATTAAACTTAAATGTAACATGGGCAGAAATTTGCAGAAATATTCTTCTGTCTTTCAAGTAATTGCTCTTCCCAGCTGGGCCAAATTGAGCCTTTAATTTGGGTTGTGCTGTTAAGTCTGGGTCTATGAGTTTGCAAGGTGAAAAAAAGATAAAACTTACTGTGCATTCTACACAGTGTTTTAAAATGCCTTCTGCTTGTAGGAACATAGTAAGAATGGAGGAGACGGTTTAGTTGCCATTTTGTGCTTTTTATTGTTGCCATATTGTGCTTTTATTTACTATTAATCTTTCTATAGGAAGAGAAATGGCATCAATACCACCAAAATGTTACACATGCAACAATCTTGGTGTCGCGCAAACCTCTTTTCTATGACGTGTGTTAAGATACACTTTTCCATTACCTACTTTTTACTTCCCTTTTTTATTTCTCTGACTAGTTGAGATAATTGAAATTTTACAGCACATAATAATCAGAGGGTAAACCAGAAAAAGAAATCTATAAAGTACATGCTCTAAATTATATTGCTGCATATGGCCTTAAGATTCATGCAGTGTTTAATGAACTCATTTGGAAAGAGCTCTGTAAATGTCAGGTTTTTAGAACAAACAAGATGATGGACTGCTGCTTTTTGTCTCAAATCTAAACAAACTAAGGTTTCTCTTGGGCAGTAAAAATTAACGTACCCTGTTTTCCTGAAAATAAGACAGGGTGTTACATCAATTTTTGCTCTAAAACTTATTACTTTTTTACATGTGTAGCTGCCTGAACACTATTTAAATTGACTTTTTTAATGAACTGTAACTAGGGCTTACTTTTTGAGTAGGGCTTATATTTTGAGCATCCTCAAAAATCCTGAAAAATCGTGCTAGGGCTTATTATCTGGGTAGGTCTTATTTTGGGGAAAACTGGGTACTAGTGTGTTGGGTGTATGCACAAGAAGTGCTGTTAGTGAGTCATACACCCTGCATTACATGCAACTTCAGGAGAGTTTAGTGTGTTTCTTTATTCACATTAAAAGCTACGAGTTTTTAGACACAATAATAGTTGATTTTCCCCCAAATGGCACAAGGCTGTGGTTTTACTCTGTTTCTGTATGCTGAGATAAAGATGCTCAGCAAATTATGGGGTCGGAGCCTGTTTCCAGCTGCATGAAAGAGTCACAAGATGTGATTTTTCTCTCTTGAATTTTTGATTTAGTTAGGAACAAACCTTGTTCCAGCTGATGTCAAAGGGAGTTTTACCCAAATGAAGCAGGATGAGGGCCAGCCTGACAACTACCGCTCACCGAGCCTTCAGTGTGTTTGTGGGCCAGGCCAGTCTATTACAAGGTTTTCAGTCTTCTGAGATGTAGCATAAAGGTGTGGGACTTGGATTTTTGTATGTTTGGATTTATTTTTAAACTTTGCTTGTGGTTAGAAGAGTCTAATCTATTTTTCTTTTTTAAAGTGTGGTGATGTTCTCTAATTAAGAAAAATTGCACAACTTGTCTGTCTATGTGTTTGTGATTTTTAAAGCAGACCACTGACACTGTGCATCTTCTTGGTTTGTAACAAGGTTACTTGCAGAATTACTTTCTGACCAGGATGGCACAAGCTGTGCATAAAAGCCCTGAAGTCTGTCTTGCAGAAGGTTATAATGCAGCAGCTGAGTCTTTTTCTTTCAAGGGGAAAAAGGGATGCGTTTCTTTATTAAGAGAAATAATGAATGTCAATGTACTCCTGTCCCAAATAAACAAGAAGGGATCAGGGTTAGTTTTTTTTTAACATTAATTCCAAAACAGCTCAGTGCTTAAGTGTACTTTTAAAAGGAAGTATCTGTCTCAAATGCTTTCTAATCAGGACACAACAATGTCATAGGAATTTGTAAAACAGTTGTTTAAATTATCAATAACCCAGGTTTCGGACACCGGTGCAGATATTTGCCTTAGAATGGAATGTCAATATATTCAGACTGAAAGGTGGAGACTGTGGTTGAACACTCAGCCTGTCTGGTTTCATAGCATCTTAATTACCTGTGATTGTTACTGTGAGCTCAACGTGAGCGTAGAAAATAGTTTCCTGCTAATTAGACAAGGTGATTTCTTTCTGTTTGCTGATTATACTTTTGTTAATGTGTTTTGAAATGACAGAATATTGGAGACGAAGATAATATGGTGACACAGAAGAAGTCAGAGGAGAGGGAAATACTGTTTTCATACCAATGTTTGCTATGGGAAATTCCTATACTTGCACCAGATGGCCTAATCCTTCCCTGGTGTACACCATATTACAGCTCCAGTGATCTGTGGTGGAACCACCTTTGTTTACACCAGAGAAGCGAGCCTGAGATGGTTTGCACTAGTCCTTTTACTCTACAGAATAAACGCACAGACGGCTAACTGTCTAAAGCCATTGCCTCCTTTCTACATAGATGGGTTTTAAAAGAAAAATTATTTCTGCTATATATTTGTGTGTGTGACAGCCAAAAATAACAGCAAACCCCTGATTAGTATCTGAGCTTCCTTATCAGCAGGGTAGATAAAGTATATCTGTGTTTCGTTACCATGCTGATGAGGAAACAGTGAAACATGGAATATTTCACTGTTTTGTTCAACTTGTGAATTGCACTTTCTTGTTTAACACAGTATGCACAAGGGGATATGTGAGCATGTAGCAAAGCTGTAATAATAATATTTTTTTTTAATGGTAGGTGGGTCTAAAATATTCCCATTACTTAAATGAGGCAGCAGACCTGATTGAAAAAGCAGTACACTGAAGCTCTGGTCTGCTTCATTCCCTGGGCATATACAATGTGTTGAACATATCAAATTTAATCCTGTAACAAAGCTGTTCAGGGCTTCTCTGAGTGCAATGGGCTGCAGGGGTCTATGGCTGCCCATCGAATCCCAAAGCGGCACTTTCTCATAATGAGAAGCAAAGGGATGTGTTCAGACTTTGCAGATTAAAGACAGAGTGGCAGCGCTGGTTTAAGCTCCTGTGCGGCGGCCTAAGGATCACGCAGCGGAAGGGAGACTGTGTCAGGAGGTCACAGCATGCTGTAGCCTCAGCGTGCTGATAAATGGCTGCAAATACATCTACCTGAGCCCTTCTCATTTCCCTTCTTTGAAAATAAGCTGCATGCGTGACTCAGGGCCATATATTACTCAACAGCCACAGCCCAGCTTCCGCTGATACCACGCATGGTGTGACCAGCCTATACATTAGGGAAATCAGTAGTTCAGGTTTTTTCCACCTGAGATAAATGTGTCCCATGTGCAAACACAACCTGAGTTGAAAATGGGACAGAGCAAGTCCTAGAACACTTGCTTTATTTTTTGTACAAACGTGGAAATAATCTCTCAAGTATGGATTATTTCATTAAATTCCTTTCAGCAGCAACTGGAGATGATTGTTTCATTTGCATTAAAAAGCCAGGAAAAGAGATTCTCCACATGCTTCCAGTTATTTTCAGGGTGATGCAAGTACAGCTTTCTTCTTCTTAAAGCAAGTCCTCTGCAAACTATTCTGAAGTACCCTTCTGTAGGGTAGCATTGGTTTCACTGGAGAAGCTATCAGCTTTCTGCAGTAGATGCTTATTATTTTACCATTATCTTTTGGATCCTTGTTAATAGGTTTGGGGATGGGCCCTAGCATCACAGAGATGTTTGGCTGGAAGGGAATCTGGGAAGTCACCTACTCCATCCCCCTGCACTAAAGCAGCATCGTGACTTGCTTATTCCAAAGCTTCTGAACTGCTGTGAGAAATCATTTGTTCGGTTCACATGGCAAATCTCAGGGGTAGCCAAGGTCAACAACGTTGGTCCTGAGATTCAGAGTGTCTATGTTACATTAAGTGTTTTCTTTCAAGTATTCGTTTTGCTTTGCTTCTTTTGTTGCAATGCCATAGATGCAGTTGAATTCCACCTAAACAAGCTGATGTGCTGAACCATTTGGTTGTCAGATGTGGATGTTTGCAATGTCATCATTAAACTGATGGTGCATAAATATGTTTTAATAGCAAAAGAAGTTGAATTTGCTTCTTTTTAGGCAGGTTCTTTTTGCTTTGTTTCTGCACTGCTCTGACCTGGTATCCCTACACTGATCCCCCTGTGCTGTTCCACTTTCTACAATTCATCACTTCCCTGCACAAAACACTGGCTCAGTCTGTGGGTTAATATAAGTCGAGCTGACCTACAGCCCAGAAAATGTGTTTCTGCAGTGGATATTTCATGGTTTCCCACTGAGTTGTCACAAACCATATAGGAGGAAACTTTTTTTCCTTTTTTCATTTTCTGAGATTTTTTCTGCTTAGGAAACACTGCCCCTCTTACTTTCAGCAATCTGTTTCCTTGGCAAGAAATACGACTATCAGGTGTTTAAAATTAAAGCTGTTAAAATCAAATTTGCAAAGGCAGGAGGGTTTGCCCCAGTGTCCTGGACATAGTCCAACTTTGGTAATTATGTCTTGCCTAACTAAATCCTTCTTGCAGTTTCATGGCATTCTTCCTGTTGCACTGAAATCTACTACGGAGAGCTGCTGTGACATGACATGTTAAACATCTGCCATGCTTTTACCCAGAAGTGGCTGTGCTTCAATGGGAGATGGAGTGATTTATAATCCATGTCATACATGCACACAGATTTTTTTATTACAATGACTTTTACTGAACTGGAGGAGTTACTTAGAGGCACCACTGCTGGGGAAAAAAAAAAAAAAAAAAAAAAAAAAAAAAAAAAAAAAAAAAGAAAAATCAGCTCAAGAACTAAATATGGATTGAAAGGTCTGATTCTCTGGGTCCCTAGTTCAGATGGTATTTTCCAAACCCATCCCTTTCTCTTATAAGGAGGTGCCGAGAAGTGGCAGGTTCATGTGATCAGCTGTGTTTATAGGATAATAACCTTCACTCTGCCTGTTAATCCCCTCCGTAAAGGCAAGGTGCATTCCAAAGTGCTGAGCAGCTTCAGTGGTCGGGGGGGTAAAACCAACACGTACGCACCTGCTAAATAAATATTTTCCCCAGCTTGGTACGAATGTGACGTTTCTTCCCGCGCAGTTACATCGGCGAGAGGCCAAAGGCGGTAGTTTGTCCCACTGCAACGCTGACGGGCAAAAGTAAACTGGCAACTGGAAAGGAGTGCCCCTGGCAAGTGCTTTGCATCACTGGCTGGGGACCTCTAGTGGTCCCTGAAACTTCAAGAGGGGATCCATGTAGCAATCAAAATTATTTTCAAAAATAAAATCCGTGCACACTCTCACAGCATAGCAGCAGGGAGGCAAAATGGAGAAAACACACCGATGTGCAAAGATCAGCCTGGTGTTCTGCTGCTGTAAATGAAACTGTTGTGCCAGCAGTGATTTAATTGGTCTGCTGACTCATTTTCCTAACAATTGAGGTGGTCCTTGGCATGAAGAAAGTGGAGAAACACTGTTGTGATCCCATTGGAAAAGGGCAACTCACAGGGTCAGGGTGATGCAGAGCACTTGCTTCTGGTTTTAAAGAGTCAAGCCATTTTACACTTTAAAATCATAACATTATAGTGAGCAGAAAAACTTTATTATGAATATTTTTGAATCTCAGTCTCAGATATGCCCTTGGAGCTGGAGCCATGCCACTAAATATGTGATGAATGACATCTCTGTAAAACTCTATGATAGGAAAACTCCCATTCTAATTGTTTTGGATCATCTGCATCCTGTGTTTGTTGACACGGGGTAATAGAGACCATCTGTTTTGCTTCTTTCCAATATGTGAATGTATTAATGTATCTCCGTGTGGAGCTGTTTTCACTGACATAGCGCATAGACCCTCCCAAACATGTATTAAGAAAATGTGTGTGCCCAGGAATGGCCAACCTTTCTGACCTTACAAGTCACATACCAAATTCTTCATACAACCAAGAACAACAAAATGCACGTTCTGACATGTCAAGGAAAGCGGGAAACTCTAGGAATTAATGGAAAACACTGGCAACTCCCCTTGGCTCCCACCAGTCTGTCGGGGAACCGGGCTTTGTCCTGAGCAGCACGGGGATGCTCTTGTCAGCAGCAGCATCTGATGCTGCCTCTCCTCAAGGGAAATGAGGGACACCATCAGCACCTCTGTCCTTTAGGACATACACTGCTGTGTCCGCCACATAGATGTGTGCACACAAAATCTCGTTAGCAACATTGGGACCCTGTGTGTTGGGCTAAGAGAGGACGGGTAGAGCTGGATAGGCTTATGCCAGGCACTTGAGCCATATAAGCAGAGCATCAAGATGTCATTATCCCTTGGGGAGAGTAAAAGTTTATTTTGTTCAAGAAAAAATTGTGCAGTCCAGTGTATTTCCCCATAGTTTCAGAGTAAAAAGCTGCCGCGGAATTTCCCTTTTCTGAAAACCCAGGTTATTTTAAAACCTACATCAATTATCAACTGGCTTGTCTGGCTGCGGGATGATGGGGACAGTGCTGCTCAGACCAGGGCAGCACTGGGTGGAGTGGTGTACCTCCCCCTGCCCCCATGGCTGGCACCTCTTCTGAAGGTTTCTCAGCCAAAAAGATGGCAAGGGGGGTGTTGAGAACTGTAAATCAGGTGCAGATGAGATAAATAAGCTTTACAGTGCAGCTGCATTAAGCTACAGCTCCCCCTTCTACAAATGCATTTTTTTCTGAGATACTGCAATAGTAGACATTAGAGGCACCCAAGCAGTACAAGCAGATTTCTTCACTCAGATTACAAGCATTGTTTAAATTCTTGTGGCTAGACAATTTGTCTTGTCCTTTAAAAAAAAAAAAAAGCCCCACTAAACAGCAAGGCAGCATAAAGAAATTGGGATGTAGGACTGAGATTGCAGGGAATTTTTAGATTGCCTGCTCCATATCAAGATCAACCTTTTTACCTTTCCACAATCTTTCTACCTTTGTTATTTGTGATTACCATGAAATCTTATTCTAAGAGTCTCTCAGACTCTCTAAGAGTCTCTCTTAGAATTAGATAAGGTCTCTGGAAAATGGTACCATGGTCTGGATAAACACAGTCATAAATAAAATCTTTTATGTTATGACACCTTTCATCCAGGAAGACTCCAGGGAAAAGAAAATTAAAACATGTGTTACTTTATAATTACTGAAATATTTATACATGCTATAAGTTATTATGTACATGTATCAATATATCTATAAATAAATATTATAGACACATATGTATTTGCATTTTGTACACCAGGACATTTTTGTCTGATGCAAAGCAATCCTATTCCAGGAATGAACTGAAGGAACAGCTGGGTAACGCAAAGCACTCACATTGCCTTTTATATACCAAGGAAGGAACACAAAGCTCTTCCTGAGAGAAAAGTCTTGCAAAGGCAGTGTCACAAACTCCCCTGGGACTGCCAAGGACCAAGAGGGCATCCATTACAGAACACAATTTGGCAAACACCTGAGGTGATGTGAGATTTTCTGTTGGCCAGCAGCGTTTTTTTTGCATCCCATCCCAAACACTTCAGGCCATGCTCAGCAGAGGTGGCCACAGAGAATAGCTGTGATGTTTTAGGGCCATACTGTGATTTCCTCTATCTTACTGCTTGCTTTCAGGGAAAGGGCTGGTTAAAAAACATGGGCCATTGGAATAACAGAATGGGGATGTTTACATGTAAATTGTCCTGCCTGCAGCAGAAGAGGGCTGCCCCCCAGCATCAAAAGTCCTGGTGATGTCCACTTCAACAACACATCTCCCATGGCTGTTGTACCCTTGGCAGGGGGTGGGTAGATTTCAATAGACAGGACATGTTGATGGGCAAGATAATACCTGATTAAAAAAAGGAAGAAGCCACTTTTCTAAAGCCGCAGGAACATCATTCTCACCAGTGAAGAGAACCACCTGACATGAAACCCTGAATTCCACATGTTCACCCAGCCATGCACTTCCCGTGGTGTCAAAAAGAGGAATATGATTTTTCTGATAACAAATTGTTTACTGTTTCTTTGAAAGTCTGTAACTATTTTGCTGTAACTTGACATGGGAAGAAACCATAATTTGCATTGCTGAGGTATTAACCTATTTCCATCTGCAGCCTGTTTTATGAAGGAGATCCACACTAATGATTCAGTAAACTTTGGCATCTTATAGGTTGGAATAAGCAGATAGATCTATGCAGCCACAGCACTCATTTAATAACATCAGTTATATAAAATGCAAATCTTACTCATGGCACTTTTCAGCCCCCACCAGGGTGTTCCAGCAGCATGACCAGTACTCAGCAGGGCTGTATGGTCCAGCAGTAACTTTGCAATTCCAGATGCCACAATTTCCTTCACCCTCCTTCCAGCTTTTCTGTTTTTTTAACTTCTCTTAGGGAACAATATTGAGATCGTCTGACAGTTTCATGAAGGTGAGCGTCTGATCCATGTCTGAAAGAGAGGAAGTGACAAAGCATCCAAGTTCTTATTCCCACAGAGCAAACCTTTGCAGTGAGTATGTTGGTGTATTTTTCTCTAAAAAAAACCTCAAACTTCAGGTTTCATGCTAAGTGCAAATGAGCAGACTGCTCTGCCTTGCATACTTGTACATGAATCCAGCCCAGTGGAAAAAGAAAAAAAAAGACTATTGAAAGCATTGATGAAAAAATAAAATCAGTGCGTGGAAAGGGGCTGAATACATTCACAACGTTATTTAGCTCTAACAAAGAGCAGCAACCCCAGATGACCTTCTGGCTCCTGTCTCCACCCAAGTTCCTGGCCTCTGTTCAACGTCCTGGCAAAAGTTGCAGACATCCGCAACACAATGCCAAGTAGCTGTTTTGTCTGTAGATATGTAATAGAGATTAGCTGAGTGGCGGTGGGGAGCTGCTACACATACACCAGCACCTCCAAACAGGGAGCTGGCATCCACTTCCCATCCAAGAGCCCTTTTCCCAGCAGTACCAAGCACCTCCTCAATATTTTGGTGGCTAAGAGAGAAAAATTTCCACCGCTTCAGCTGAAAGGGGGGGGTCACACACTGCCCTCCCCAGCCCCCTCCCAACTCAGTGCCTGGGAGACTCTTTCACGTCAATTATTAACTCGATGGGATGGGGCCCTGGTGAAGGATGGATTGAGCGCAGGGCCCATTACATCATACCTCTCTGATGTGCTCAGCCATGGATCACTGATTTGCCTCTGATTGCAAGCTAGCAAAGCTGACACTTGAATGAAAAAGAGAATGTAACCCCCTGCACATGGCTTGTTAACACCTCCCGTCTGTGTTTGCTTTTAAAGAGATGCCTGAACTGTGTCCATAATGGAAACAGCATTTGTTTTCCTGTAGTAGGCTTTAAAAGAAAAATTTCATTTTGACTTCAGATACTTTTTTTTTTCCCTTCCTTTTTCCACCGGGGACAGGAAATGGTTCTGTCAGACATTCAGAAATATAAATTATGATTGGCAGAACATTAGAGTGTAGAAAAAGAGCTTTTGAAAGAGATCCTGGAGGAGAAATCAAGGCAGATTAAAAGTTAGGCCCTGCACCCAGCCAGCCAATCTCCTTGAGTCACACACCCCCAGCTCTCATTTGTTTGTATTTTATCACAGAACTGGCTAGACATGCAATTTCAGTATAATGCAAAGTGGGAAGGGAAAAATGCTGGACTCTCCTTCTCCTTCTCCTTCTCCTTCTCCTTCTCCTTCTCCTTCTCCTTCTCCTTCTCCTTCTCCTTCTCCTTCTCCTTCTCCTTCTCCTTCTCCTTCTTCTTCTCCTTCTCCTTCTCCTTCTCCTTCTCCTTCTCCTTCTCCTTCTCCTCTTTCTTTCTCCTTCTTGTTCCTACTTATGTATGAGTTATAAAGAAAACATAAACTTTTAAGCATTTTGATTCAGCGTACTTTTATTATTACCAGTCTAACCTTTTAGCAAGGTCACTGTGATTGGGGAATGACTGCAAAGGAAGCTGTTCTTAAACAACATGTTAATTCTGTATAATATAACATGTCAAATTATATTGTATTTTATGGAATATGTAATAATTATGTAATATGTTATTAAATGCTCATTGTGCTAATATGTCAGATGAATTTAATAGTCATCTGTCATGGGAAATTGAGCATGAGGTCTCAGTTAAGCACACGGATTCAGTAAACACTTCGGCTTTGTTAGGAGAGGCAGCCCAGGCTGCCTACCATGAGGCTTTGCTTCCTGGCCTAGCTAAATCACAAAATATGTCACTCAGGACCATTACTGGGGACCAGAAGAACCAGAAGACAGTAGCACTTAGAATGTTTTTTTTTTCCCCTTCTCAGGAAGGGGCTCCACTGCTGATGACTGGATCCAATCAAGGCATGAGAAGGGGCACCCTCTAGAATGCATCAAAAATGCTTGGCAGAAACCTTGCTGACATCAGTTATGTTTTATTCCTATGACTAAACAAACAATATCTTATAAGAAGAGGATAAAAAAAAAAATACATTCAGCATTGGCCACTGATTCGTAAGTGGAAGAGTGATGGGTGCCAAACTCGCTTGGCTCTTCAACTTAAAAGCGTAAGCAAGCACAGTGTCATAGCTTGAAGTCTGTTCCAAGAACAGGGGAAACCAAAGAAATCCAAGATGATGAATGGGGGAGTCATTCAGATAGAGCACAAAGTGAGCAGAGCTGCTCTCCATGCCCTCAGGCTCCTTTCCCTCCACCTCTGGAGCAGGTTGTGCTTCATCTGGCAGCACAGCTCCCTGTGGGAGGACGCTGTGCTTATCCTTTCCCTCTGGGAATAATTAACCAAGGTCAACATTGCTGGATCCTTAGATGGGAAACTGTCAAAGAAAACACAAGTGCTACAGAAAGTGGTGGTGGTAACTCTGCATGTGGGAAACCACCTCTGAGTTAGAGATGAACCAAACCTTTTACTTATTATAGCGTCCCACTTCACTTTGCCTGAGAACAACTTACAGCCTATCCCAAATAGCTCAGCAAAGACAGAAAATTGACATCCCAACAAGCACATGCCCTTGCACTTCTCACAGAAATAGGCTTTTGAAACTCTGAACCATTGGTGGACTGTAATCCTGCCTGCTCAGCCCTCCCCTGCTGAACTGCTGTTTGGGTTAGTATCCACTATACGCGTTGCGTTGTACATCAGGAGAGTGAGCACAGCCACTGTACTTCTGCCTGAGAGATAGTAGCATTTTATTTTTTGGAGCAGTGATCTGTACCCAGTTTGTAAAAGGCTTCTGAATCCTTTGAGAAGGAGGATGTCCATAACTGATTTCTGTCCCACCACTGTCACTCCCCTCCTCCTCATTTTCTCTCCAGTTCCCTGTACTACTGAAAAACATTTTTCCTTTCATCTTCTGAACAGGAATTGCCTGATTTTTTTCAGCTAATAATGAAAATATCAAATGCATACTGGTGAATTGAAGAGAGCTGTGCTTCAGAGCACTGCTATCTTGTGAGGATGAGAGGGTGAAAGGAGAGACCTTTGGCTGTGATGAGACCCAAATGTCCCATTCTAGATGTGTCCAGCAAAGTTACGATGTCAAGTCTTTGTTTAAATTGGGTCCCACTACACAAGCATATTTATTAGCATAGCAAAGTCGCAATGGCCAAGGCAAGGAAAAAATGACTTGCCTAATGGAAATGAATTGTGCAGCATAACCTGGTGATACACAGGACTCTATCATGGTATTTAATGTCTCTCCCCATGCTGAAAGAATCAGTCTTGACACAGGCGCCAGTAGGTCTGTAGAGCCATTGGTAGACAGCCAGGGCATACCATTTAATGGAAGGACATCATTAAATATGCCTTTATTTTTATTACTTTGTAATATTATTATTATGCAGCTGAAATAAATCACAAGTTGTTTTTAGTGGGATTCGGTCACAAGCCACAAAAGCAGTAAGCTGAGGGGCTTGCTTCTTGATCTCCCTGTAAGCAACCTTCTGTACCTTCTACAAAGAGCAAAACTTTTACATGAGGGTCAGCCCATGACCTTTTGCTCTTTTAATATTTATTAAATTCATTAATAAAAAAGTACAACTTCTTGAACTCACAGGACCAAGTTTTAGGGTCCTGCAGCCCGACTCTGCAGGAAAACATAGGCTGTGGAGCCCCCAGACCAAACTGAGTGGCTTGCTACTGATTCAACATCACCACTTCACTGGTCCTGGGCTAGTATGCCCCAGAGGAGTAATGGGAGAGGTCTGGTGGAGGCCAAGTGCATTTTAACTATCTTGCATGCCTCCTGCACAGCTCCTAGATCACTTTCAACATCAGGAGGGTGGAAAGGTGTTGCGTGTTCCTGTACGTAGTTAGCTGCAGTGCAGCATCAATGAACTAGAGAGGGAATTTGGTTCAGCCTCCTGCAATCAGAAACATAGAACATGAAGTCTTCAGCCATGCAGCAGAGAACTTAAAAATGACACGTGAAAATCTGTGCTTGGATCTTCTCCAAACTGATTGATTGTCCTAAGAACCCACTCCTCACTTCTGTACATCAGTGAGGATGCAGCATGTTGCTTGGTTTTAAATAGGGTGGACACCCAAAGCTGTTCTACACAGTCACTGATTTTCTTATCTCTCATGTAAGAACTTCATGGTGCAAAACGTTCTGTAGAAAAACTAAATATACCAGCAGGATGTTGTTACCCATCATGTGATAATTTTAGCTCAACACATTTTGTTTACTCTGCTCAAGGCCCCTCTGAAAGCGCTGCTAGTGTGTGCAACCTCTCCCTTGAACACTTCTTTTTTTTCATTTATACATGCTCAGATTATTTTAGAGGGAGGAAGAATGGCAGACCCTGATTTAGAGGGTACTCCTGAAATACTCGCATTATTTGTGTAAAACACCTATTAGTTCATTCTTGTTGATGTTAAGATGCCTTTTGTTTCTTTTTGTCAGATGAATGCTTACAGGAGCTTTATCATTAGTCACTTTTGAGTTCATAGAATGGTGTGTGTTGCAAGACTCCTTTCTTTCACTATTTAGATACAAATTATTCAAAACTTGAGTTTTAGCTAAACTGAAGCAAAACTGAAATAGACAAGCTCTGCCTTAGAAGGGAACCTCAAGAGGCTTCAGTTTAAATCAAGAGATAAGTATCACCTACTTGTATACTGAAATGTGTGCAGATCAGAGAGGTGAGTTATTGTTCTTCAGCGTCAAGAAGAACATTAACAGTATGATGTTAAATTTGAGGAATTAATTAAATTCATCCATTACACAAGTTCAAAACAATCCTAATGGCCTGCTCTTTTCTGCAGTAAATCTGTTTCTCAGTCGAACTTACTCTTACTGTGATGAGGAGCAAAAGGTGGGCTCAAAAGCACATCTTATTATCTGATGCACAAATGTCAGTAAGGAGACAAATGACTTCTCTTCCAAAATTTCAGCCAATGCTTTGACAGTGTCATGAAAAGCGCTTCTAATTGTGACCAAAAGCAAACTGGAAGAGCTCTGCTATTTTGTAATCAAAGACTGGTTAATATATTGGTTTCTACGGAAGTGACATCCCTAGTGACTTCTATGTGTTTCTCTGTCAGCAGCACACAGGTCAGGTTCACCATGTAGGTATGAGCAGCAGCAGCAACCACAGAATAAGTGGGACCTGCTCGGGAAATCTTCTTTCTAAATGAAAAGGGGTTTCAGAAGAGACAAGTCCAAGTAACATGTGAAAGGGAGACAGTAAATCCAGGCCCAGGTGCTGACTGCTTCTGCTACAGAGCCAGTATTTCTCCCAAATCGCCTTATCTCAGTGTGCTTCAGAGTGCACCTCCAAGATGGTAACTCCTTCATAGACCCACAGCAGGAGGAAGCCATGAAGGGGAGGGAGGAGAGCCGGGTTGCAGACACAGACACTCCAGCAGCTCACAAATATCAACACCATGAGAGAGCCTCCAAAAGGGCAGGTTCAGAGGCAGAAATATTCAGCACTGTCTGCCAGTGTTGTTTTCACAATTAGGCCATGACATCCTTCTGGGGAGGAGGAAGGTTCCTTCTATATTTCTGGTTATCCTTCAGCTCCTGTTTCTGAACTGGAAGAATGCCTCCTTACCACATCTTCTTTATATCCCGCCACTATACACTCACACACATGCACACAAACTTTTTATTTTCATTTGGGACATGGATTACAGAGGGATTCTGTTCATAAACCTAGAGGGACCTGTGCTACCAGGCCTGTCTCTTCAGAGTACTAGTTTCCTCCCTCCCTCTTTTGCTCTGTTTGCCAGTGGAAAAAATTAGCAAACCCTATTTACAAATATTTTTGCCTCCTGGCCCTCTGCCTAATGCGGTGTTATTAAGGCTGTCGTTGTTCTACTAAACAATTGCCAAATGTTTTTGCATACGTGCATTGGCTTGCTTTTGAGTTTGGATATTCTTATTCCACCAACTACCATGCTTTGCTTAATCCAAGGTGAATGCGCTGGACTACAAGGTTGTCAGACAATTTCCCCTTTACTACCCCACTAAAATATACTATCCCAGTAACAATGGTAAAATTCCTCACTAAAATGTTTTTCTGAAAACAGTTTTTCTGTCCCAACTCCTCCTTTCATGATAGAAAATGCTCTGCTCACATTGGAGCAGCATGCCCCAAAGCCTTACACTTACATCAGATGAGGTCAAAGAGGCTGTAGCCAGTGAGACCTCAGGGGAATTTGGGTACCCAATTCCAAAAACTATGTCCTGGAAAAACATTTCCTCAGATGGAGCCCAGTGCCAGAGACAAGTAATCTCCATTTCTGCATGCCCAAAGATGTCTGAGCAGCTTAGTGTCTAAGCTGAGTTACGATCAAGGAACAAGATACTTCTCTTTTTCCTGAGGCTCTTGACCTAGTAACTGTTCTCAGAGCATATTTTCAGGATTTTCCTCCCTCCGAAAAAATGTGGTGGCCAACAATTTATTTTAAAGCACAGAATGAAGTAGTGTTGCATGTGCACCTTCCTGCCCCCTTCCTTTTTCTTTGCATCCCAGTTTGTTGGAGCACCGACCTAGAAAGCTGGGTACCAGCTTTCTGTTCTCTCCATCTGCAGGGACTTAGTCTCCTGGGATGCCCTTAAGGAGCATCCGCCATCCAGCTGGGGACCAGATGTTCAGCCAGCCTCGTTCTTCACCACTCCTCCTGAATCTGGGCCAGCATTGCTCAAATGACTATATTACATATGCCCTGTTTGAAGGATCACTACGATATTGAATTATTTCTTTCTGCCTTTTCTAGTTAGTGAAGAAGTCTCTCAGGTCTGCTCTGTGCCTACACTGGGTGTTTTGATTAGGGATTGGTGCAGTAGTGTCTGGTGAGCAAATAGCAAGGGTGATGGTAATGCTACGTGCTTCAACATGTGCTATCAACATACAGAGCCCATGAACAGCCTCACCTTTCTGTTGTACATCATTTTGGTGCTCAAGCAAAATGTGGGCTACATGCAAAAATTATAGCAACTCTATTAAAAAAAAAAAGGAAACTTCACAGATGCTCATTCACTCTTTTAATTTCTGTGCAAGTACATTCATGTTTCTGTGTATGGTGTTTAGTCCCAAACATAAGGGTGCTACAGTTTACTAGCATTTCAACAGCAGCTGAAGCAGCCAGTGATAAATGGATGTTGAAGAGCAGTCAAAGAAAGCAAGTTTCCTATCTGTAATTGAAAATGGTAGCATGGGAAATGTGATTCTGAAACAACAAAAGAAAGATTTATGTCTCTAATGAAAACAGTTCCAATGTCAAATACAGCATAACTTCCCAGACAAGATAAAAACACAAGAATTATCTTCAGAAATTAGTCAGTGAAAAATTCTGAATAACAAATGCAGTTGAGAAAATTGCTTGGACAGTTTGCAAATAGGAAAAAAAAGATATAACAGATTTATTAATCCTTTGATTTATGCATTTCGCTTTACTAGCAATGCAGGACAATAAATTAAAGCCCAGCCAAGATTTCCTCCACACTATTTGGTCAGTGAACCTTCATCCTGATCCGAGGCACTGCTGGTTCTAGGCCAGTCCTACCAAGCCAAATGGTGTTTCTAGGATTGTGAAGTGCCAACACACAAGATCCAGTCTTCAGAAGATCCAGTTGGTCTTCAGGAAGAGCATTCCAGCACTTGATTTCTTGTATCTGCAGATTGCAAGTGATGTTATAGGAGACATGACTGCAGACATATAAAAGCCTGTCTGTATAGACTAGCCTAGGTAGTTTGTGGCTAACCCTAGGGTGAAGGTGAGTCCTGCAGCCTTTAGTTCAGGCAACTGCACACAGCACAATACTTTGAAGGACCGCTGCGCTGCTAATGCCTCCCATCCTAACCATGGGCCAAAGCCTGATGCTCATCCCTTCCCTGCTCTCTTTGCTCAGGCTGGCACATGTTGAAATCACACCTATTCTTTCGGTGTGTAAACATATTTTATATCATCATCACCTTCTTGGCCCTCCAGTTTCTGACCATGTCCAACTATACAGATTTAACCCTACATCTGCCCTCAGGAGGGAGGGAACAAGTTAAAATGTACTCCTTTTTCTTGGGTCTTCAGTCATGACAAACAGTGAGCAACTGAACACAATTATCTAGACCAATCCTTGCCTTTTGGTGTTGGATGAAGGTGTCTTTTCTCCTGAATTCCCTCACTCTTACTTGTCAGACACTAATGTGAATATTCATCTTGACCAGAAGGATAACAAAGCTGCTTGTCCAGTTGTAAATACATCCGATGGGAAGATTGCAACATGAGCAATTAAGCTGGATTCTTCCCATGCTAGGCACTTCCTAAATGCCCACTTGAACACTCATGCTAGGACAGGCTGTGAAGAGAAAGTCTGGAGACAGACCCATGAGGACTATTGAACATCCTGGTCTTGACCATCCCATCCATCTGTTCAAACTCTGTTCCAGGACTGTGTCTCTAACTAATCAGTAACAATGTAAGACACAGGTTTGTGATCTTTAGATCTATATGAAGAAATTTTATTATGTTATAAGAGTCAGTAACAGTGCACTGTAATCAGGCAGGGTTTAAATGCTGTTCCAGACATGGGAGTGCAAAGCCACCCAGACCCTCTTTTTATTATATTTCCAGGTCACACCATGAAATCCTAAGATTTCAAGGATGGAGAACATTTTCAGAACACGTGTAAAATCTCCTTGGGTCTTGCATACCCTCTGTGAAAGAAATGCAGTCTTAGCGGGGATTAGAGTCAAACTTTATTCTATAGCTAACTCTCCTAGCCTTGCCTGAGTTGCTCCATTGTGACCAACTGCCCTTAATCAAAAGGAAGCAGGCAGATGATATTCACTTTGCCAGCTCCACAATTAACTCCTTTCCATGGGTGCTGCCAGACCCTGCACATGTCTTGGGCCACGTTTCCGTCATGCCCAAGAAGTGGAATTTAACCTTCCTGGTGACCTAATCATGGCATTGTCATAAATGAGGTCTTAGAACATGGTGCTGTAGGGCACTAAAGCCAACCAGCCATCTTATCCTTTGCATTTCATTTGTTAATAAAATGATTCTGGCATAATTGCCCTCTCTGGAAATGGATGTGACTTAATGTCTTAAGAACTGGGTAGAGCTCTGTAACGTTTCTCCAGCTCCATTCAAGCACTCTTCCTAACTCATCGAGGTACATTCCAACCCTCCGTTATCCTACACACACACACACATATCATATAGACATCAAAATGACAGGTGGTCATTCAGACTAACTGACTGGGAACAATTGCTATTAAAGATTTTTTTTCCTCTGCCATCCCAGATCACACAGTAGCTGAACACAGGAACCTCCATCGTCAGCTCTTTGCTGGCTGTGGAGTGAGGTGACCACATGATGTACCCCAGCTGGCTACAGCTCAGTGATACAGCACAGCGTTAAAGGAGAATTGTGGAGTGTCTGGGATACTTTAGCTAAAGAGAAATTAAAAGGGTGCAAACGGCCATGAGTGAAGCATTAAATCAGCTGGTTCTAGACTCCTTTTTCAACATTATTGCATTGTGGCTTCTGAAACAAAAAGATTGTATTGAATTAGTGCAAGTGGAAAATGGGTTCTTTGACCCAAAAAGAGCAGGGAGAGGAGAGAGCTGTGTGGGAAACATTCTTCTAAATAATCCCTTTTTTTCCCCCCTTAATTGGAGAACTGAAAAAATAAATTAGAGGTTGGCAAATTTTGGTCAAAACATTTCAATAGTCAAAGTGCAAAAAAACTGGCTTTAGTTCATGCTACAAATGACAATTCCCTCCAAAAAATGTCCATAATATGAGAAAAAGTTATTTTTGTTTTCATTTTCCACAAAAAAAAAAAAGCCTCGTCTTCAGTGCAGTTCTCATTTCAGCCTGTCACAAGCTCCATGGGTAGATATTCTCTCCCTCAGATGAATCCCATCCGCTAAAACCTTCCTGGAGAAGGGAAAACAAGATAAAGGAATGGGAAGAAGAGAAGGGCAGTAAAGGATTCCCAGTGAGGGGTAGGACTGAAGGGAATGCTGGACAAAGACAGAGGAGGAAAGGGCCCAGAAAAATGTTGGGGATAGAGCAGGAATGGTGAAAGAAAGAACAGGATTATTTTTTCTCCCCCTTCTCATTACAATAGGCTTAATTTTATTTTCTTTACTGGCTGTAGGAAACCCAACAAGTTTATGGTTTAAGTGGTAAATGGCTGGGAAGGGAAACAGGGTAAAATGAGTTGTACGAGGTCACAGCTTGTTTCACCTCCCGAATCCAAGTGCACACCTTTGTCCACACTACTTCAAGTTTTAACTGTCATTTACTGATCTCTTGCTGTTCATTAACTTCCTAGAATGGCAATTAAAACTTTAAGTGAAACTGGTTTAACATTGCAGCATTTCAGAAATATATAAGGTATTAGAAATTATCACTTTAAAATGCTACAAAATCTGTGGTTCTAGGGATGTCTGGCATGAAAGACAGAGGACAGTCTCAGTTCTGAGAATTCATCTGCCTAGTGTTTTCATGACACAGATACAGAAAGCTGGCAGCCCACACTGTCTTTGGTGTGCCAAGAGAGATCTAGTATTTTGAAAACGCCTACCCGCATACAGAGAAGATCTATTTGGAAACAGAAGGTTCAGGAGCTGGGAAATATTTGCAGGGGAAAAAAAAAAAAAAAATCTGTAGTGCATTTCCTTCAGAATGCAATGAGTAAATAACAAGATTGTACTAAAGAAATTGAGGAAGACAATTTTCAGAGACCGAAGATGGATTCATACACTGTTTCATTTGCAAAATATTACTTCTTCCATTGAAAATAAACATCAAAGTGAGATGGAGGTGCTTAGCCTTTGTATAGAAATATTGCCTATTTCTTCCTTAATATGCTGATGCAATTAATTCTTCGAGGTGTCTTTATCACAAAACCATGCAACTACACCAGGTAGCCAAAGGGCTATGGATGAAAACAAACACAAGAGCTGTCCCTAGCCCAACCCCTTCCCTGTAAGCTCCCTCAGTCCTGCCTGGGCAGATAGGCAGCAGTTTGACACTGGTGCCACAGGAGCTCCTCACAGAGCTGCTAGCAGGCTTGTTGGCTGTCGAAGACCTAGCTTGGATGCTAGTGGCCAAGTGGCTGCAACAGGCCAGAGCCTGGAGTGCTCTAGGCACTGAGTATGTACCAATTTTTTTGAGAGGGAGGAGGTTACAAAGCCCTATCACTGCTTGGCTACCCAGCTGATCCAGGTGCATCCCCCACTAGCTGTGGTGGCTTGTGAGGCACATGGGTGAGACATCTGCTTTGTCTTTGCCTTGGCCTTGTGAGCACATGGTGAGTATCCTTGGTACACTGGGTTCCTCCTGGAAAGGGGACATTTCTCTTGAAAGCTTGGCAAGCAGTGGCAGTAAGCTGCACTCATTTGTGCTGAGCTGAGCTGACCTGAGTGATATTCCAGTGGTGCTGGTGCTCAAAACTCTGCTGGGGGAATAAATGAGACAGAAGGGTCTGCTGAGGGCACCATCACCCCAAAACCAAATGGTGGGCCCTTGTTTTCACCTTTAAACAGTCCTTTGGCAATTGGAGATGTGAATATTTTAGTACACAACTTCTGGAGCCCAGAGGCGGTTCAGATCTGGAGTATGCCATGCAGGTACCCTTTTGGATCTGTAGGACCGGGGCACACTGTCCGGCTCAGGTAGAAATCTTGTAAGCAAACTTACTTCTGATTGAGTGGTTCCAGACTGCAAACCATAAAAACTTAAATCGCTCATTTAGCCATAAAAAGAGTCATAGGAAATACTTTTTAATGCTTTACAAAGAACTGTTACTTAACTGCGTTTCACACACACATACTTTTTTTTTCCCCCACAAATGTTGCAAACGAACATACATTTCCCAAAAATATTCCAGTAGGTTTTTACAGAAAGTGAATTTACCACTGCTGACTGTGGGTACTCTTGGTGGAAATCTCAGGGTTGTACTCATGTAACCACGGAACAGAAATGACATTTTGACTATCTAAATGCTCGTAGGCAAGCTACAAATAAATGATTATTCACAGAAATTATGGGCAGTATTATTTCAAACAACAAACACATTCAAGAACATCCAGGCAGGCTCACAGATAGTTTGCAAACAGAAAAAAGGCCAAACACTTCCATTCAGTTACTTGCTGTAGATTATTCACGCAGCTCTAATAACAGGCCCCTGTCTCCATGAGCCTGTATCACATGTGGTCCAAAGCCAGGATGGTGGTGAAAGCTCCGGCTTTATTATTATGAAAACCCATAGTTGAAGCTTTTCTTGCCCATTCATTTCTACAGAATAAAAGCAAAGGGTGGGATTTTCTTCACAGGGTTTGGTTTGAAGTTACTTCGTTTCAGTGGCACGCAAATATTTTCAGCGTGATTTTGCAGGGTGACCAGGAACACCTGTTATTTTTTTTAAAAAAAAAAAAAAAGCACCAAATTCCTGCAAAACCATTCTTTTTCATCCAATAACTATCTGGTTTTCATGTTATGACAGCAAACACAGCTTGCAGCTAGTATTGTTTGGAAGCTGCAAAAAAACAGTATTTTCTGTCGATGGGAGGCTGGTTGCATGGTGTATATTAAACTCCCTACCAATGGCTACACTTACCAAAGCCACCAGGCTCTTGGCCAGACCTCCTCAACAGCTCACAGCTTCCCACCACCACTCCTCAGAGGTGGTATCCACCTACCTACCATTCTCCCTTCTCTTGCTGATGTCATTAAATACTCCACATCATGCTCAGGCCACAGCTATCTGGAATGTACACCATGAACATGCTTCAAGAAAAAGCATCAGGCCCTCTCTCCCAAAGCAAGGAGCTGAAAAAGAGCCTTGCCAAGCCTGGGGGTTCCCAGTGGGGCTGTTCTTGATGCAGGCAGCTGAGGGTGTTTATTCTTCTGGTTCAAGTGTATCCTCCTCACCCTTGGTAGTTCTCTTGGGTAAGAAAAGAAATTTGGGCTTCTATCCAACTTGAAATGTTCCTGTCTTTCTCCTAGAGAAGCTGGTCACATCTCCACACTTTCCCAGTGAACCAGAGATTGGTTTGATCTCCTTCACCTCAGGGGTTTCCAATCTACATGACTGTCATTTATGGGTCAGTTTGAGAACTGGATGACCACACTACCATAGCCCTGGACCCAAACTCGCCTCACTTCATGTTTTCTTCACATCAAAGCAATAGGACTACATAGCTTCTGTGTCAGCTCTGGTTAAAACCTGGCCCACTCAGAGATGCTGAGCAGTGTCTGTCACAGGCATTGCCTGTAGGAGCCTTCTTTGCTTGAAGCATTAGCTAGTGTGCTTTAATTAAATGCTACATAAGCCTGTGGTTGTTTGCTACAAGAAATAAACTACAATGCATCTGCTCCAAGTTCTTAATCAGATGCCTCTGTGCTGCCAACCAGCACGCCAAAAGCACTTTGGGGGGTCTGACCGTCAGTGCAAGCACATGTATTGCGTATGTACATGTATGTAAGTCATCAGGGGTCAAGGGTGCACATTTGTCCAAGTCAGCCATACAGAACTTTAATTTATTTTTCAGTCTCCCATGGGTGAAACTCAAAGACTTCCCCACGCTGCATGTCAGCTGGGTTGGTAGAAGAGTAGGAGAAGCACAGGTGAGTGAAGAGCTGTTGGGGATGTGCTCTGCTTCAGCTGGCTCCTCTGCCAAAGGAGCGTGGCATCAAGGAGGCACTTTGGAAAAATGCCCTTTGCTCCTGTTTATCGGAGCAACTCCTCTGTGTCTGTTCTTTTCCTCATACACCCAGAATCATTGTGCCCACCTTACGTGTCATGTGGGTGAAATCCATGATAGTTTACCTCCAGGACTCCACACCATGAAATCATCTCTCTCTGGGGCATGAGCCATCTGCCAGCCAGGTAAGAGTATCCATGCAGGCGATAGCCCATAAGTTTGTACAGTTCAAGTTCAGAGAGCTGCCATGGTCAAGTGAGGAGATCTGGTAAACCTGCAGGGAAAATCAGATTGGATTACCTTAGAAGGAACCAAGAAGAGGCTTCAAGGTCCCTCTTTTCTCCCACTTGTATTATGGAGTACCTACTGTCCTCCCAGGACAGCAATTGCCTGAGATGGTCATGCCTGTATCTTGCTCTGGTCAAGGATGGAACCTCTGCAAGGAGATCTGTCCATCAAAGCAGCCACACTTCCATGGAAGTTATTACTTAAGCATGGAAATCCCTCCCTATTCAATTAGGTCATATCTGCACATGAGACAAAGGCTCCCAAGCTGTTCCTAGGGTTTATTATTATGTGTTTTTGCAAGAGGATGTGGTGACAGAGACTGGAAAGTGCCCCATGAGCTCCAGCAGACCAGGCAGCACCATTAGAAAGCACAATTGCTTGTTCTCCAACAGGTCTTTAGAAATGACAGAGTGGGTTGTGTTAAAAACATGTTAATTTGCTGAGATTCATCTCAAGTCCCTGTTAGGGCTGTTCTTTTACCAACTGCTGTGTTTTATAGAGAATCAAATTACATGCTAAATTGTGTTTAAAATCATAGGCAGGCCAATACATTTTCTAATTGGTCTTGTTTGGTTTGCTCTTATCTGTTGGAACAGGCAAAACAGTTTTAGCTCAAGTTGCAAGGTTACAGCATCAAAACTCAATTTGGGACCCTGTAGAGGACAGGCTCCTCATTCACTGCAAAGGGAAAAAGAGGTAAGAAGAGAGGAAAACAGAAAGGCAGCTCACAGGAACGTCATGTCTGATGCCTTGGGCTGGGCCTTCACCTCCTGCCCACTGTTGACACAGCTTTTTCATAACTGTTTCATCTCAGTTAAGTCATGGACACATAAATGCAAAAAAAAGCCACCTCAAACTGTGCCTGAAAATATATTAGACCTTGAAGTTCTGGGATGAAGAAGCAGGAAAGGTTTTTCATAGCATATGTCACAAAAAAAAAAGCTAAAAGCTTCTTTGCACTTTTTGCTTTAAAGCCATCTTTGCTTAACAGTTACTCTCCTGAACAATGAGCAACCACAAAGGCACCACCACTATCCATCTTCTCCTCTGCCTCTTGGCCTGGCACATGAACAGCTTTTGTTGAACCAGGGCTGGGCACATGGTCTGTTCAGACACAAAACTTTTGGAAAACAGGAAGTTTCCAAAATAAAATCTTAATTGTTGCTGAAAAATAATCTACAAACTTGAAGAGCAAATGTTTTCACACAATGATTGTTAAAAAAAATGAAAACCTTTCAGAAAAAAAGTTAAGAAATGCTAGATTTCAACCAAAAATATTTTATGAGGAAAGCAGGCATTTTCTAAAAATACTCATTTAGCCAAAAGCCTGAGTTTTCAGTCAAAAAATTAACAGTGAAACAGCCAGGCATAGAAGAATTCACAATACACTCCAAATATTATATTTGTGTGTCAAGCAAGCTGATAATGTAGTAAAATTACCTGTAAAATTAGCAGCAATAGGTTCATAGTTAACACAGGGAGACGATTCGGGAGCTACCATGTGAGAGAAATACCTTCTTCCTCAGTCAGTACACACCAGCTCTTTGGTGGCAAAGCCAATGGCAGGCAGCAGGATTTTTTGATGGTTTCGAAGTACTATAACTACACTGAATAGCAAACAGGTTTGGACAACACAGACCAAGTCCATATGAACCTCTCCTCCTCCATCGCTTCCTCTTGACAGAAGAATGACAGCTGCCCCAGGGATGTGGTGGGAGTGCTGAGGTTTGGAGCACAACATCACAGGGGCAGGATATAAGTGCTTGATAAACTGCATGGGCAGCATAAACTACACACATAGGGGAACCATGTGTTGTTGCCTCACCATTCCCGGTCCAAGTAGCAAGCTGAGGAGGAAGAAAAAGGAAAACAACCTTTTCTTTCTGAGCTGTGTTAAGTCCGTTCCCTGCATCAGCTCCAGGACTGAACCCAAGGCTCCCTCTGCTGAGCCTGCCACACAACTGATGTCTGCTGGATCCAGTGTACCGAGGTGGTTCCCAAAACCTTCACACCTCCTGCACCTTCATCTCACCCTCTAGGCACATGGTGGAGGAGCCAGATGAGAACCTCTCACCCTGCTCCACCATTGGGGAAGAAGGAGATGGAGCTATAGAACAGACCAGCACTGACTCCAGTGGAAATATTTCCTCAGATGAACGTGTATGTGTGTTTGTATATACAGTACCATGAACACTTGCACATTTCCAAACTCTTTTTGAAGATCATTGGTGCAGTTTCACTGAAGGGTGTGAGCTGAGTCAGCCTCAAGGTCTGGGCTGAGGAACTGCCAGCAGCTACTCAAACACTCCTTCTCCAGTTAACTGCAGAGATGCTATTTCCAAGATAAAAGGACAACTCATTTTCAAAACAGATTTTGGAGGTTTCTTTATCAGATACAGAACAAAATAAGTGTTGTCCCAGCTGGAAGCTGAAGCATGGTATGAAGTGACACTCTTATTTTGGGCTGCCTTCTTGATTTTTTCCATGTTACCTCAGGAAAATGTTAAATAAAAATAAGAATAACCTGTTGTATATGCAGAGATCTTTTTTTCCCAGCTGTATATTACTCCCCACTTGGCTAAGCATCTTCCTCATAAATGTAGTCTCCTGGTCTTAGAGGTTTATATTTCTACATATTCTCCATTTCTATCCCTTTGATATTGTAGCCTTTGAAGCACAGTCTTTTTTCCTCACTAATAAAAATATGTCTGCCTTCCACCTCCCAAAATACATTCTTGTTTTCCCACAGCCCATGAAAACACTTGCAGCTACAATATCCCTTCTCTGTGTTCCCCCTTTAGCCATGCCCAGGTCTTCTGATTTCCATTTCTACCAAGTAATCTAACTAATCTCTGTAAGAAAAATCTCATGCCTAGGGTTACTAGGAAATCCACTTGAGACATTAAGACCTATATTAGATCCTTTCTCTCCTTAAGTCTAGCATTTGGTGCCCACAAGTTAAGTGGATTAATCACATGCCTTCTGTATGGTACGGTACAGTACAGTAAAGCTCCAAAGAAGTATTGCCTGTAAGAGGACTGCTGAAGGACCCCAAAGTTTCTGAAACCCCTGCCATGGATGGCAGCAATGCTCCTGCTGGTGTACTCATCTCTCTTGATCTGAAATGTCAAGATACAACCCTAGAAGGTGCTGTGATTTTTTATTTTCTTATAAAGGTTATCTGAGCAGATGAAAGATTCCTGGGGTCTTTTTGGCAGGTTTCCTGGTACCTCTGTTCCTCAGCTCCAAGCTTTCAAAGCTTGATGTTATAGCAGTAGTTTGTCTGTAAGCCAGACATGTTTCATCCAAAAATTCATCATCATGGTTCCATAGCCAGAGAGGTAAACTGGGAGCAGCCTCTTCACCTGTTCCCTGCCTCACAGCCAGACTGCGTGTGTCCTCTCTGTCTCTAGCCCTCCCTCGTTCTGTTTCCAAAACATACACTCCCTTGTTTAAAAAGCCAGCTCTGGAAATGCAGTTGTAAATAGTAATGTTCTGCTTATATGTTTTCCCACCACAGTAACAAGGCATCAGAAAATATCACAGTCCCTGAGATATTTATACTACCAACATGGCCATCAAATATCCCTATCTGTATCTTTCAAAAAAAAAAAAAAAAAAAAAGGAGCTGGGCCACAGAGGGATTAAAGGCTATAGTTAGACCACCTACTGTGGCATCTGTAAGAGACTTATATTTCTGTGATGCCTAATTTGAAAGACTGAAGGAGTGTTTAGACCTTCTGCTCCCGGGAAGGCCAGAACTTGGCTTCCTGCATGCTGGTAAAAAGTAGAGTTGTATTCAGTAGAGTCGTACTCAGTTCTCTTCTCTGGGGCTTGGATGTTGTGTCTCAACATACCACCACATCTCAAACACTATATAAAAAAGTTGTCTCATGCCTGGTGAGCAGGACCTGAGAACCTCTTATTGCTCCTTTTAGCCCAGATGCCAGAGGTTATCTCCCAGCAGCCACATCTCTGCATGATTCCTGACAGGTACCATGAAGAGCACTGGTGGGGCCAGATACAAAATCCCACCTATCTCAATTTGTTGCTACCACTGACATTTCTTTAACTCACTAGATCAGAAACTGGGTTTTACACAGCTGAATCATGTAATTGCCCAGCTGCATGCAGCCACCTCCAGCACAGAGCAGCTATGCAAGGCAATTTGATTGTACATGTACCCATTCAATTACTTAGTATAGATCTTGAAAGATAGTTGCCATGGGTTTCACAGCTCGTTTATAAAAAGCAGCCTTGTTCCCTAACTATACTTATCAGCTGTCTTTATGAGCAGGCATAGTTGTCATTTTTGCAGGCCAGTTCAAGGAGCATAACAACACAGGCACTGGACAAACATCCCCATCCCAGGACATAATATCTCCATTCTTACTGCATTTTAATTGTTTGAGTCAGTTGTGAAACAAATAACTAGTGCCATAGCCCTGGGACACCAATGAATGATCATTATCAGCTTCATTTTACAGATGGGCAAACCAAGACCCTTGAGATGAAGCCATCTGCCCAAGATCACACTGGATCAGCAAAATCAGGATGGGGTGAATTTGCCTAAAATACCTGGGGGACTTGTCTAGAATGCTAAAAAAGTTCAGAGCTCAGCATGTTTTAACAGGTCACAAAATTTCCTCCTGCAGCATCCCATGGTGCACAGTCAACGTCAATGAGACTTACTCTGACTCACCAAGGAGAAATTCCCCTTCTCCCTGCCACATCACTGTCCCTGCACTCCAACCTCCACTCATTTGTTTGCCACTTGTTTCCTCTGCATTTCACTGGGGTTTTCTCAGCGCAGGATGACCGGGAAGCAGGCTGGTGGCCCCGGAGCATTGGCTGGAGCTCGCTGACACCTACTGACTGAAGCCAGGAGTGCACAGGGGCTGGCAAAGGACGGGAGGAGGCAAGACCAGGCTGCCCCGGGAGGCTCTGGAGTCTCTATCCTTTGGAGATACGGAACATACGACTGGACATGGTCCTAGGCAGCCTACTCAAGGTGGCACAGCTTGAGCAGAGGGGTGGACCAGATTACTTCCAGAGGTCTCTTCCAACCTCAGCCATCTGTGTGAAGAACGAAAGGAAGAAAGGAGGGAGGGAAGGAAGGAGAGGAAAGAGAGGAAAGATAGGAAAGAGAGGAAAGAGAGGAAAGAGATTACTTCTGGCTGCCAAGGGATCAAGGAGAGCCCAACAATGGCAATGAGGCACTTCTCACCTCTGAACTGAGGAGCACCTCACATGTTCAGCCTCACAGGTCCAAATTAAAACAGTCATGAAAGGCTGATATGGTGACGTACCCCCAGGATCTAGCTCTTCTTTAGCAGCAGAGCCTCCACACCTGCTGTCCTCCTCCTCCAGCCCCTGTAGGCACTTCTGTTACAGTCCTGTCACCTTTACACCACTGTTCCACCACCAGTTATTTATCCTGCAAGAGCCATGGCCTTCTCCAAGGCACTGAAGGCCAAAGACATTGTCCACAAGACACTGTCTGCCAGTGTGCACATGGGCCTAATTCAGCATCCTCACAGGACAGGAAAAGTGCTGTTATACTTTGCACGTAATGGATAACACACAGATTGTTGAAGTAGCATCTGGTGTTACAAAGACTATGTCTTTACATTAGCATCTAGGAGCCCTTCTGTCCTCAATCCGCAACATTCTGGTAGCCCAGTTGTTTGGTGTCTTGGGAGCAATCTTTATCATGTCAGAAGCATCAGAGACAAAACTATTTCAGTTTAACCCTTCAGTAAGGGTATCACTCCTGTCTACAGAGACCTGTACCTAACAGACAACATGCATCTACATTAATTTCAGGCATGTTACCTTACAGAAAAATATAACATCCAGTGTTAGGTGGAAAAGTAGGATTTAACCTTAAACAAGCAGAACACTCACTTAGTTATAAGCACTACAACCCAGAAACAACTCTCACACAAGTTAACACCTTTCATCCCAAGCGACAGCTGTGCCACAGCCAGGTGAGTTTTTACTAGCAAGCCAGTGCCCCAGAGGTGAGAGGGCAGCTTTGGCAACTCCTGCAGCATTAACTTGGGTCTCACAATACCCGTTTGTTTTTTTCTTATTGCCCTGCTATTGATATGCTGTGGCAGCTTTAGTTTTAAAATATAAGAAGAGAGCTTTTAGCACGCTCGGGGTTGCAGTGAAAGCCTGACCATGCACTTAGACCATGCTGGAGGGGCGCGGAATTTAAAAAAGATACATGGAGATCTATGTTTTAATCCCTTATAGGCCAAACTCACAGTTTAGGGAAGCTCTTTAAAAGAGTAAAGTTTGCAGTGTTAAATCCATAGTCTTCTACAGGAGAAAAACCAATCTACCTCGTTTCACAAAAGAGCCCATTAAAGATACTTCCTTCCTCTCCTCTCTTCTGAAGGGCTCACATGAGAAATGACACACAGGAGAAAGTACAGGAAAAAAGGTCAGACAGTATTAACATCAACAGGGGAGGCATCCATCTCAATTTTCCTTTCCTGAAAATTTTAAAATTCCCACAACTTCATTGCTACAGAGCACCAGCAAGCACAAACCAGCACAGCACCATCGATTTCTGCAAAACCTTGCTTCTTTTGCAAACTGAGGCTGGGGACATTGGTATCAGCAGATTTTTTTTGAATGATGCTGGTTTGGAAGAAGATAAATTGCATTGTCACCCTGAAACACATGCTGAATTTCACCAGAATATGTAGGACCTGGAGGAAGAGGTAGCATGAGACCTGGCTTGCTGAGGTGAGGAAAGTCATTCTTTTCACAACCTCAGCACAAGGTTGCAGCAGCAAGCTGGAGGAGTTACAAGTTTATCAACTGCTCTTAAAGCCTGTATACAAAGAGCATGCACAGTGGCCACATGGCTAATGTGCCATTTTTATTTTGAGGATGGCAAGCCTAAACCAGCCCTAACTATAACCCTAAGTATAATATATATAATACATAGTAATAATAGTAATATAATGCATTTTTATCTGCTACAAATATGGTCCCTCAGCACCAACATACAAATATGCCCAGCCATTTCTCAGCGTAAGTAATACCTCACTTGGGCTTCATTATTCCTCCTGTGAACTTCACATCTGATAAGCATTAAAATCCTGTCAAAAAATAGAAAACCTGCTCCTGCAAGAACAGTCTTGCCTGCTGTAGCGATTCCTCGTGACTCTTGGCTCCGCATCCCAACTACACAGCTGAGGGAGGAGAAGAGGCAAGGATGCCAAATTTTACCATCACATGTGCGTTTTCACAGTGCATTGATGTTAGCAAGTTTTGTGTATGAGGACAGAAGCTGGCCCAGTGTCTTTCTGTTCACAGTGTTCAGGTTGTCCGTTAAAACAGGTGTGACTCTTTGGTTGCCTGCTGCTCAGATACCGTAAGCCTAATTGTGATTATTTTGTCTTGCTTATGAAGAATCGAGTAGAGCTGAACTACTTTGAAACAGGCAGGCATACCACAGTGTAAATGAGAGCAGAGTCTGGGCCTCTTTTATAAACGAAAATCCATAAACCCCTCTAAAAATAGAAAAACGTGGTGAAAGAAGCCAGCCCCAGAAATACTAATAGAAAAGAGGAGAAAGGATTGATTGGAGCCATTGGATTTCACTCTGTCTTGGTTGAACTTTTCCTGAAACTCTTCATCTGCTGCACATTTTCACTTAATTGCAAGGCCAACTTCTGCTCTCCAGTACAACGGAGTTGGTCCAAAGTTACTTTACTTATTTCAGGGCCGTCACTCCAGACTTAAACTTAGTACAGAATTTAGCCCTGTTTAATGCATCACCACCTCCCAAGCTTGCCAGCTGTCACCCAGAATACCACATTTGTTTAATCTACAACTGCTGCAGTCTCAACATTCCTCCACTAAAAATCCTCCCTAATTTCGGTCTCCTTATAGCAGTGCAGGCATTTCTGGACCTTGGTACCCAAGCAGATGCAGGTCATCAGCAGTGCCCTGGAGATTTTTAGTACAAGGAATGGGTGTATTTGTGTGAAACAAGGAAGACAAATGAGACAGCAAGACCTCTTGAAGAGCCAGTACCTTCTGGATCTGGTCACTGAGAAATCTTATACGGGCACTGTGGATAAAAAATGGGGTTCAGGGAAGCCTGATTCTGGTCAGCACTATCATTGTCCAGAAGATGTGCTGGTACCAATAGATATTCAGGCCTCTGCACTGATAGTCCTGAGTCTACCACCTGTTCAAAAGAAGGCAAACTCCTCCAAAGGGCAATGACCGACAGCTCAGTTAATTTGTTATTCTTTGATTTACTAGGTGAGGCTTCAAACTCAGGCATCTAATTGAGGTGTCAGAATGGGAGGAGGTGTGAATAACCCCACTGTGGAAATCCCACAGCCTGGTGGATCTCCCTTGTCCCTCCAGAGCAGATAAACCAGGCAGAGAGGCTGATGGGCATCTGCAGCTTCCTCCTGGCGTGGGGATCCCGAGGCCGCAGGAGGGCAGCATTGATTTTCTTTCCAAAGCGCCGCGCACTGGACCTCAGACAAGTTCGTTCTTCGGGGAAGGAGCATTTTTAAAGAGTAACCATGTGAAACGTCCTGGTGAAGGCATGAAAAATTACAAAGGGGTGTCACATAGAAAATGTAAGTGCAGCCTTGGCAGATTTCTGGTGCATGGAGGCAGCATCTCTTTTCTGGTTTATAAACATCCCCTGTCAAATTCACCATGGTGCAGCCTTCTCAGCTAGCAAGCTGGGACAAGGAACAG
Organism: Columba livia; assembly: GCF_036013475.1. Classification (NCBI taxonomy): domain Eukaryota; kingdom Metazoa; phylum Chordata; class Aves; order Columbiformes; family Columbidae; genus Columba; species Columba livia. Next base: position 141,069,242 of record NC_088602.1, on the reverse strand, counting down.
GTCCCTTTGAGCATCACTGTCCCAAAAACACACTGACTGTATATAGTAAATAATGATAACCACCTATGACGATTCTTTTCTGTGCCTCTTTGGAGTACTTTTCTCTCTTGTGCAGTTTTGTGTGTATGAGAATGTTGTCTACCATGACTGTGAAAATCTGTTGGACAGATAGGGGAAAGGTGGAAGTCTCGCTAACGTGCATCCTTCTCCATCCTTCCCTAAGGCAAGCTGAGAGCTGCCAGGGTGCTGCTAGAGCTGTTCCTAAGAGCTGCATGCTTCTACGAACTCTCCCAGCAGCTTTCAGAAAGTAGCTCAAGGAGTAAAACCTAAACCTGTCCTAGGAAGGATTAATGAACTGGGTGCTGAGCTGGTGTTCTAGAGACGAATTTACTTCCAGACACAAATGCCTCCCCACCAAACCCCCCTCAGGTGCTCCACAAACAGAAGAGGTCATCCTGGTTATTATGATCTCCCAAAGCCTTCCTGCCCCCAGCTCGTGGCAGAGTCAGAGATGGTGTCCCCATGGTCCCCACCAGCTTCCTGCACCAGCGGGGTCCCCATTCTCCCCTTGACACTGGGATTTGGTGTACAGCCACTGCTTCACCCAGGGAGACAGAGGGCCTGAGTCCAGCAGTGCCACTATCGATGCTTCAAAGGCGTGATTCCATTAAAGCTCTTCCCTGCGAGACGGGAGTCAAGCTAAGGGCTGGAGTACTTCACCAATAACCTCAGAGTTTATTGCACTGTGGGGAAAGTAAATTACCATAACTCTTCAAGTGAGAAAATCTAGTGTCCCTAGCGAGTGACAGATGATGGCTATTTTTATAATAGACATACGTAATAAACTCACACTCATTTTTAAGAGCAAATTCAGAGGTGAGGGGAAACAACAGCCAATGCACAGAAAAACCTGTCGGCTGTTCTTGGGGCTTGTCTGTCATTTGCTAAATTTTTGTTTGAAATCTGTTCCCCATTTTTTGTAACAATGGTAAAGCTAAGCCAGAAAAGAAGTTGGCTTTCTAACAACACATTATGCTCCAGCCACAATGTTTCCTATCTTATATTCTCCCAGAAATATCGTTCACAAGTGAAGTAACATTCAATCCACCAAGCAAGTGTTCTGCAGATGTCAAACATGACTTCAGTTTCCAAAGTTTGTGCACGCCTTTCTGATACAGAAGTTACTTGTTCTGCTAGTCAAGATTTATAATGGTACGGCGTTTATAGGTAGTTCATAAAAGAGTGATGGATAAGTGTGATACGCCTATCAGCAGCATTTATCACGGGTGCTGGGAGAACATCAGTCAAGGGTATTTTATCAGTTGTTGTAAGTAACCCTTTGACCTTTTGGGGGTCTGTAAGAATTGAGTCATCAGTTAGTAACCCTGGAATAAGCTATTTATATAAGCAACTTCAAGATAAAACCTGACCTTGTTTGCTCTGTGTAACTCAAGCCTACAATTCCAGAGTAGGAAGTTATTTCCCTACTGAAGTCAGTGGGAGTCTTTTTATTGATTTTCATGAGACTGCTGTCAGGCTGAAAGCAAGCATGCCTATAGCACTGCTTGGGTGTATTTCGCTCGCTAAAGCCATTTGATTGCATCTTTTGGAGAGAACAGATGGACCTGATTTTCCAGCCATCATTGTCAGCCAGGCTTGACCAGAGGGGTGTGAACAGGGATAATGAGAGCATATAGAACTCCTAAGCCCTACGCCAGATTTGCTGAACGAACTCCATCATAGCACAGGCAAATGTCTACATGTCTAGAAAGAAAGCGTGAGAAAGAGCTATGTAAGATGAGAAGGTCACTGGGACCCCATGTGGATTCAAACTGTGTTGGGAAGTCCCTGGCCCTCCTTCACTGAAGCAGAATTAAGCCGCTGACTATAACAAGGCAAGGATTTTACAAAAAAAAAAAAAATGAAAATAGTCAGTGCACTAAATGTGAACAAGTAAAAATGCTTACGGGAGTGTTTATATGAGGAATCTTTCCAGTTCAGGATTTCTTCTCAGAAAACTCAAGATATCCATGTTGTGATTGTTTAAAAAAGCAAAATATCCTGTTTCTCTGTTTGTCAAGGCCAAGTGAGGAGGATGCTTTATATGTTGACCTCTGCCAACAACTAACATTTCACTTCCTTTTGCTTCTGTTGCCCCAAGCATAAAATAGAGCTCATGAGATTTTGGAAATATATTTAAGCATTTCTCTCTTCAACATAGCAAGCCCTATGTTGGAAGCAAAGCTACCATCCCATTCTCAGGAGACACTTTGGTACTAAAGTGACTAGTTACCTTCATTACCTCTCCATAAGGCTTCATCTCCTGAACGCCTATTTCATTTTTGGCTCACTGAGTAAAATTTTGTGTAAAAGTCTTAGCTGGGTGAAAGGTGCTGAGGACTAAGGGCTGCTGTTTAGCAGGACATGGCTAGCTCATTACTTTTGTGGCTACATTGGGTCTGTGTGTTGCAAGAGACAGCTCTGTAGTGAGATTATTTCTTTAAATACTTGCCCACCTTGGGCACCTGCCCATGGCACTGAACCCCTGTGCTGCTGTGCCAGTCTGTAGCACATATTTTGGAGTTGGACAGGACTCTGATCTTACAAAGGGGATGCTGGATGATGGCAGAGCGGTGGATGTGGTCTACCTTGACTTCAGTAAAGCCTTTTACACAGTCTCCCACAGCATCCTCACAGCTAAGTTGAAGAGGTGTGGTCTAGACAATAGAGTAGTGAGGTGGGTTGCAAACTGGCTTAAGGAGAGAAGCCAGAGAGTGGTAGTCAATGGTGCGGAGTCTAGTTGGAGGCCAGTATCTAGTGGAGTGCCTCAGGGGTCAGTACTGGGGCCAATGTTATTCAGTATATTCATTAACGATTTAGACGAGGGAATAGAGTGTACTATCAGCAAGTTTGCTGATGACACTAAGCTGGGAGGGGTGGCTGACACATCAGAAGGCTGTGCTGCCATCCAGCGGGACCTGGACAGGCTGGAGAGTTGGGCAGGGAAAAAATTAATGAAATATAACAAGGGAAAGTGTAGAGTCCTGCATCTGGGCAGGAACAACCCCAGGTTCCAGTATAGGTTGGGAAATTACATATTAGAGAGCAGTGTAAGGGAAAGGGACCTGGGTGTCCTGGTGGACAACAGGATGACCATGAGCCAGCACTGTGCCCTTGTGGCCAGGAAGGCCAATGGTATCCTGGCATGTATTACAAGGGGGGTGCTTAGTAGATCGAGAGAGGTTCTCCCTCCCCTCTACTCCGCCCTGGTGAGACCACATCTGGAATATTGTGTCCAGTTCTGGGCCCCTCAGTTCAAGAAGGACAGGAAACTGCTGAAGAGGGTCCAGCGTAGGACAACAAAGATGATTAAGGGAGTGGAGCACTTCCCTTATGAAGAAAGGCTGAGGGAGCTGGGTCTCTTTAGTTTGGAGAAGACCTCACCTAGGCATTCCTGCTCCAGCAGAGGGATTGGACTAGATGATCTTTTGAGGTCCCTTCCAATCCCAAACATACTGTGATACTGTGATGCTCAACCAGGAGTGTGTATCAACTTAAAATAATAAATTGTTGACTCTGTTTTCCCCTCACACATGCTTCCTGTGCTTGCCATAGCATCTTTTACAGCACTGCTCCTTGTTTAAGGATTCCTGGCTGGCATTGCCAGAAATCCTTTCTGTCCTGATCTTTCTGATCTGACTTTGACATCATCAAGTGATCGGAAACTATCTCTGAGTAAGAGGCACAGGATCAGTGTCACCAGGGAAATGAATTCCTCTTTAGAGCAGGTACAGATCTTGCTGCTGCTTCAGCATCAGTCCTCCCCCTGTTTCAAATACTCACATTAATTTATGAATGCAGGAGGTGTGGCAACCACAGACACAGAAATCTGACTCATTCCAGCTGCACTCTGTGCGTGTAGGTCACATGAAATGTCAGCTATTAGGATGCATAATGCAGTATATTAACTTCAGGGCCCAGTGAATGCTGCTTCGCATGCAATGCTTGGGTAGGAGACAAAGAGAACTAGTTCTTCAGCTTTGATTAAACAGAGACCTAGGCATTCCCACACTTTTCTGAACACAAACGAGAGTGAGTCATGTTTCCTCCAGGCAACTTACTATTTCCTGCACCATGCAGAGATAAGATGTCCCCAGACCTTGTTATCCCAGAATTTTACTTTTTCTTCACAGGTCTGTGCTCAGGGGCCTTACAGGGGCCTGAGCACAGCTAAGCAAAGCTATGGCTTTAGCTCAGCTATAGGACATTTCTCACTACTCTCTGAGTCATTGTCGGGATCTAAATAGGTGAAAACAACAGACAAAACAAACAAACAAACAAACAAACAAAGCCCAACCTTTGATGGGCAACCCTTTAGGGGCACAATTCATACCAGACCTAAAAGCCCTGAGGGATCCCAAGTCACCTGTTCATCCCTCAGGCAAAACCAGGCTGAAATGCAGCATTCCTAGAGAACATGCTGGACTGGGTTCTCAAATCCCTGAGGCCAGTTCAGCCCTAGCACAGCCAGTGAAGATGTGTTTAAGTGGTAAAAGGCTGGGCTTTGCCACATGGCTTCAGTGGAGTCACCATGAATTTCCTCCAGTGTTCCTGAGCAGAATCTGGCCCAGAGAGCTTAAATAACATATGCCAAACTTCACATCTGTGGCATCAGCCAAGGCAGGAATTTAAGACTGACAATTTCTTATGCAACCCCAGTGCTGCCTTCAGCCCACTAGGACTAGTGACCCTTCTGCGCAGGGCTTCAGAGCTTGGATCTGCTGAACTAAAGGTAAAGGTAAAGGTAAAGGTAAAGGTAAAGGTAAAGGTAAAGGTAAAGGTAAAGGTAAAGGTAAAGGTAAAAGGTAAAGGTAAAGGCTGGAGATGGATCAGAGCTTGGGCCCATGCATAAAGCACAACTGCTTTCCCACTGACTGACCCTACAAACACAGGCTCCATACACACCATGTAAGCCACCTCAGGCATAACGGTCCCAATACACAGAAGGCAGAACGTGTCACATGTTTTGGTTTGCACCTGTTACCTCACATCTCCCCGTTTTTCTGCACTGCCCCTCTCCTCCCCCGCCCCCAACAAAACTTTCTAGCACCAAGTGCACAGAGTGCCTTTCTGTCCTCAGTCAGGTGTCATTTGGGGAACCTAACATCTCTGTCAAGGTTTGTGACTGGATCCAGGGACAGGAATAAAAGATTCTTCAATACTAGTGAATGTGACAGGTCTCCAAAAACAAATCTGAGATTTACTTCCAGATTTGGTCACATAAATGCACAATTCAAAACAGATCAATACTGAGTGAAAATTACTTTGCCCTGCGAAAACACTTTCAATATAATCAACAGCAGCTGTGGCTCCAGCAACAACTTACGTTGGATTTGGGATAACATACAGGCCATTCAGGACAAACTTGAGAAAATGCATGAGTCCTGTCAGAGAAGCAAATCTCCTAATAAGAACAACGGATGTTTCAGGTTCTCTGGGTATGCTGAATGAGGTGTATATCCTCACCCCACTTCCAGTTTATCAATATCAAAATGAGGTACATGGATTTTATAAAGGCTTGATTAATTCAGCAGCCACGAGGGTAGATAATGCGAGCTAAGCTCATGAGAAACTAATATCACTACATATTTCAAGCCTTGATCCTTATGTCTATGTGGCAAGAAAGAGAATTCACAAAACAACTGTCAGGTTTTCAGGCCTTCTTCCAAAACTTTGTGCATTTAGCACTGCCAAAGCTGCATCCTTAAACTAGAAGAACAATTGTGTGAGTCAGCCCAGGAGTTTCCATTTCCCTGTGCAATTCTCCATCAACACAGGTGTCAGGTAACCTTCCTTCACCATCCTTCACTGTCAGTGAAACTAATAAAGAAGGTGAAAGTTTATCTTCCTCTGACACTGACAGTTACAAGGAGGAAAACAGTAAAAACGAGAAATTTGCTGGGAAAAATCAGCAAAGTTTGAAACACAGAGTGAAACATCTGGAAATTAAGCTGGTGCATGGTCAAGCTGCCATTACTATTGCCACTGGACAGGGATATGTTGTAGATATATTTGGAAAGCCACATTCCCGACTTAAACTTTATAAAATTATTGCCTTGGTTAAAAGACATATATTTTCCTGAATCCCAGTACAATACCTTCGCCAAGACTTCTCCCAACCTCCAAATGTCCTGAATTCAGAGGATTTTCTGAAAGCAATGTGGCTTATTGGCTTAGGACAGTTTAGATCTATTAAGCACTATTCCAAACACTTTTTTTCAATCTTCCTTCAAATTCACATGAAATTCAGCACCTACAGTATCCTTTGGCAAGAAGATCCATAGAGCTACCCCCACACTTCAAGGAAACAAACCCTTCTGCGTATTCTGAGCCAGGTTCCTTCATCTGATGCCCTCTTCCAAGTTCTTCTATTGGAAGATGGACAGGCAGTCCCTAGTCACACTCCCTGTGTCATTCACTCTACCAAATCTGCCCACACCTTACCCATTTCTAACCAGGTAAAACAATCCTAGTCTATTTGAACCATTCTTTGTATAGAAGTTATTCCATATTTCTTACTTGTTTCTTGGGCTACCTGCTCCACTGCATGCAGTGCAGCTTAAAAATGTAACATATAGGAAATTAAACCATACTGCAGTAATTACTCTAAAAGAAACCCTGTTTATTTCAGTGTCCTTCCTTGAAAGTAACTTTCAATAAGCAACTGCACTTTTCCTCCACTACCCTAAAGAAATTAAATCAAAAACAAATATAAATATATACTTGGGTTTCTCCCCTGAAAAATTGAGGAAAATATCCAGCCTTCGAGTCAACCTTTGTTGTTTCACCTTGCCCTTGTACCTAATGAGAAATCCTGAGATAGCAGAAATCCACGCACCAAACAATTTCCTTGGTTAGTTCACAAGTAGAAAGTTTGTCAGGACTAAATTGATACATTCCATCCTTATGCTTACGGCATAATATAATTTAGGGAGCCATTGTACTTCTGCGGGACAAACGTTTGTGAGAGACCTCTTGCTGAAATTTGGGGAGGGCTGTTATTACTTTGCCCTGTTTGATAAAGTGCGTGTGACAGAGAGCATGAGGAAATGGTGTCAGTGCCATTCCCCATACAACAACAACAACAACAACAACAACAATAATAATAATAATAATAATAATAATAAAGGTGCCCAATGCTAAATGAGGGGAACAAACAGTCTGATTTATCTCTTTTTTTCTTAATGAATTTCAGTATTTTCATGGGAATTAAAAAAAAAAAAAAACACAGATTCCCAGAGGAAGCTAATTAAATATTCTCTCCACCTCCCTCTCCTTATTCATTCCCTCCGTCTCTTTCAGTCGGCAGGGACCCATGGTGACCATGGTGGAAGAAAAGCATCCGCTCTAGCAGCCGCGCCTCGCCATAGCAACCGGGGCGTCAGCGCCGGCAGCCAAATCCCGCGGCAGACCGAGGGGCGGCCCTGCCCCTCGGGGCTGCCCTCCCCTGCCCCCGGGGACTTGCGAAGGGCCGAGCCGGGGGGAGCCCCGCCGCGGTTTTGGGGGGGCAGCCTGGTGCCCGTCCCGTCGGGGCTCAAGGGACGGGCGGGGGCCGCGCCGCTGTCCGTGGTGCTGACGGGCCCCGCACCGCCCAGCCCCGACGGGGCGGGGAAGGGACATCCCGCAGGGTGCGGGGAGGTGAAAGAATGCGGGAGAAAGGAAGGCCCGAGGCGGCGGGGTCCTGAGGAGGGGACAGCCACATGATCTGCATCCCACATGACACAGAAAGAAACTGATGGCAGCAGCCAGCCCTGCGAAACGTCATTTTTTTTTCCTCTGTCAAAGAAGGGGGGTAGAATGATCACTCCTCTTCAACCAGATTTGCAAATATCCGGGCAGAGGCAGCTACTGATGTGAATATACTCCGTGGATTCCAGTATGACTGACACCTTCCCAGGGGTGCCTTCACTTGGGATTACAAACAGAGAAAGGATGAAACCAGCGCCTCTGGGATTAAGCTTTGGAGCAGGTATGTGGATGGCTAAGTGCTGTGCTGAACCGTACTGTGGCTAAAGGGATAATTCTCTTTGCAGAGACAAGCAAGGTGATCTTTTCCAGTAATTTGTCTTCTGTGTATTTCTTTACGTGCTTTTAAAATCCTTGGGGTTTAGCAAGGAGGGTTCATTCCTCAGGAGCAAATGCTCTGTGGGGCTTGAATTTTAAGATGAACTTGCTGAAAGCAGAGAGGTGTGTAGTATTACTACAGAATAAGAATCTATATTTTCTGCACAAATCTACATTCTAAATATCTATATTAATTATTTTTCAATTATGCCACTTACATGTCTTAATACAATCACCCAACATGATCAGTTTGATGAAAGCAGAAAATTACATTTACTGAGATGGAGCAGACCCATTTGCCCATCTGTTTTTGGTTTTGTTTTTTCTCTATAGGTAAATTCAAACAGCTTCTTTCTTCCTCATGTTATTGCACTAAAACATTTGCTTTTGTATTTTTCAGTCATTAATTTGAAATCAGCCTTTCTGAAAGCATTGTCTCCCTTTTTTCTGCATTGATGCCTGGATGCAGCTACTTAGGGAAACACCACAAGCATAGTAATCTTTGCTTATCTGTAGCCAGCAGAGGCAAGACAGCTATTCTGCTTTTGCTAATTCACGCGCATACTCTCTAAGAATGCATAGCAGTATTTTTCATTTGTCCAGCTGGCTTCCAGCATGTCAAACAGTACATTAGCTCCACAGAGTAATGAAGAAGTAACACTGCATTCTGCTTTCAAAAGGCCATTTGTGTGTGTGAGGCAGGGTCCATAGCCAGTTCTTTCTGGCAAGGATTTTCAAATGTGGTTCTTGAAGACTGGTTGTTAAAGGCACTATTAATCACTTAAACAACTCATTTGATTTGCAGAAAAATTGGATGCCAACCCAGAGGCATCCTTAAAAACTAATCCTTATTTGGGTGTCTAAATATGGATTTTTGGAAGCTTGATCTGTGCATTTATTTTAAACATCCTGGTCTCAGATGAGTCAGTAAGGGGAGGAATTTCCATACCTTTGACACGTTTGGAAAGCTCAGCTCCTTAGCTTAAAGTAAGAGCTTGCAGACTCTTAGTCCCTTGCAGTTCTCCTGTGAAGACTCTGTTTACAAAACTGTGCAGTGCGATTCCCCAATCTGGGTCACACCATATTATCTCCATCTGCATGATCTTTGGCAGCCCCACCAGCCATCCTCCCTGAGGTGTTTAACAGTTTATAGAGCAATTTCAATCAGACATTGTAGAATAATCCCCTAATACCCTCAGGCAGATTCTTCTCCCCCTCCCCACCACAAACACTGTTCTTCCAGCACCAAAACATGATGCAGCGCTTGTGTGTTTGGGATTTCTCCATTCCAGCAGCTTCCATCATTCCCTAGACTTTATCTCTGACAGACAGCCAACAGAGCTCTTGCAGCTGGCACCCTGTCCAAGAAGACATCTCCAGTTCAGGGGTTATCAGTAGACCAGCATCTTGCCTCAGTGGCTTCTTCTAGCCTGCTTTTGTCCTCCCTGAACATAGATCAGCTGAGACATCCCTTCCAACAACCATCTCTGCATCAGGTATTTCCAACCTAACTATGGACTTGGCATGGTCTTCAGCCTTCCTGGCTTCTCCAATAAAGTCAATATAGGGAGACTATGAAATGTTCTCACTAATGGACATATCACCTGGCAGAGGCACATGGGAATGTTCTCCTACTACTCGTTCAGGTGTCTTTCCCTTATTCCTACCTTCTGATCTCTGACAACTCTATCCCTGCTGTGATTATCAGCCACTAGTGCTGCCCCACTCTCTGTCACTGTCTGGCACAGGTGACCTGTGTCATGTGAGCACTAGATCTACATTGCTGAAAATGGACAAGAGCTGTGTGACAGGAACTCTTACATCACAGCACAGATGTTTGTGCCAGTGCACAAATCCTGTTACCATATTAACTTCTTGTGTGCTGAGAAAGCAGATTTTACAAGATTTAATATCAAGAATTCCTTTCTATATCACCTTTTCATACAGAAGCAACAACAACAAAAAAAAACCCAAGACCTAAGGTTCTCCTAGGAGGGGAACTAGTGTTCACTGCTAACGAGAGGGTGAGCAAAGCTGCTGGAGCCCTCACTGAAGCTGCTGGCATGTTTTCCCTGCCAGGGAGAGGACACTCAGTGGAGAGAGAGTGAGAGTTTCCCAGAGATGGGCAGAGAAATCAGCCAAGTGTGAGATTTACCACAGACTATCTGTCAACACCCACAATGACAAACCAGCCCTGGTAACCACTGCGTGCATCACATCAAGCAGAAGAGTGTGCTGTGTTGTGGGCAGGGCCTGGTGTTGCCAAAAATTAATGTAAGTGTGTAGGAGAGAGCATCTGTTTTTTTACCTCTGACTCAGGAAAGGGTCCAGACTTGCCATGTCCAAGTACAGGCTCAATCACCATTAAGGAAGGCAGGCATCCTGCAAAGGTACATTTCACGCTTCTCCACGCTCTTCTTGGACACCTCCAGCAGGTAGAACCTATTTTGACTCAGAGTAGGAAATGAGGTCAGTGCCTCTTCTCCCTGCTCCCACTATTTCATGCCCCCACAGTCACTCTGAGGAAAGCTCTGGGTTCTGTCATCATTCTTACATCAGTACCAATCTAGAGTTTTGCCTACTTATCACAGTAGTAGGAGGATAGAATAAATCTCTGAGACACTTAAAACTCTGTGGGTCTTTCCTTTGGAGAAGAAGAGTTGCATCTATAACAGGAGACTCATAATCACTGTGTATCTGTTCATAAACAGTGTGTTGAACTTGTTATGCTCATGAGGTAGTAGGCAGAGCACCACGATGTTTGTGTCTCCGGGGCCAGACCAGGCCCTGGGCAAGAGTAGAGGAGACAGATGGAAGAATCAGCCTGTCAAATGGTCATGGCAAACCCAACAATTCATTTAGCACAGTCTGGGTGTGTGGAAGGAAGGCTGTGGCCTCCCCGGGCCTTACGTATGACCCTACCCCACAGACACTGGAGAATTAATTTCCCACTGTAGGTGACCCTGCCTGTCTGTTCAGAAAGGTCATCCTCTCTACAGACCTGAGGGCTGCAAACTCCGTATGTGCTTCAGCATAGCCCTGGCTGAAGAGAGTTACACCTCTTCCCTCACTCTGCAGATGCTGATGAGGTGAGGGTGACTGTCTAGGTAGCGGCGAGCACAAATGTGGTTCATATTTTACCACTGTCTGTCCCTGGACCCAGAGCATGTTGTTGGGTATAAGTGGAATCTGCAGTTACCATAAGGGCTCCTTCCCATCACCAACAGAGAATAAATGCACTTATAGGGATTAGGTGCACAAATAAATTACAAGGTCTTAGCAACAAACCTCAGGTTAACAGACTTACAGTGAGTGCCTGCATGTCAGTCTTAATCCATGGTAAATGCATGAGAAACAACAACTGATTTCAGGTGCAGGAAAAATATGTTGCTCCCAGACCCTTCAACACCACAATTTGCTTCAAGAGATGGCACTATCTCTTAAGACTCAGACAGTGTGCCATAGCTTTTGACTTATGTATGGTTTTGAACCCTGCATGTCCATCAAAATCGTGCCCCATGGATTTGCCCTGGGCCAGGCCTCAAACCCAGTGCTACAGGACTGCCTTCAGAGTAGTTCCTCCACATGTGAGCTGGTAGACCAAGAACCAATAGGTGGACCCTGTTCTTGGTCTAGTTAGTTACTGCATTCCTGACCACTTATTAAGCTCAGTCACAAGAATAAAGATGAAAAAGGATTATTCCCAGGCAACCAGCACAGGAAATATAAATTGGCCCAAATTTCAGCAAGTGTTGCAGTGTTATATCCTTGTTCTCAGCTTTAACACCTTGTTAAAATACTCAGGAAAGAACATGAAGAGTCAATGAAGGTTGATGGCAAAGAGGCTGTCTAGATGCCCTTATTTTTCTCAAGCATGCAGTAGAAAAACCTTGTTTAGATTCACGCTCATGCGTTAGCTAAGTATAACATACATTCTTTAGATGTGCTAGAAATTAAGAACATTTCATTCCTATATTTGATTCCATCCATATTTCCCACTCCCATGACTTCACCCTGCAGTACAGGCTAGGATCTCAGATGCTGATTTAAGATGCGATGATATATATCAACTTATATTATCAGTTCAGTTCAGAAGCTTTTGCCATAAGTTGAGCTGTGACCACACTGGCACTGAAAGCTTCATCCACGAAACAGCCTATCCACTCTTCTGGTCATGTCATCTTTAGCTGCCCATGCTGCAGAAGAAGAATCTCCACCAGCTGGGTAGAGCCAGAGAGCAGGCAGCAGCCTATGAGACATAGGTATTGATCTCAAAAGTTTTATTGCATTCAAAGCATTTTATTTTTCCTGACAAAAGAGGGGCAGATGTTTTCTATCCCCATGCACTGGAATGCAGAGAGTGAGGAAGAACACTCTTCACCTCAAGAGATTTTCAGGCTTTGCTCAGAAGAGCTGCCTGGAGAATAGAAAATCCTTCATAAGAGGAAAAGGGCGAATAGCTGAGCATTTTTATGAGCACTAGACCAGAGAAAAGAACAAGCAGGGAATCTGTGTGCTTACAAAAGCATGTGTATCTGCATTGCTCCACTAGAAGTACTAAATGGCCTCAATAAGCACACAGTCATCTCTGCATAGCAAGAAACAGAGATTAAAAGACTCTGTGCTCTTCTATAGAACGATTATTGCATTGAGACAATGCATGCACGGGGTAGTTAATTTGAATTTAAGCAGGGAAAACATCACCTTCTAGCATCTTACACCCATCTTACACCCCTCCCACATTCTGATTCAATTTACTCCCACTTTTAATGTTGATCAAACTCAGATGAACTATTCCTCTTCCAGTCTGGCAGCAAATCCTGAGATATTCTTCAGAGAGGGAGTGTATGGAGTAAATGACCAGCTTCAGGCTTTGGAAATAATTTGCTTGGCCAAAGCTTGCCTGGTGCTTTGCAGTTATGAAGCAGAGAGGTAAATATGTTGAATAAAAAAGCCCCTCTGCTAGTGCTAGGTTAAGTAAAGTGTAATTATCTGTTTCTTTAGCTACCTTTTTAATCCTGGAAAACAGGAAACAAAATGTTTATTCTTTTGATTAAACACTTAAAAAGCCATTTATTGCATTCCTTTGAGACTCTTACCAGGTTTTACTCTTCCAAATTGCAATGGACACTACATTTCTAGACAGGACAGTAAGCACACAAACACATAGTAACTATGTCATATGGGTTTTATGCAACAGCAAAGTACATGAGGCAGTGATTTGATGAAGTTCTTCTGGCTCGAAGACTTAATCTCTAACAAAAAGTCTGCTTTGGAGAGTTAGAAAGAATATGTTTCCTTTGCTATCAGTCCAAAGGGATAACCCTGAAAACGGAGTGTCTTGCCAATCTCCTTCCTCTGTGGGCATCCACCAGTTACTTCTCCACACATACCTCTGAGGCTGTTACAGACTCATCCCTGATGGGGCTGCCGAATTCCTGTCTTCTCAAAATAATCTTTGCAGATAACCTGAGTTATCCAGCGAACAGTGGTTGGGCAAAATGTGACAGAAAAAAAGTACTGTTACAAGCCTGTAACTGTTTTGGGGTTTATTGACCTGCATGTCTCAGTTCTGGACAGACACAACAGCAGGTCGGCTCACTGGCAGAAATTTGAGAACAGTGCTAGCAAGTCTGCATATTATAACAGCTTAGGAAGGTAGTTTCATTCTTCTGAACCTGACTTCCACTAGTTTCCCATACTGGTCAAGAAATTTCATCTTGTTATTCTTCTATGAAGCTTAATTTTTGCAGCTGGCTGTTTTTAAATGGCACATCTATATGGCAAGAAAGAAAATTACGGAAGAAAATTAGCCCATAATGTCCTTTTCCATCTGGTTAATAGGCTCCACATGTATTATTCTATTACAGAGAATTCTAATGTGTAATTTAGTGGGTTGTACTGTCAGTGCATCCTGCCGCTCTGGCAGAGACCCTACAGACAGCTGATGGTGGCAGGATATCTCCAGGAGAGAAGATCCACCTGACAGAGGGTGGGGAAAGGCGAAGGGGAGTTGTTTCAGAAACCAGGAATCATCTGCCAGGCAAAGGTACCAAGAAAGCGATGAGGGAAGGCAACTAAGGATGAGGGGAAAGCGAAGGCCAGGCTGGGCAGCACCTGCAGAAGGCACCCTCCAGCAGAAGACAGTACAAGAGGCAATGTATCACCTGCTGACTCTGCCCCTTGCAGGTGGCTGGCAACTCAACCACAACACCCAGTTCTGGGTCTCACTGATAATGTCACACAGAATCACAGAATGTTAGTGACTGGGAGGATCATTTAGTCCTATGCCCCTGCCAGAGCAGGAACACCAGGACAGTGCCGTGCATAACTCCTTGTTTAACAAGCCTCGGTGAAACAAACCCAGTTGTTACCAACCTCAAACTGCTTCAGCTACGAGTGCAACTTAAGCCTGAGTCGTGTTTCCAGCTTCGAGACACCACCTGCATGTGAAAGCTGCTAAATAAAGCCAGTTGCTTTGAGACTAGCATCGGTGACTCACGCGTTGACCCATTTTCCGATGATGCGGGGTCAGCAGTCGGGCAGGGTGTGAGGTGGGGAGGAGAGGTGCAGCCTGGCTGGGGCTACATGGGCTGGTTGCAATCCTGCAGCTGCACCGCACTGCTGCCAAAGACACGCTGTGTTTCCAAGCATGCTAAATTTATGCCTGTGCTGCACAGCTGATGGTACATCGAGCCTGTTTACGTGAAACACACAATGTTATATTAAGCAAAGCTAATGAATACAGGGTCTAAAATCCAGAGGGAAAAAAAAATCTTCCCTAATCGCATCAGGGAATTAATACATCTTTTCCTCTTCCATATCTGGTTATTTATTGCATTCCATTATTGAAGGTGACATGCAAAAGGAGCAAAATTCCACATTCATCCAGTGGCTTTGCGCTTTCAGGCTCTTCTCTGAGTAGGCAGAGAAGGAGAAAGTAATTGGTGATAGATACAGTCTTAGAGTAGGCAGAGAAAAATAAAAGGATCAGCAATACACTGACAAAAAACTCAGAAAGTAAAGCTGGGAATTTGGATCACTTGGAAAGCTGAGGAGAATGGTGATGGCTTTTTGAACTTGTCCATTTGACTTCTGGTATGAACTTTTTGATCTTCTGGTCATTAATTGAATCCTGATTCGTCTTGCACAATATCCAGACTCTGGAGTTAAGCACTCACACAATATACTCACAGAAACAGATTTTCTATTTGTAATGAGTAAGAGCCTTTGCATGTAAACACCATGATAGAAAGGACACTCTTTGGAGCATCAGCTCCTGGCAAGGTGTTTGTATGTGCATAGCCACGTATATTAAGAATTTTTCAATTTTATCCCTGTGATAGACTAGGATCAACCTAATAATCTGGCTAAATTCAAGATTGGAAAGTGTGTCTAGCAATATATGGATTCATGTCTCAGTCCTCCTTAAAACAGAAGGTTGTACCTGTCACATCCCATTCTGTGTACTGTACCTGCCACAAAGGAGCAGCTACAGTTCGATCCAAAGTATCCACACCATTAATCAAAATCTGCATGAAATTTAATGGCCTCTGTGGTACTAGACAGTTTAATCGTATATTTCTGACTGTTTCTCTGAAATCAAGATATACTACTTAACATCTCTTGCATTGGTTAAGGCAGGTTTTTCACACGTACCTGTTAAATACACCCTTTTCTCTCCTGTTTGTATGCAGCCTGAGTAAGAGAGGTGGCCATGTTTGCCCACAGCATGGATAACAGCAGCGGTCCTTTTGTTCTCCCTGCCTTATTGCTCCTGCTGCAGAACAAGAGCTACTCCAATGCCTCCAACCCTCCTGCTGGCCATGAGATGACGGAGTCACCCATAGGACCCAGCTCAAGCAGGAACCACACTGCCCTGCAGTACAAACTGAAGCCGGGTGAACTAGCAGCAGCCAGCATAGTTTTGGGAGCATTGTGGCTCGTTTCTGTCTTTGGAAACTCCCTTGTGTGCTTAGTGATCCACAGGAGCAGGAGGACACAATCCACCACTAACTATTTTGTTGTCTCCATGGCTTGTGCAGACCTTCTCCTCAGTATTGCAAGCGCACCCTTCGTGCTGCTCCAGTTTACCTATGGCAGGTGGACACTGGGGAACGTGATGTGCAAGCTGGTCAGGTACATACAGTACCTCAGCCCTGGAGTCCAGATATACGTGCTTCTCTCTATATGTGTGGATCGATTCTACACTATCGTCTATCCCCTCAGCTTCAAAGTGTCCAGGGAGAAAGCCAAGAAAATGATCCTGGCCTCTTGGCTATTTCATGCCCTGTTTGCATCACCGGCTTTCTTTTTCTACAGCTCCAACAGCAATGACCACTGCAACTTTTTTCTTCCGGACTCTTGGGAAGGAGCCATCTACAGTATCATCCACCTCTTGGTGGTATTTCTCATCCCATCCACCCTCATTATCCTCTTCTACCAGAAGGTCATCAAGTACATTTGGAGAATAGGTACCGGTGGCATGACTGTCAGGAGGACAATGAATATTGTCCCAAGAACAAAGGTGAAAACCATCAAGATGTTCTTAATGTTAAACTCGGTGTTCCTCCTGTCCTGGCTCCCTTTTTATGTGGTACAGCTGTGGCACCCACAGGAAACAGACTACAGAAAGAGCTCCTTGGTTTTCCTGGCCATCACCTGGATCTCCTTCAGTTCTTCAGCCTCTAAGCCAACCCTCTACTCCGTGTACAATGCAAACTTCAGAAGAGGGATGAAAGAAACTTGTTGCATGTCCGCTATGAAATGCTACAGAAGTAACGCGTACACCATCACCACCAGTTCCAGGATAGCCAAAAAAAATCACATTGGGATTGCAGATATCCCAGCTCCAGTGAAAACTGTCACCAAAGACTCCATCTATGATGCTTTTAACAGAGAAGCCAAGGAAAAAAAGCTTGCCTGGCCTATTCAGTCCAACCCTCCAAATACGTTTGTCTAGTTGGCTTCATTGCTTTGAAAAATTATTATGTACCCCCAGAACAAAGAGCTTTCTCTCGGTTTTGAACCATTGTATGTTTACGTCTTTTTAACTCAACTTTTAGGGAAGAAAAAGAGATGTTTTATTTTATTAAATGCCTTGATTTTGGTATCTCAGGTCTGTTTCCTTTCAGTTACATTCTGCTTTGTGAAACTACTCTATCTGAATCAGGAGCATAACTGTTTCACAAAACAGAAAAGCTCTTATACTCTTTGTACGTAGGCAAAAACGGGAGGGAAATACACCACTTTTTAAATTGCCTGTATTTTGGCCACAGTGTATAAATGCATGTATCCACCAAAAGCCATCTATACTTCCTGAAACAGACAGCCTTTTTTTTTTTTTTCTTTGCATTTATCAAACTCATCTATATGTACTGGACTGAGTCTGTGTGTGGAATACTGATTTATTTTCCCAATTCCCATAGTATTGCCCAGAAGCACAGCAGCACACCCCCAGCTAACACAGATAACAATTTATTTACTACCTTCTGGTTGGTGAATTCCCCTCACTCTGCTGGATTAATGTGTTCATGTGAGCTGGAGCTGTGGAGGGTCCACCTCAGGTGCTGCACCCTCTGCACAGGAAGGTTTCCATTTCGTCTTCTTATCAACGTTGACATGAGAGTCCTGCAGAGTTCAGACCACAGGTCCGTCCATCCCAGTATCTTATCGCTGACTGTAGCCATCAGCGGGTGCTTGAGGACAGGGTGTAGGAAGCAGGAAAGCTACAGAGAGGCCTCCTGACATCTCCTTCCAGCCTCCAGCAGACGCTGCTGAGAACTAACACCTTTCACAGAGCAGATGCCAAAAAGCGGTGCCATTCAGTAAATCCTGAGCAGGTCAGAATGGGCCTAATCACAAAGTCCCAGAGATGGGACAAGCAGCCCCATCCTGCTTGCTCAGGCTTCATCCAAGTGGATTTCAGGAGAGTTTTGCCTGAGAATCAAGGGTTTGACATCTTTTCAGTTGAGGATTTCAAGCACTTTCTTCCTGTTCTCTATTTATTTTTCAGCTAGCCCCGACCGTGTCAGTAGATGGTGAACAGTTGGTCCCCAACCACTCTTTCTGTGCCAGTCTTGGGTTTGTAAACCTCTGTCATGTATTCTCTCAGCTATTTATTTTCTGTGCTGAAGAGTCTCATCTGACTCAGTCATTTCTTGCACAGAACCAGCTCCAGATCAGGTTCTCCCTGGAGCATCCCAATGTAGCAGCCAGGGCATGGCCAAGCATCCTCAAGTCCAGACTACCAGCAGGCATCTCACATTCAAGTCATCCTAAAAGTGTTTGATCCCAGGGGTTAAATGAGGCAATAGCCAGCTCAGTGGGCAGAAGACAGTGTGCATGTCTCAGCTATCCGTCCACATACTCCTATTTCAAAATCTCAAGCTGCCCCCTGTAAGTTTGAAGACATCCTCAGCCACAGCCTCCTCAGGGATTATCTTTTACTTCTGCTTTCAGACCGAAAGTGGCACAGCTGAATTCCTGTTTGTGCCTGGGGCCTGGAAGTGCTGCTGTGACAAAAGTTAACAAAACGAGGGTAACAAGCACTACAGGGAGTATTAAACATACGTGATTATGTGCCTTTCCTGTCAGCAGGGTGCAGAAGCACACGTGCAGTGGAGTTCCAAGCTGACATCCTCTGAAGAGACCCTCATGCCAGCAATGTGGGTGGGGAAACTCCTTTGTTGAGAAATATTCCTGCATTTATGATAGAAAACTTCCTTCCTCATCCTCCACCACACAAAGTATGGTTGTAAGAACCTTCAGTGACTGCAGGAACGCGTCCATGCTGTATTTCACAAACTCAGAAATCCCCGTTAAATGAGGATCTGCTATTTCTCATCAAGGCCATTAGCAAAAATTCCCATAAACTGAGGGGAGAGAGGGTCTTGAAAACAAGACCAAACCAATATTTTCTGTGTGGTTCATGTTCCAAGCAGGTTGTTTCAGCCTGAAACATGACCAATATGCTTAGGTTTTTTTTGACAATTACCTCTGACACAAAGAAATAAGACCTAGGGGAAGCAGGCCAGGTCAACTTTGCAATGCTATTTTTAACATTGGGTTGTAAGATGAAACGCAATAGTTGTTCTTTTGGTTAGTAGTTTTACTAAAGAAGCAGGACTGAACAGAATGAGACCTGAGGTTGCAGAGAACCGTAGGGTCATGGTTACCCACCTCACACTAGGTCTGAGTCTAGAGGGACTCAGGACACTTGTTCCTTCAAGTCTACATGAATGGCAGTGCAGGAGGCAGCCTCATTATCTGGGTATCATGGACAGCAGAGGCCCTAATAGTCACTGTCCTGTCCAGGTGCATTCAGAGAGGCT
Organism: Columba livia; assembly: GCF_036013475.1. Classification (NCBI taxonomy): domain Eukaryota; kingdom Metazoa; phylum Chordata; class Aves; order Columbiformes; family Columbidae; genus Columba; species Columba livia. The sequence continues at coordinate 141,049,785 of NC_088602.1, read as the reverse complement.
ATAGGTAGTGAGTCCTTGTACAGCTGGACTCTAAAGATGTTCCAGTGGATGTTGCCTGTGCATAGCCAGCCTCCAGCCTGCAGAGGAGGAGAAGGTCTCAGACTACTACAGATCCCAAAGGAAAACACTGCTGCAGGCACTACATGCTGGGGCTGATGCCTTGAGGCTTGCTCCATTGCTGAAAAGGAAGGGAGGAAGTAGTCCACCCCTAAGGCACTAACACCACGTTGGAGACCCACAGTCTGCCAGACGACATTTCACATACAAAACCCAAAGAACACACAAGCGGGTGAGAAACCACAGACTTCTGTGCAACTTTCCATCTTGTGAACTCAACCACATTTCCCCACCTCACAGAAGCTGTAAAATTACACAAGCTGGCCAGGAAAAGTTCAGGACTGCCATGACACACAGCTAGGGACACAACGTCCCTGAGCTGAAACGGTTGGCAGTTCTGCCCTGAAATCACAGCCCTAACTGGCCCTGAGACTGTGACTGAAGTCTAGAGCTTGGCTTTCTTAGACCACATTTTCTTCTCAGTAAAAGCACAGGCACAGTTGTATCAGAGTAAGTGTATCTCTGCTGGTATAACTTATTCTAGCCAAAACTGCACCGGTAAAAATACATTCTTGCTAATGTAAGCTGCGTTTCAAGTCAGAGGAATTTGCCCCTGCAGCAGTCCCTTCATGCAGTTACACCGATAAACCTTCCCGATTTCTACTTCCATATGATGCAGCTTTCGGTATGGTTGAAAAAATTGTCCACAGCAATCAAACTAAACCCATCGCTGCAATTGCTGGCTAGCTGACTGATCCCTCAGTCTGAAAAGCCAGACTTCACCACAGGGCGAAAGGAGCAGCGGTGTGCCTGGACGTCAGGTATGCATGTACATACTCACTTCTACCTCTTTCATTTCTCTTCTTCCCAAGTCATGTCAGTACTGTCTATCCTTTTCCTCATCGGCCGTGGCTGAAGACCACGTTCATGCCTTGGTGAACACCATGCTTCTGGGAGAGGTACCCGAGGAAAGGCTGCCCAAGCCATCCCAGCAGCTCCAACCCTTCAGATGACACTAAGCCACTGTCATTTGGTGCTGCCACTTTAAGAGCAGAAGAGAACATCACGCTACAGCAGTGCCAAAGATGGAACATCTTCTACAGCTTGATAGTTGAAATGGAAGCTACTCCATGCTCCGGGTTGGCTTCAGAAACCCGTCATGAAATGGATGGAGACAGCCAAGTACTGACCTGGCACCAGAGCAAGGAGAAATCTTTTCTACTCCTTCCATCATTCTAGGATGGGTGATGGGTGGGTTTGATAGCACCGACCACCAGGTACCTCTTGGTCTGCCAAGACCCCAGAGGTCCCAGAGACTCAGGAAGAAGACCATGGATTATCTATGCAAGAAATGGAAAATGCTGCAGGATTTTCCTGATCGATGAAAACAAATCTCTCCGCACTCACAACCCCTTATTGCCAACAGATCGTTTTAGTGATCTAAATAAAACAACAATAACACAAATGAGGGGCGAGGGAATTTTAGGACTAAACCAAGCAACGCTACTCAGATCAAGGCACCTTGAAGAAACACAACTTAATGCGGGAATAGCCAGCGACTGCCCCTGGAGTTTGATACAGCTCTGGAGGCAGACACCCCTGGGCCCCAAGAAGGCTGGTGAGGTGCCTGGGATACTGACCATGAGTACGTGTGTGTGCCCATCAGCATCTGTGTAAGCAAGGAGAAAACCAGCATGCAGATGTGGGCTGAAGCTGGTAGAAGTTATTAGGGCAGATTTGGCACTGAGGAAACAGAAACTCCCCGATCATGAACCCATCTCAACCCTGTTTGCAAAGGAGCAGCTCTGGAAGAAAGGATTTCTAGCCCATCCACCCCTCAGTCTTTCTGTGTAAGAACATGACACACTGCCAACCATAAAACAGTTTTTTTCCATTAAATGGACACAAGTTAGTGGAAATTCCATCACTCTTGTTTACTTTTGGTATTAAGTGGTTTGCACTTGGGAATTACTATTACAAACTGTCAAATTATGTGTGCCCCCCCTCCTTTTTACTTCAGCAGAAAGTCAGATTTTTGGTTAAACATATTTCAAAAAGTTCTAGGTGGGAGGTAGTGAGAAGCAGACACACACCACTTGAACTTATTTGCCAGCTATCTTCCCAGAGGTGTTAGCGAGGTGGCTATCACCCATAATTGGACTTAAGACTTTCCATACGCCCAGTTAAGAATCCCCTGAGCTTTTCCAGTCTCAACTCAACCAGTTTGACTTCAGAATTAATTGACATTGATTTAGGAGTTGGTTTTCCAAGGTGTTGAATGCACGCCACAGATTTTAGCTGAAATTCTCAGTGCTCAGCCTTTCTCAATATCAGATCCTTCCTGTTTAAAAGAACAAAAAGCAGATTTGAAGTTTATTGAAGCCAGACCCATACACTCAAAGGAAGGTTTATTAGCCCCCTAAGTGATTCTGTAAGTTAATATGTCTTTATTAGCTGGCTCTTTTCAACCTAGCAAGTGTTGTGGAATAGGCCACTATAAATTACATAAGCTTTATTTGAACTGGCTTCTAGTAAAACATAACACACCTACTGGAAGATTGTTATATAAATCTCACCTTCTGGTGAGCAGTCTGAACTAAAACACAGATTTATTCTACATTACTGCTAACACACACAAAGTCTCCTTTCAGTTTTCTCAAGAAACCGATCTCTGGATAAAATTAAGAAGTGACATAGACAGCAGTAATTCCTTGGTGTTCAGCATCGCAACCATTTTAGACCTGCTCTTCATTTGGTTGTATGTTTGCAAGGGAAAAGGAGGTGGGGGGAAATACATTACATCACCAAATAATTTAATTTGTCCTCATCTCATGCCTGGTCAGACATTATCTTTTTCACTGCACGTACAAGTAAGAGCAAGAGACACTTTTGTTTCCATGGTTTGTGGAGGAGGGACTCATCAAGGACTTTGATGTTTTTGAGGCTATGTAGAATTAGACAGCAGAGGCCACAAATGGATGGATGTAATTACCCATCTTAATTCCAAAGGCACCACAGCACTTCTCTTCATCCCTGGAGATTTACCATCTCCACTGCCATACCTACCCTGCAGAGTTTCTCTCTGTATTGATCCAAATACTGGAAGGAAAACCATTAAGTGATATCCAGAGTTAGCAAGACTTCAGATTAATTGCCAGTTACCTGTAAATGCAGCAGGAGTCGCCCCGAGTTTCTCATTAACTCACAGCACTGCTGGGAGCTGATCTGCTGTCAGGCTTTCTGCAGGCTCTGAAACAGCTCTCGCCATGCTGTTGAATTGGTCCGTCTTATTAATCCAGGGCATCTTCCTTAGAATGAAGCCCGAAGGTTGTAATCTTTTCCACTTACGAGGGATGTTGGGGATGTGGCCCTTGGCCCAAGTCTATGGCAGAAAGCATTGAGTTTTCAGAGCTAAACCTTGCAGAATCTTAGCACACCAGCAGAAGGCAGCCACCACTTCAGTACAAGCCAGAAAGCAGTCAGTCAGATGGACAAACAAACAGCTGATTCAAAATATTTCAAGGGAGGGCAGCACAAGTTGGCTCTTCAGAAATTGCTCTTGAACCTATAATAGCACCTCTGTAGGTCCCACCAGGGAGCTCCAGTCCTGGGTGAGATGACAGACATGCTGCCTTCCCACCACCCCTCCACATCACCGCTCATCGCCCCCACACAGGAGCTGCCACCCACATATCCCAACACTACTACTGGCCAGCTTCTGACAGCCAAACAGTGTTTTTGGTGGCCAGGTTCCTAGTCGTGTCTTCAAAGTCCGCTTCCCGCTTGTTGATCATGTCAACTGTCGCAAGAAATTCGTATCAAGGTAACAAAGCATTTGGAGTTTCCTCTTCAAGGGAAAGCTGTGTTAATAACAGGCACATTTGTTTTGTTGATAAGACTTATTTCATCCAAAGAGCATGATTCAGAAAAAATGCAGGGTGAATGCAAGCAATCACAAGAGGCCATTCATCATTCTGCCTACGTTTTGTTTTTTTGTTAATACATCCACACAACTGCAACTGTGCTCATTCCATGAGAGAGAAGTTCAGGGGATTAAAACAGACAACCTTTAACCTTGTTCTCCAGCTGTCAGTCAGCCTTTTTTATCTGCCAGCATGTGTAGACAATATCACTCCATTAATAATTCCACCCCTTTAGTGGTACTGGATTGAAATGCTGTCAATATTAAGTGGCGACTGCAAAAAGACACAAGATCACGTAAATCCAGAAAGCTGAAGTAGTTAATTGGTTGTTTCTCAAACACTCACAGCAGTCCACTTTGGTTCCATTGGTATACTAGTAATTAAAAAGCTAATTGCTCGTTTATTTCAGAAGGTGAGAAACCCTAAGAATAAAGTCATGAGAAATGCAGCTTGGTGAAGAGAGAATGGTGATGCTCTCTGTTCTCATTGATAGATCCCTGCACTGTAACCGAGATATCACCTTGTGAAGGTTTACACAAACACTCATCACAAGAGTAATTAGCTGATCAGAAATCTTGGCGATGCTTCCTTCCACTTTGTCTGCCTGAGATCCCAGAGAGGATTCTAGGTTTAAATGGAAAACTGTTATTCTGTTTACTCTGATGAAACCTCTTCTGGTTTAAGTTCATGAGGTAAAGGCTTTGGGGTCAAAATTTTCTCTCACATATGAATTACCCCCTTATCTTCAGAGAGTGTTTCAGGTATGCAGATCCAAGCTGAACTTAACCTTTTATTTGAAAATACTGTCACCGGTGAAAATGCCGGGCAACCTGGAATTTTACAGAAATATCAGTAACAGAATAATCCAAACCTCGATGTGTGGAGTGAAAGAAGGCTTGCAACTTGGTGAGTAGCAAAACTGCTTCAACACATGCCAAACATCTACAACGAGGCAATGTTGCCATTGCCTTTTGCTAACAGCCTTGTCTTGCCTTTCTCCTGATCATACAGCTAAACACAACACCTGAACAAGCTAAAAACTGCTGTGGGGTGAGCTGATATCAGCACTGCTCCTGCTAGGCTGTGTGGAGAAACAAGTGGGTCCTGAGCTACAAAGCTACTAAGAGCTTGCGATGCAGAAGGGGTATTTGCACTGATGTTACCCAGAGCTTAAAATGCAGAAGGGGTGTTCAGTGTGAGCTGCTGGGTGTGGTACAGTGTGTGTGTGTGTGTGTGTGTAGGCAGAGAGAAGCCGCTGAATAACTCATGTTTTTATGCAGTCCTCTGGAAAAGGAACACTTGCTAGATTTTGAAAATAGTGTCCAGACCACTTAGGAAAGAAAGGAGATTCACAGAAGACACTTTTCTTTTTTCTGTAGGGAAAAATGAATGCAGACCGCAAAGTGGGAGATTTCAATGTACTGATTAGGGGAGAGGAATGAAAATGCCCCGAAATTCAAAACAGAAAACACTGACCTAGCAACACAGCAGAATCTATTATATGTTTCATAGGGAGTAGGAAAGAATTGTTCTTACACCAGAGGATGCCACATAAGGAGATAGTGAGGCTGGAGAACATTGCTGGTATGCTCTGCCATAGGAATATGCAGCATTGCTGTTGCCAGCACCATATAACTTGATCAAAATGTGTTTTGAAAGTTGCAATGAAAAAGAAGGTATGGAAAAAGATCACCTTTCATAGCGAGCTATTTCTATTCACATTGAACACCCCCATCTCATCAAACCACGTTTTACAATCCACTTGTAGTCTTTCGCTCAAAAACTCATTTCATCATCAGAATACCTGTCACAGCTGCAGCACAGTTAAGAATGTCACCATTACTCACCCTAACAGACTGAGATCAAATGCAATAATTGCTTGAAGCAGCAGCTAGTGTTAGTAGCACTGATACACCACTAGTGAGCTTCAGGCAGACACACAAAAAAGCAGGGCTAATCTTGCATGAGCTATGGAAGCAAAATTTCCACCTCCCAAAAGCTTTTTACAGAGGAAAATAAAAACCTGAAAGTCAGTTGTTTAGGTTTTTTAATTCTTTTTTTTAATGAAGTGTTGTTGAAAAGCATTAGCTGATCAATGACAGCATTTTCTAGTTACAATGTAAAGTGCATAAGATAAAGAAAATACAAATAATAGTATAAATAATGTGAAGGAACAGCCTTTGCAGAAATTGCTTAAGGTGATGGCTATAACTGACACTACAAATTCTACTTCTATATCTACATATACAAATGTATACATTCAATAAATACAGCATCAGTTGAATTTTAGTCCACTGATGCGCTATACAGTATGAGACACCTCAAATTTTACCGCAGATTAGAGGCACCTGTTTACTCATACAAATCCACAACAGGCTCATACAAGAAATTCAGTTATTGTCATAACTTAGAGAGAAATCAATGCTAAGTGGCACTAACAGCAGGACACTCAACTTCTCACCTACTGCAGGGATTTCTACATCACCCAATCCTCTGTCACTCATACCGTAACTCTTTAAGTACAATGAGAAGGAGTAGGGTCCTTATTTCATTTTTTCCTCTTGATTTACATTTTTAAGCTAGTCTCAAACATTTGGCCCACACTTGGTCCTTTTATTAACAGTCATTTTACAGCTAATTATAGATATTATAATTTCTCGGAAAGTAGTAAACAGACCTGTGATGCCAAATCTTCTCCATTTCTTCATGGGATGCCAGGATGAACTAGATTAATTATTGATGTAGATTAATCTTCATCCTTAAAATACAGAAGTGGATAAAAGCAAAAACAAGTCAGTCACAGGGACTCTCCCTAAGCGAGTCCTGGTTTCAACTGTTGAGAAAAGCTTTTTGAAATGTATCTAATACATTAAAAAGAACCACAGCCAAACACTTCTGATAGAAGTCTTTTGAAAAGCACTTAATAGAATGCAGGTTCTTGGGCAAACACTTGTTATTATCAGATTACAGAAGCTGACCATGATTTAAGTTTTTTTGGTTGGTTGTTTTTACCACATATAATCACAAGATGGTCTCAGTTAAGTGAGAAGCCTGTCAAATATATCCACTTTATTTTTCAGGATTCTATGCCCCAGGCACAGATTTGGGATTAAAAAGATAAGATTTATTACATCTTGTCAAGTTTTTCACTATCTGGTAAATCCTTGCATTAAATTCTCCAAAAGCATTAGTACAACTGTGCAGTGCTTACTCCATCAGCATCATTATGGTTGGACTTGAGGATCTCAAGGGTCTCTTCCAACCAAAATGAGTCTATGATCAACTGAGTTCTACCTTACTACACCTTATTTTAGCGGAGTCCTAGCACTGTTACGAACATCAGATGCTATAGACAGCATTTTTTGAAGACTCTGCCTAGTTTCCAAACGATACCCACTTTTACCTGGGTAAATGGTTCTAGCTGACCATTAGATATCCATGGCAAGTGGGAAAACGAAGCATTTCCAGGCTTATTTCCTTTCTTCAGTGCTTGTGAGAACCAGCTGCACACACTCACTGCAGGAGAAACGTGTGGAAGGCTGTGCCCAGCTTACACAAAGAGAGGATAAACCATCCTCCATTATTTAAGGTACTAGATGAGACCCCTAGCTGGTTGCATCACTTCTGGGAGCCCCCTCAATGTGGACGAAGACTTAACAGCAGAGTATCAAATGAGCATGAATTACAAACATTTCTGTTGGTTTTCAAGAGAAACTACTACACTTCAAACTCCAAAATAGATGTACCTCTGGGAGTCCTTTAAGCCCAGAACATTTATAACATAGCATAGTCTGCAACACAATGGAAGCCAAAGAACCTTATCCACTTAATGATTGTTACCAGGAATCCTGCTTTTCATTATGAACTACAGCATCTAGAGAATGTTGGAAGAGTCCAGTTAGAATCTCTTAAATTTTGGATTGCAGGACAAATGCAGAAACAGTTTAAGATGATGGAGGCTGCAACATGCCTCCTGCCCCATTTGCACGAAGCACAAAATACCTGTTAAAACATGGATGCCACTATTTGTGCCTCAGAACTGGTTTGCCAAACACAATCCTGTGATGCCAACTGCTGGCTAAGCCAGAGGGCAGGAGGCATTGGGATGAGGAACAGATGAAAACTCTTACCCGTCACAACGAGAAATTCCAGCTCCTCATTTCCCTTATAAAAGAAAACTTAACTCCTGAGAAGTTTCTTGTTTGGTATCACAGAAAGGGAAAAAGAAAGAGCAGAGGGAAGAGATCAAATGGTGTATTTGTGGTGCAATCAGAGCTGCATTTGTCGCATAACCTAGTGTGGAGTGGAGCTGTTCTGGTCATGCATACTGTAACTCCTCTACATGTTTTCTACAGCACTGATTCATAAAAGACACTTAAATATACACATAACCGTTGAAATACATGTTTAATTACAATACATAGTTTACATTTTAAACTAGACTGTGTAAGTCTAATTCTGACCAAAAATAATTCATTAAACTTATGGCATGATGATGTTACAAAACACAACTGCAAGGTTCACAGAGTACAGTTCTGGGCATCTGATCTAGGGTTTTTTTTTTCCTCCAGAGAATGCAGAAAAAGGACAGACAAGCATTCAACATAAGCAAAAATCCCCAAACTTATGGGTTGGCTTTGTTGCCAACTTTCAGGACAAACTGCAGTTCAGAGCTTAAAATACAGGGTGTGCAGTGGAACCTTCATATCATCCCCATCTCTGCTTCAGTGTTACTTAACCTTTCCTAATATGCAACATTTCTAGCAATTGCTAACTAAGGACATGTGTGGACAGCCTAGAGAATAAACTTAAAACCGTGCCTTAAGGATTAATATATGAGCGCTCAGAATGGAATTCTGAAAAGACCTGTGCTGTACACTGAAATACAGCCCTTTATAATTTTCAGTGCTTTCAACTAATCCTGAATTGCAATAACACTAAACAGACCCAATTAGTTCAATAAAAAGGCAACATTCAGTCTCGCAAAGTCATTCATTATAATATTTATTCTATGTAACAAAGAAGAAAACATGATTAAAAAAATATTCCATGCATTTCATAAAATACAGAGAAACATTGTCACAAACAAAACAGAGAATAAGCAAGCAAAACCCCCACTGAAAATCCCAAGAGCTCCACTCTCCTCATTGCATCATATAAATGCAAAAACTGCTCATACAGGAGAAAGAGCGGTCTAAGGAAAGTGGCAGGTTATCTGTCAATATCTGGGATGAGTAAGTCAGCCCACAAGACTTCTGCCATCATCTCTCATCATAAAACCAAACTGACACAACCTGTTCTTGCTACCAGTTCTTGGCGTTATCCCTGCCTGGGAAGCCGGGATAGCACAGCAGAATTCATGTTAAGTTGCAGGCTAGAAAGATACCAGGGCCCAAAGTGTAGGTAGATAAAGACAGCAGGGCACAACGGGTTGGAGGAACCTGCAGTTGTTCCACGGCTGGAAGCAAGGTGGAAGGATATCCTTTGACTGTCTTACCAGGAGCATGGGCGATGGGAAATACATCTTGCAAAAGTAGTTATGGGCAGAAGCAGGGAATAGATCTAGTACCTCTCCTTACGAGTCCCAGTAACGTAAAAGATGTGTTATATTATAAAAGGATACTGAAAGCAACATCTTTCAGGTTAGAAATTACATTACTATAAACCTTCTTACTCAAAGCTTTTGATCCAGTTCCTTCTCCTTGACCTACAGTACTCTATTCTGTTTTAGCAAAGCTGTTACGAGATTCTCCTCTCGCTTTTGTTTTACAGAACCTCTCAGACTCCCACAACGCAACTACTGACCGCAAAGGCAGCCTAATAACAAAACCTGCCCCCATCTCTTATTGGGAATGCCCAAAAGCTGTCATAGCTGTATTTGGGGAGGGTGGTTTAGAGAAAGGAAGAACAAGGCTCTGCTTACACAAACACCTGTTACCCCAAAACCCCACTCCACACAGGCTTAGGAACACCACAATCAAAGAGTTTCATGTGAGGAGTAGCAAAGAGAAGACAGCGGACTGGGATCCTTCCCCCTGCACCTGGGGATGCATCCACTTCTCTGACAACAGCGTTCTTCTGCCCGCTACCAAGCTATCGCTGCTGCAGTGCGGAAGGTTCTGCATTGGCCTCCTGTGAATGATGCACCATGGGGGAAGATTGTTACAGTTAAAAATGTGGTTTTCACGTTGTTTCTTAAAAATACAAAGTCAGGAATTTATTTATTTTTTTAAAACTTACAGTAAAGTGTAATTTAACCTGTAGCATGAAATATTTCAAAATTAGAAGATGTGAAAGATAGAATTGCCCATGCTACACCCTGTGCTCTTTTGCATGTATGTATCAAGAATATGACACTATATCATGTGATCTTTTCACCTTTCAATCCCCAGAAGAACTTTATTTCATTCCTTGCACAAGCACAAATGAGGCAGAAAGAAGACTCTATAGGAAATCCCAATTTCAGCATTTCTAATATTTGAGCACTTGCAGCTAGAATCATGTTCTCTTGATGGAGTTTTTGAAATTCAATTATGTTTTATGTGCTCCATTTACCTTGCATTAGGAAAACAGAAAATGCTGTAAAAAATGAAGGTCTCAGGTCTTCACAGGTCTCAACAGGCCTTGGTGAAACACAAAGATTGAGTCTTCTTTTAAAATAACTGCCCAGCTTCCTAGCTAGTGTAATTTCTGTGTTGACCATGTAAACATTACACAGAGTCTTTGTACCACCCACTAAGCCCTTTGCTTCAATCAACTATTTGTGCCCAAAGCACATCCTTATGTTTCTTCCCACACCACAGCCATCCTCCTACACCACAAAAGATGTAACAAAATAGGAATTAATCATAGGCTGGATACTCACAGGGATTGCTGCTGTTTGCTTCTGTCTTCCCAGCCTTGGCAAGTTTGGCTGAGTTCTGCTGTGCTTTGCCTTGCTCCTCCCCAGTTAGCAGAGCTTTTATTTCAGAGGGGATTTTCCCTTGGTCCATCGCCATGCACCACTGCTTGTACTGAAATATGCAAACACATTAGGCATTAGCAAACTGCCAGGATCACATTAGCAGACAAAACAAAGCTGTAATCTCTACCTTCCAGTATATTCATTTAAGGTTTGAATTTACTGGGCTGAAGCCTCTTACAAAACTGTAGAGCACTAATGAGCTAAGCACGTGTCCGTGGTTGCATACCTGGCCTCAGTAAATCCTGCTTCAGTCAATAAACTGCTACTCAGTGGCAGTACTAGACACAATACTGTAATTATTAAACAACATGGAACACTTTGTGCATTTTCTCGCTGCTGGCATGCCAGAATACCGTTCCAGTTCATGGCCTATTAAAACCAAATATTTCCCATGACTCTGGGGCTGATCAACTATTAAGAGGTCCTTTCTGATTGTGCAAGGCACGGTTACAGCGCATGTGCCTTATTCCTAGTTCCCTCATCTTAAATTCTTCTTGCCAAGCCCTGAAGCATGCTGAAAAACCTGTGGTCAGTTGGCTGACTTTCCACCCAATCCTAACCCTATTCATTTGTGGTGATGAGCCCTGCCTGTTCCAACAAACCTAACACAAGGTCAAGGAAACATCCTCATCTCCAATGAAATCTTAAAGGTATCTCAATATCACTGAGTAGCTGAGTGTCTATATGTCCAGATGAAACACTCTCTTTGGTTAATGAAGCTTGTTTGGCCAAAATACTCATCCATGCTGGGAAACCGGACAGCTGTGAAACCATCTATACAGAGAGCACGCTGCAAGAATCAACCACCCCAACAGAGACAAAGGTCTGCGGGAAAAAATGACACACTGTGGCTATATGTTGCACATCTCTTTCCACTCCCTGCCTCTTTCTACCTCTGTCAGAGGTTTTCCAAAACCAACATTTCAAAGACAGACTCATACGCAATGGCACTTGGTTTGCTTCCAGTTCAAAACCAGCAGACAACTTATGACATGAGGTTCATATTCAACACACAGAGTAGGCAAACAGCTGAATGCATCTGTTACTGATGTTTTGATACCTTCTGACCAGCCAAATCCCACTCTCTGTCACAGTGATTTCAAGAAGAAATGTCCACAAGGACAGGTCCCAAATAAAACTGAGGGTTAGCTTAAATGATAGTTTCTTACCATTTCAAGCTCTTCTCTGAGAGCACAGATGGCTCGCTCTCTGCTTGAAACCAGCTCTTCCAGGTACTGGTACCTCAGCTTCTTCCTGGCTCTGCACTCTCTTGCACTCTGACGACTTCTTTCGAGTTTTGCCTTCAAGTCTATTTTGGCTGGTTTACGCCCTCGCTTGCCTGGTTTCTTCACCTTGCCTCCAACCACCTGGAAAGGAAGGGTACAGTAAAGATCCTGTTCTGCAAAGGTAATGCTGTGACCATATCACTGTGCCTACTACATGTTTCAAGTAGGAAATTTTGCATACACTTTCACTGATTCAGGAGCAACAGATGAAATAAGTGGGCTGATGTCTGAAGCCTTCAGTGACACCATCAAAAACAAAAGGGAGAGATATGATTTCATAGTGAAGTCAGTGCTTAAGCAGTTGTGTTGTAAATGCTACTAATCTGATTTGGAAGAGCTCCACAGACTGGCTGAGATTGGCAGGGACCTCTGGCAGGTCATCTGGTCCAACCCCCCTGTGCAAGCAGGACCACCTAGAGCTTGTTGCCCAGAACCATGTCCAGATGGCTTTTGAATACCTCCAAGGATGTAGACTTCACAACCTTTCTGGGCAACCTTTGTAAGCGCTCAGCCACCCTCACAGGAAAAGAGAGTTTTCTGATGTTCAAACAGACCCTCCTGTCTTCTAGTTTGTACCCACTGCCTCTGCTCCGGGCACTGGGCACCACTGAAGCGACAATGTGTCCATGTGCTTTATACCCTTCAGGTATTTGAACACACTGATGGGGTCCCCTGAGCCTTCTCTTCTCCAGGCTAGATGGTCCCAGCCTTCTCAGCCTTTCTTTATAGGAGAGATTCTCCAGTCCCTTCCTCATCTTAGTAGCCTTTTGTTGGACTCTCTCCAGAGCCTCCATTTCTCTCTTGTACTGGGGAGCCCCAAACCACACACACTACTTCAGACATCTGGGAAGATATCTGGGACATTGAGGAGACAGACATGATAGTCAACTTGAAGTGAAACTGCTTTAATATTACCAACAAACCCTGCCCAGATACTTGTCAGCTCTAGAAATATTACGTTCTGGAGATTAACACTTTAATTTGGAAGGAAAAAAATATTCATTTATATCAGTATAATCTAAAACTTCATTTTGCTACAATCAACGACCACAATTTCAAGCTACTCTAAAGATGAAACTTGTCAGAATTATTCACTAGCCGTCTGAGCTTCCTCAGTCCCAATTGCTTTCAAAGGAATCTTCTGAGGATTTTTACTAAACAGGGAAGTCAGTTACACCTGTGCTGCCTCACTTCCAGTTGTACTTAACCACGCTGGCCATATTTACCTTCAAAACATTATTACACAGCCTGGAAAATTGTCTCCTCGTGCTTTCTCATACAACTAATCCCAGCATTCAACTCTCCCAGTGCCTAATTTAGATCTTCCTTGCAGAAATGTAACCCCCCAGTTTCTTGTCCTATGGAGCACAGATTTGTTTCTCAATCATTTCCCCCTCTTCTTTATGGCTCCTTTTTTACAGGTCTGAAAGCTTCTCTTGTTATGAATAAATAGAGTAGTTTCCTTAATGTTTATTCTGTGCTTCCCCACCCAAATATTTTACTCTCAACACAAGAGCATGGCACATGAAAAGTCTTAAATACGGTATGAAACTTCGTACACTGCCCATCGGGTAGTATCACCCTGTAAGCATTACATCAGCCACACACCCTCTGAAGTGAGGATTTCTCTTTATTTGCATTCTGACCACACTGTTTGAATGGAGGGGGTGTGGAGAAACACACCTAACACACACACCTACGTAAAAGAATTTCACTGCTGGCTCAGGGTGTCACCATACTGTGTATGGTACATTTTGTCTAATAGGCAGTGTTCAAAATACCAGAGTTCGTCGCTAAAAAGGCACTTTTTACTGTGTGATGCTACAAAATAAGTTGGCTTTGACATTCAAAGAAGTCACTTGTACCACAAGCTTAGTAGGCTTCAATAAAAACAATAACATAGTGAACTGATGGGCTAGAATTAAAAAAAAAAAATAGATTATACAATTGAGTCTATTCTTTCTTTGGAAAGTGAGTCAACAATCACATGCCAACACAATCCTACCCTCTCTGTACTGCCTCTCCTAATTTATTCACGAGTAGCTGCCTACCATAAGCAAATGGAGGAACAGAAAGTACTTAATGAACATCTAGTGATAATGAAACAAACATGACACATTTAGAAAAGCAAAGGAAAAAAAAAAAAATCAATCTCTTTTACATTTGAACTGCTGGATACAGCTTGAATAATTCCACCAAGGTGTTCTCCTTAAGATCTTCTTGTTCAGATGCTATCTTCACTGAAGCAGTATAAAACTAACCAGCCACAGCCAAGGGGGAAAGAATCTCCAAAGAAAGGAAAGCGACTGTCCCCTTTCAGGGGTGACAAGCATGGCTCCCTCCTCTCACAGAACCACACTCCTGTGTCTGCGTGGTGTGATTTATACTCCTGGCTCAGTAGGAGTTAGAAACACACATGGTCTTCCCAGGAGGGGCTGTAGGCACTCACAATTTGCTATCTACTGTTACTTGCACTTGAAAGATTTCTAGATATTCCGTTATCCACTACATCCAAAGTACTTCTGTTCTCAAAGACTTTGAGGCTTTTCTGTGCCATTGCAAGGCAGTTCAAAGTAAATCTTCGAATTCAAGAGCTAGATAAGCTCTTGTAGAGACATACACTCCAGCTCTCTTTAAAAAAACCCTTTACCACTCAAGAGTTCTGACCCTCTAGAAGAGTGGGCTAGCACTGTGGGTCAGAGCCCCAGCACACCGCATACCAAACAAAATAATAACTCAAGTCCTAGACCTGCACAGGAGCACGTCACAGCCATGCCCTTGCACCAGAACGTCAGGCAGCTGAATAGTTACTACCAGGCTGTTTCTCACAACAAGCGCGTTAAAGCTTCTTGCAAATAGCACCCAAGTTTTCCAAAGGCAGCACCTTGGGCAGGCACCGGCAATGAAAAATACCCACAAGCAGCACAGCTTCACACCAGCTAAATCCACCCAACACCACAACCTCACAAAATAATGTTTCTTCAAGGACCTGTTATTTTAAAGCATCTTGCATATGTTTGTATGTAGCTGGTGCCTTTTTTAAGGTAGGGATCATACCACAGAACCATAGAATCATTTTGGGTTGGAAGAGACCCTCAGGATCATCAACACAGAAGATGTACAAAGGGTGAGGGAGCATGGATCTTTACATCAATAAGATATCAAGTGAGTTTGTACAAGCTCCAAGTTTAAAAGCATGTTTTTATGGACAGATCTAGAGATGTGGACATTGAACAGTTAAAGGCACTTTGTAATCTGCAAGGAAATTAGTGCAGACTGCTTTGCACACTGAAATGGCATTCTGGATCCCCTATAGTCAATTAACTGCTTTCCCTTTAGTCACCCTAGAGAGCTTTCTCTAGGCAGGTGTACTAATTGATCTCTCTCCCCCAAGATCTTTTACCAGCACAGCAGCCCTGCACACAAACTCCCTTATGGGAGGAAAAAGGCCTGTACCTCTTGGGCCATTGCTTGCCAATGCTCTAACCACTGGGACTATGGAAATAATGAAAAGCTTCCGTCCCTTTTAAGTCTGACTTTAAGCAGCAAGACCCTAATAATCTGTCTTCACAACACCCCCAAAGCCTCACACTGTCTTTGTGATTCCTGAAAAGGAGTTCACCATAAAATTAGGCATCACTCTGCACAGTTAGTTTGATAGGTGATTTAATCAAATCCTGCATCCTTAACAGGTTTTCCGCATCAATATTTAGAAGCTCCTCCTGTAACCTCAAGCAACCCAGCTGGGGAAAAAAAGGCCTGATAAACCCTCTGCCAGCATCCCACACTACTGTATCTCCCCTGGCTTCTGCTCCTGTTTGCCTACTCAGTTGCTATGCTGATGTGACAGAAAGAAGACAAAGCAGAAGTGCTAGTTGATGTTGAATGTGGCAGCAGACCAAGAGAAAACAAGAAAGAGAACTTTTTTTTTTTAATGACCTTTGTATTCCTCTGGAGTTTATAAAGGGATGGGATCTATTAGGATTCAGCAGTAGGCATTTGGTTTTTTTCACGGAGTCATGTGCAATCAAGACCCAGAACAACATTAATCATAAAATTTGTCATAGAAATATTAATGACGCACATTTGTGAGAAATCTGACCAAGGGCCTATTTTCAGTTCACTCAGACTTCAGAAAACAGAAAAATATAACTTACTCCCTTTTTAACATACTACTCAGATCATAACATCATTCATGCATGGCATCAGTGTTCAGGTACAAAATTATTTCAGATGGAATTCAAAACAGCTTCCATTACTTTCCCGGATATAAAAGAAGCCCTCAGACTTCTGGATTGTTTTTATATCTATCTCTCCCCACTCAAAAGGGATTTAGCAGACCTCTACAGAGGCACTGCCAGACTGCATCATGAAGGGGTCTCCTCCTTTGGAAGGTCACACATACCTAATACTGCCACTGGCATTCACAACCCCAAGGAACTGAGCCTCTCAGATAGAAAACTGTGATAACACTAGCCTCACCATGACATCTGCAGGTTTTGGACTGTTTGGCAGATTAAAATGTGAAGCACTGTTCAGCACTGCTGATCAGCAGGGCTGACCACATTGACCAGTTCAGTATCTGCCAGCAGCTCTCAGCTCACTCACAGATAAATAGCTCTTAAGTGCTCCATGAACTGGTACCTGAGATCCAGCTCGGGAAATCGTCTTCAGTGGACTCTTGTTTGTGTTAGAGGCTGAAGGCACATGGCTGAAGGATTTAATTCAGCACAGAGCTGATGATCATCTACAGAATTTATATAAAACTATAAAAATGATTTGCAAGAAATAAAAACAAACTTAAGCACCGCATTCATTATAGTAGAGGGGAGAGGAACCTATTTATGCTTGCAAACATTTTCTAAAAATCAGTAATCAAATTAACTTTATGAGATTTGTGATTAACTTATCTGCTAAGTCACAGAATACCATTCACAGTAACGGTATAAAACCCAGCTAGAAAGTACGCTGGTTATTCCTCCACTGCATGACATTTTAGATGCTTAACACAGATTATTTAGTTAACTTTCACTGGCAGACAAAATGCGTCCACTAATGATGCAAAAGTGTAAGGTGCTATTTAGTAAGCAAACACTTGGCAAGTCTTAAGCAGATTTGTCAACAGCAATTAATCCTAAAAATTAATCATTTCTTCAAAATACATCACTCGTTCATGTTTTGACTCAGCTAAGCATATTTTTGAAGAAAAACATATTTCATCTAACTTTTTTGAAACTAAAGCTATCTTTTCCTTACAAGACAAGAATATTTACAATGAAAGAGGGCAACCCCAACCTTTTTTGTCATTGTTGGCTTGGTTTTTGTTTGCTTGCTTTTAATTTCACTGGAATAACAAAAAAGTGAAATAATGTTAAGATTTCTTTAACTTCTCATGTCTACTTATAAACTGAGAAGTTAACTACATAAGTATTGACAGTGAACCCTATAAAAACTTCTATAATTAATACAAAAGATTGCAGTTAGCTGCATAGAACTGTATTTTGACAGCTAGCAAGAAGTTAGCAACTAACACAAATGTGAAAAATACTTCTTACCCTAGTATAAAACCCTTCTCCCCAATGTATATAATAAATACATAATCGGTTATATGTAGTTCTGTAACCAAGTAATTTCACCTATGGAGTCTGAAATCATAGTGAAAGAATTTCTCCTTTTTCCTCTGTCTAAATACTCCAGAGGTACATAAGTGTTATTTTAACAGAGATTATTTGCCAAGGAACAGCTACATCACTAAACTCTTTCCCTTACACAACCAACAGCTCAAACCACAGCAGGGAGAAGTGAGACCAGCATCTGAACAAGCCCCAGTTTCAGAGCAGCTCTTTAGGAGAAAGAAGAGGTCTTATTTTGGGTTTGGTTCAGGTTTTTTTGTGTGTATAATTTTAGCACATCCTTTAAAACTGGAACATGAAAGTTTTCTAGATCTGACGTTCAGATATTCTACTTCTACCTCTATTTCTTAGTATTTCCTTCATGTTTTGGGAAATACATTAACAGGAACCATTTTTCGATTGCTCTCTTAAACCAGGTAAGGCTAAATTATAGTGCACAAATTAGGGAAAACATGACAGGCCACAAGCCCAATTCTAAATTCTTTACATCACGTAGATGAAAATGCTGAGCCTGGGTGTATGCAGCTATAGAATGGTTACATCACTACTAAAATAATTTAGTTATCTGGGTTTTTACAAGGAAATTCCTTTCACAGTCACACTCAATCAATTCACAGGTAAGACTCTCCAATCACACAGGCCAAACCTCTCAATAAGGAGGAAACCATGACTCAGTGGAACTTTTGGAAGATTTCAAGGACACACTGGCTCAAGCTGCAAGACCGCGCTATAAAATTAGATATAAATAATGTTTGCCTCACCCTGACACAGAAACACGCAACAGGAAGAGCCCTCCCAAGGGAAACAGGATCTCTTGCATGGAGCCACCGAATCTTCCTTTCAGAGCAGCAGGCACTCACTGACTAATATCAGCTTTTTTCAGTAGAAGATATGAGGATTCAATGTCGCCCAAGATTATTACCTAACGAAAGACCTGCTGAGGTAACAAAGACCTTCAAAGTTGTCCTTGGGTACAGGCACATCCAGTAGTTCTTGGCAGGACCCTTTTCAATGCCGCTGTCCTCACACGTGTCTCAGCGGTAAGTATGAAATAAAAACATACTAGGAAACCATACTTGAGACTGGAGATAGGAAGATGTCCTGGTTTTGTTAAAAACAAGTTTCTCTTTCAGTGAAT
This sequence comes from Columba livia, assembly GCF_036013475.1. Lineage (NCBI taxonomy): Eukaryota > Metazoa > Chordata > Aves > Columbiformes > Columbidae > Columba > Columba livia. The sequence goes on along the minus strand of NC_088602.1, from coordinate 141,030,784 downwards.
TTTGCCTGTCAGCTAAAGCCTTCATATTAACTGCATTTTCCTGGAGAACCAGACACATGTTTTGGTAAACCTAGCAATGGAATGCAAACTTATTGATAAGCACGGATGGACATCTCATGAGAGGGGCTACAAGAAACAAGTGACCAAGAAACTGACCAACTGTGTATAACATTCCATTCACCTGAATGCTTCATATAAAAGTGGGAGATCACGAGGATCTCACCCCTTTTTTTCCCTTTTTGCCTTTGCTTTTTCCCTTCTGCTTATGGCCGACATTAGGAGAGGACCTTGCTAGTTGTCCCTGTGAACTGAGGCCTAGTGACAGACTGAATCCAGCTCCGGTTGGCTGCAGAGTCCAATCCAGGACTTTGGTTGTCGGCTCTGCAGTTGCTGAGACTTTCAAGATTGGTTTTGTATATTTTGTATTTGTATTATTTTCTCTATTCTGTATTAGTAAAACATTGTTAATTTTTCCAACTCTCTTCTCTGTCCTTCTTTTCCTCCTGATCGCCTGTCCTTAGTGGGAAGGGGGGAGAAGGAGGGACAAAAAAAGGGGGGGAAGAGGGGCTTAACAATACATCTGCCAGGGTTTTATTGTCACCCCGCAATCTTAACCCTCGACAGAAGAGTAAATGTTCCACTCAACATCAGTTTTTCTAAGGAAAAAGAAAAACAAGTGCAAAGACCTGTCTTACTGAGTGGGTAAAATGATTTGGTTTATTCAGTAAATGCATCCACAAATGTTTCAGAAAAAAAAGGTGCAGATTATCAGGATTCCACAAGACACAACAAGAGTTCAAAGATTTTTTTTAAAACTAAAAATCTGGAAACTATCTGTTACAAGTAAGTTCATTATGTTACATGAGAAAAGAAGTATTCTTAACACTAAAAGAAATAAAAATCAGCTAATACAAACTATATATGCCTCCAGAATTAAACCTTCTAGATCTTCTAATCTACTGCCCCAACTACATAAACTTTCAAGCGGTTCTCAGAGTTGTGAGCATTTGGTTGACTTCAGCGATGCAGATACTCCCCACCCTCCATTGTAGATTTTAGACAAAGCCTCAATAAAACCAAATAGTATGTATGTTAAATTGGCAAATCCTCACGAACCTTTCATATACTTACAATGCATTCCGTAATCCTTTATACTGCCAAATTACTGATCACTTCTCAGTTTCTTAGATTTATTCCCTAAGAAATCACATCAAGTATTTTTCTTCCCCTTTGAATTAAGGCTGATCACCACAGGCAGCATGATTTTATTTTAGTAAAATTCATGCAGGAAGAAAAACAGATGGCTTGAGAGTGGATAAGGTACCACAGGCACACAACCACCACATGACCAGTTTTAATACTGAAGCCAAGCTCAGAACTTGTATTACAAGTCAGAAGACAACTGCCTCACAGCTTAAGACCCACACCTGAGGTAGGCTATCTCTGGCACAAAACCCAGGACACTACCATAATCACCACTCCAGTGAGCTAAAATACCCAAACTCAACCGGGCATTTCAGTCATGAAACACTGCACTGAGTGGACACAGCGGTTCTTTTCTCAGCCCTCATGCTGGCCGTGCAGGTCCTACTTTAAGGGCAAACTGGTGCAAGGAGGTGGGAGAGGTGTTCCTTGTGCTTCTTCTGATGTTTTGCTCTGCTTAAACGAAAGATCTGTACCTTCAGGGATGTCACTGAGCTGTTCTCAGGAGAAGATGCAGGAAGAATCAAAGCCCCAGCACCCATTGAAAGGCTAAAACCCAAGCTCCTACCCTAGTACCTGACCATTCGCCTGTAGCTGCTATTTATCCAAGGCACAGGTATCAAACACCCGGCCCATGGACAAAATGCAGCCCACCTCCTTGTTTTACCCAGCCTGGCACTTTGTTTCCACTCAGCAGCAGCACTGAGCTCATCCCCAGGCTCCTGCCGGCGCTTGGTCACACATGCAGCGTGTGTGACACACATTACTCTGCAAGAGAGCAATGTTTGAATGAGTTTGATACACCTGCATTACAGGATTATCATTGCAATAAAGCTATGGTTAGAGAAAACACCTTTTGGGATTTCTCTGTGCACAGAACAAATGGGCCTTGCAGAAGGGAGCACAGCATAGTTTTAAAAACAACTTTTCTCTGAGGTATTTATGATTTTACCTGTGATACCAGCATTTCCCTCTTCTGCTTGTGCTAACAGGAATATTTCAAGTTGCTCAAGTAAAGCGTGGAGGAGAAGTATACTGTAATTTCTATGGTATTTCTGATTAGAAGATGTGTTCATGTGTAACAGTTTGGAGGATGAGGAGGGTCAGAGAGAAGTATTGAAAAAGCTAAAGGCTGCATAAGAGTGCCTGAATGCTTTATCCCATTTTAGTTAATATATTATTGCAGCTATTGAGTGCAAACTATTGAGTTTCCACTAGTGTTATGGAAACTGGTGAAAGTAGTGCTACTGAGTTGCCATGGAATGGAAAGAAGTCACACACCATTTCTGATTCTATTCTGAAAGCCTTTTACTTTTCTGTTGCTCTCAAAACCAGTTTCACATCTAGTAGGTTATTACAAATATTTTATTTTGTTAATTAAAACCAAATCTAGCATTCAAAAAACGGAAGACTTAAACCTGTTTGATTTAGTTTATATAGACCTTTTAAAACAGGACTGTACAAATGTAATTTTAGGATTGCCCTTTGAAGGCAACCATGAGGCTGATGTGGTCCCAGTGAAAATGAGTTTGACCCTCCTGATCTAAGGAATTTAGGGTGCTGTAAGAGTACAATCCACCACACCAGACCAGATCACTGGTCTGCATCCAGCCTTTGGCCCACATCTGGAGCTTTAAGGAGAAGCCAGAAGCACCATCCAAGTGCCGTGCTCCACTGCTCCAGCCGGCAAGGAGAAGGAAGGGGACAACTCCTCCATCCTGCCAGCAGTGACCAGAGGCCTTCCAGAGACAAAGATTGCAGAGAAGTTTACTTCAAAAGCCTTTAGCAGGAGCACTCACCTCACTCACAGCTCCCTGCCTATTAACAGGCTTTGTGGGGGTTTACATGGAATCATAGAATCGTTTCGTCTGGAAGAGACCCTCAGGATCATCGAGTCAAAACATAACCTAACTCTAGCACTAAACCATGTCACACAAAATCACAGAATGTTAGGAACTGGAAGGGACCTCAAAAGATCATCTAGTCCAATCCCCCTGCCAGAGCAGGAACACCAAATGAGGTTACACAGGAAGGTGTCCAGGCGGGTTTTGAATGTCTCCAGAGAAGGAGACTCCACAACCTCCCTGGGCAGCCTGTTCCAGTGCTCTGGCACCCTTACTGAGAAGTTTCTTCTCATACTTAAGTGGAACCTCTGGTATTCCAGTTTGTACCCATTACCCCCTGTCCCACCATTGGTTGTCACCAAGGAGAGCCCGGTTCCATCCTCATGACACTCATCCTTTACATATTTATAAACATTAATGAGGTCACCCCTCTGTCTCCTCCAAGCTAAAGAGACCCACCTCCCTCAGCCTTTCCTCATAAGGGAGATGCTCCACTCCCTTAATCATTTTTGTTGCCCTGCACTGGACTCTCTCCAGCAGTTCCCTGTCCTTCTGGAACTGAGGGGCTCAGAATTGGACACGATATTCCCTATGTCCCTAAGAACCTCGTCTAAACGGCTTTTAAATACCTCCAGGAATGGTGACTCCACCACTTCCCTGGGCAGCCTGTTCCAGTGCCTGACAACCCTTTCCGTGAAGATTTTTTTTTCCTAATATCCAACACACTTGCACACCTTTCAGAGCTTGAACCCCCCGGGCTCAGGCGCAGCAGCGCTACCCGGGCTCCCCGCACCGCCTGCCCTCGGCTCCAAACCGGCCCCAGCCCCCGGGCAGGCCCCGCAGCCCCTTACCTTGCTGTCATCCATGTGTGCCGCCAGCCCCGACCCCGCACAGCCACAGCCCCTGCGCGGGGAGCGCACCGGAGCCGCCTGCCCCCGCCCCGGCGGGTACCGACACTCACAGACCCCCAGCGCGGCCCAAAGCCGCCGCCATGACCCGCCGCCCTGTTTGTTTACAGCTGCCCGCCCCGGCACGGGGGAGCGGGGAAGTGGAGGCGGAGCGGTGCGAGCTGGGAAGAGTAGTCTTGCCCGGCCCAGCCGCCATTGGAAGCTGCCGAGGCGGCCGGAGATAACAAACTACAACTCCCAGCAGACCCTGCGCGGGCGAGCCGGGGGAGCGGTGCGGCCATTGGTCCCTGCGCCGCTGGGCGGGAGAACTACATTTCCCAGCAGGGTCCTAGGGCCTGCCCGCGGGTGGGATGTTCCCCGGTAGAGACACGCGGCTTCCGCGGCCCCAGGGCTGTCCGCACCCGTCCCCAGTTCTCAGAGGGGGCGGCTGTCGCTTCTGGCTCTCGCACAGGCCCTGTCGAGCTCTGAGCCCTAATTTAAACCCCAGTCGTTCCCGCTGCTGCTGTGACCGCCGCCAGTGTCGCCGCTGCCTCCTCCGGGTCCGAGCTCGCCGGCGGGTCCGGCCGCAGTCCTGCCCCGCAGCAGCCTCTGGGGATGGTCACAGGGCAGGCAAGGCTCCAGCTGAGCAGCTATGTAATGGCTTGAGCATTCAAAAAAAAACAAAAAAAACCCAAATATATATATAAATATGTAAGTTTTCTGCTATTGTTTGCCTTGCTTTGCCCTTTGAGTTCCTGAATCACAGAACGGTTGGGGTTGGAAGGGACCTCTGGAGCTCACCTAGTCCAACCCACCTGCTAAAGCAGGTTCACCCAGAGCAGATCACACAGGAATGTGTCCAGGCGGGTTTTGAATGTCCCCAGAGAAGGAGACTCCACAGCCTCTGGGCAGCCTGTTCCGGTGGTGACAACTGAGTCTTCTGCTCACACAGATGCAGCGTGGTGAGATCCCACACCACCCCAAGCCTAAAGCAGCAGTCCCTGCAGTCCTTTGAGAACACCAGGTTTCCTCTCCTGTTCATCTCGACACACACCAGACCAGGTTAATGCTGAGCGCTTCTGATGCAAAGCCAAGCTGTGTGCCACCCCCACCCGCAGTGGATCCCTTGAAATTCAGCCCCTCTTTACTCAAAAGACACGCGTACCCCTGCAAACAGCTCTATAAACATGGTCCATGTTTCAAGTTTGCAGCGAAACCTGAAGCCAGGCGTGTTTCATGTTGCTGCATGTTTCTTTTTATTCATGCAACTCTATTCACAAGAGTTTCCCATGACTTAATCTCTCACATGCAATTGTTAGGGCTGAAGGATTTGTCATGGGGTTTTCCCCCTGAATCACAGACCTTCCTCTTGGAGGGATATGGTTTCTAGATGGCAGAGAGAAAGCACTTTTAGAAGCTTTTTTGTTGTTGTTGTTGTTCTATAAGCTTATATGCTTTTTAGTTGTTGAAGACAAGGCAGCTTGCACACAGCTTCCTATTCACCTGTCCAAAACCGATGAATCAGTTCTTGCAACTCTGCACCTGAAATAATATAATAAGAAAAAAAGCAGGGATGATCAGTATGTGAAGCAAGAGTCATCAGCTAATAAAGTGTAAGGAATATCTTGCTATGAGCTTGCCTGTGTTGTCTCCTGTGATCCCCTCCCCCATCCGTGCCATCAAATTTTTGAAGAAGGTGGTGAGGTGCCTCATACCACCTTTGGCACTATCCTGGGGCCATAAAGATGGCTTTAAAAGCCAGTTGGGGGTTTCCCTGGTGAAGGGAAATATTGAGTGGCAAAGAGCCAACATAGCTCACTTAAGCAACCCTCTGTTGCAACATGAGTGGAGGAAGGAGATTAGACAGAGCCCTGATGCTGATTCAGAAAGGCCAGGATCCTTTTAACCAGCAAATTAAAGTTACAGCTGCATATTTTCCTTCCACTAGATTACCCCACATTACCCATTCTGCTTTATATCACTTAAGAAGCAGAGCGCTCAGCTTCTGACCATGGTAAGCACAAGTCCCCTGCTTAAATGCTTAAGAGCCTCCATATTTAAGCACGGAAAAACTCAAAATATTAATTTCAGTCTGTTTTTCCACTATGGCTGGGCTGTCCTCCTAGATGAATATGAACATACAAATTGAATGGCAGTCAGTCAGAAAGAACAGTTGCGAATGGAATTGAAGATCACATATATGCACATATATAGCCCACAAGCTTACGATGCTTTAAGCTTATTTCAGCAGCTAGAAGAAAGTGCTTTACAGAGGAAATAATGAAATCTTAGAGCTTACTGCCACAGGATACTGTAAGGAGCAGAGTTCAGAAGGTTCAAAAAAGAATTAAACAGATTTATGTTTCATAAAGAGGTACTAAAGAGATGCATTCTCCACCATCCCTAATCTAATATCTAACAGCTTTGGATACTGGAGATATAAAAGAGGAGCAGAGCACAGAAAAAGGCCAAGTTCACATATGCTCTCTAAGAAGTGTCTTCTCCCACCACTCCAAGAGACAGAACACTGAACTAAATGGACCCATGATCTGACCCGGCAACGCTTTTCTTTTTTTCATGTTGTCTAACAGGTCACCATTTTGACCCCCAAAGACTCACAAGTGAATCCCAATTTTTAAGTGAAACTTCCTTGGTTTAAGTAGGGGCAGATGGTCTGTATACTAGACAAACTCCTCCGCACTAACTGCAGCTTACTGTTTTTCCTAGCAAATGCTCATTCCTATGTGATTCTCCAAGACATCCTCATGGTGTTATTGCTAATCCATAGTGACTCACACCAAGGAAACACTACCTTGTATTAAATCCAATGGCACAAATTGTCTTACACAGTAACTATTGGCAATTCCCTGCTCAAATGAATTATACAGATTAAAAGAAGGGTCGTGCTTCTGAGATCCAGAGAGTCTTTGAGATATATAAATAAACTGAGTTCAGTGATCAGGCAATACTTTAAAAATGATTGCTTATGTCAGTGTGACTTAAATAGAGATATAGCTGATGGGGTGTTTTTACACCATGTGCTCATATTTGTAGTGATGTCAACACATCCCGAAGAGGTGTTTATTCTCCCTTTCTAGAACTGTAAATGTTTTTATTTGGGAAAATGGAAATCTGTTCCTCTGAAAGTCTGCCTGGAATAAGAATAAATTTTGTAGCGTGTTGGCATTAAGTTGCAGCATTTTGCTGAAATTGCTCCACCATGCATTCGTGGCATCTTTGCAGATTCAGAACCTTTGAGATCAATTAATATAGGGATGGGAAAACAAGGATGCAGTTATGATATTTTCTTGTTTGTTTTCCAGCTGTACCAAGATGCCAGTTGCTTTAATAGAGATGCTAAATCATTTGCGATGTGGAGAAAGCTTGTACAAGAAAAGTGCACCTTTCAATCCCTTTTTTGTAGAACCAATAAAGAAATGGCATTTTTCTATATCCTTTAATCTGATACCCAAAAAACATTTCTGGAAATATATGAAGAAATTCTCTGTCTTTCAGTTTTTAGACTCTGTTGATACTGAGATGGAGAACACCTTCAACTTGTCATTTATATCCGTCAGTTAAATTATTTGTCACTGGAGTGACAAAAATATTTATTTACATAATATTATATATCTTACCGTCACTTTTATAACTATGATAAAAGTTTAGCAGATTTTTTTACAGTTTTTACATTAGGAAAAACCCTATATATGCTAAAGCTCTGAAAGACCTGTTAAATACATGAACAGGACATGCTAACAAGTACAGTGATTAATCACCTTGTTGGCATGATTAGAAGAAAATTCTCTTTAAAATACAAGCTCTTTGAAAGCTGGTTTTTAAAATCTAATTCGTGTCTGAACAAAACACAGCACACTGGGAGCCTGATCTGTGACTACTTGCTATACTCTCTATTATCAATGTTGACAAGGAGTTAGCTCTCATATTTGCTAAATGTTCTCTTTATGACAAGTTGAGCGCCTTCTGTAGTTACAGATGCTTGAAGTCACATATACAAGGGGAGTTCTTCCTGTTTAACTATTGCAAATTAACTTCTCAAGTAAAATGGTCTCAAAATTAATTAATTTGGAATAATCAGCTCTTGTCCTGTGCACACACATACACAGGAAAATGACAGCTTTATCTAGCCAAACTAACTTTCCCATGTAAGCAAAATCTTTAAGCAGTGCTCACAAAGCTTTTATGTTGCTGAATGGATAAACTATTTGTGAATTAAAATATTGTATGAAAATGCTTATGCTGGAGTTGGAAAGGAGGTACTTCATATTTTCTAGCTAGCTAATAGAAAAGAGAAAAAAAGTCAGGTGCTCCTATACTTCATGCATATGACTGATATTTCCAAATAAGATAAGAGTGGAAAACTAGGAATGGTTCAAAACCACATTTGAATAACACAGATTTCATGCAGAATTTAAACTAAATATAAAAAGCAGAGAACCAAAGAGCAAGACAAACAAATCACTGATAAAAAAGATGACGAAGAGTGGGTTAAAGCTCAATGTGGTGTGCAAGTGAATAAAATTTAATCTTGTTCCGAAACAACAAACAAACAGAGCAGAACAATATGCCACGTTCAGGAATGTGAGAGCCATGTTGTATCTGGCACTTGAACAACAAAGAATTATTGCTGCTGATATGGTAATTGCAGAGGTACAGAAAAAAAGTGGGTGGATCATGTGAAATTCATGAAATACTTGAGGTGAACTTATAGCAGGATTAGTCTTTTTCTTTTAATTGTGTACATTGATCGCTATGCACAACTGGTTTAGTAAAACAGCATATTGTTGGTTTAAAAGTCCACTTCAGCTCAGTGCCGTTTTTTGTTCTTAAGATATTTTGCAACGTGCTTCTCCTCTTTGGCCTACGCAAACAACTATGCCTGCATATGCATACCTATTAGAGACAGCCCAAATCCGCTGCCTATAGCTGGCCATTCTGCTAAGAGTATTTCTGGTTGCTTTCCGTAACACTTAAAATAATTTGAAACAGTTTTGTCCAGACCCAGATTCTATGGCATGGGCTGTGCTTGCACTCAAAGGATTTACTAATCTATGTCTGATACTGTTGTCTTTTCAAGGGCACAGACAAGGTTTCTGCACAGCTTGAGCACAAAATAAAGGACTTGTATGGCAAGCTGGCTCTGCATTGTAACTGGGTCAGAGGACTTCCATGATGACCTTGACTACCTGATGAGATGCCCTTGAGTTTCATGTGAAGGGCCAGGTCATCTAATATAGTGCTTTGTCCTGGTCTGCACCCTTTGCTCCATCTAAGTCAGCATTGTATCAGCTAACTTCTGGTTTGCAACCGTGTTTAAGCATAGTGGATTTCCTACTGTTGTTGTAACTGCTGAAGAGCCTTGTATTTGCATTAAACGGGATTTGTTTTTAGTGAGACTGCTTATGTGAACAGAAGTTACTTACAGGAGCAAAGGCTGCACCACGGAAAGTGTTCTATTAACTGGATGTAAATGAAGAACACGCTCCCGGATAACACAAACTCGTTTGCAGGGCTGTTTCAAGGCAACAGGCAAAATAAGCAGCAGGTTACTTGGAGCGGGCAGGCTGCCTACCTTGTCCATCCCTACAGGGGAAATAAAAACGTGCTGTTTCAGAAAGATCTAGAACAAAGCAGAGACCCTTCTCCCCAGCTCTCAAAATCTTCCTGATGTCCCAGAGCTCCCACTCCACCGATATTTCCTGAAACAACCACCAAGTTTTGTGTTCCCCTGCCTATTCCTGCCCTTCCCCTTGGCCAACAACCTTCTCCACCTCTCTGAATGAGCCTTTGCTTGAGTTGGCTGAGCTGACTGACCTTTGCTGACAAACATGGCCATGATGGCACCTGGCAGAGTTACAGATGGACGCAATCACGCTCAGCAAGCGTGGGTCTGATGAAAGGAGCAGAACAATACCAGCTAACACTTTTTTAACATAGCTGGAGCTACCATGGTTTGATTCACCAGAGTAGGCTTGTTTTAGAGCAACTTACTTCTAAGTATGTATTTACAAAGAACAGGCTGATCGAATTTTGCATTACACTTCAGTGAGGTTGCACGGGGATACATCCTGTGCCAAATTTTGTGACCCACTAAAAACGTGCAGGTACTCTTGAACACCTCTCTCTAATTTCACATGACTTGATGCACTGTCACCTTACTTGGGAAGTTCCATTGGCACCCCAAAAATGAATGTCAATACTCCCATGCTTCCCTCTTGTCAACTCACAGCAAATTGGAACAGCTCCTTGAGCTTTTGGAGTAATTTAGGTAACAACTAAAATGAGGGATCCAGAAGCTCTGTTAAGCTCCTCAGTCAGGCATAGACCCTGATTACACCCAGTATCTGGATGAGACCCAGGTAAGAGCCAGCTCCTTGCTCTCCTGCCCAGTTTCCATGCAAAGAGAACCTCAATGCATGCTCCTGGCAGAAGCCATGTCACATCAAACTGCTCCACTTTGTGATGAGGGACCAGGATTTGCCCAAATGTGACACCAGCCTGGCGTAGACGTGGGCATGCCCCAAGAGATGCGGCACAATACAGCTATTTTTTTTTGAGGATTAATGCACTTTTAGCCTTTTGCTACTCTTGACTCTCTTCACCACATTCTCAAGTTCACTGCTACATACGGCATTTAAATTTGCAATTCAGGCTGCTAGTTCTCAAATTATCATATGAAAAATGTAACAATCAAGAAAATTGGCTACAAATGCATATAAATATCTACTAATTTTCTCCTTCTCATTCACACATAAATATATATACAATAATTGTAAGCTCCAGACTATCTCTGACTTGAAAACATACTTGATTTGTGCTGACTGTTTGACTGCAATTATAAAATAAAAATTTGAAAATAATTCCTAGTTTGCAAAAAGTGTTAAAGTACAATATCTGGGAGGGAGTTCTCCTTGTCTAAACAGAGTGTATTTTAAATCAAAAAGCACACTGTGGACTTTTTTCTTTTATATGTTATAATACTGTTAATCAAATTTCAGACAAGACTGATACAAGGGAAGAAGGAAATGGGCTCTGTGAAACACTGGTACCCACTGAAATCAAGCTACTTGTATTTTAAGCAGGTGGTCTTTATTTTAACTTCTACTTCTGGATTTCCCTTGAGAATTTGGGACTGGGAACTATAGTGTCCCCCCAGAATTGGGGACTGACAGTGTACTCCATTTATGCCTCCTCTGTCTTATGTTACGAACCATTCACAGAATCACAGACTGGTTGGGGTTGGAAGGGACCTCTGGAGATCATCTAGTCCAACACACCTGCTAACACAGGTTCACCCAGAGCAGATCACACAGAAATGTGTCCAGGTAGGTTTAGAATGTCTCCAGAGAAGGAGATACCATCATGGTCAGATGGTGCTGTGTGGTTCTGCATGCAGTAGAAGGTCCCTGTGGCACTGTGGCCCTTTCCTGCACGTTCCCTGACAGTTTTGTTGTCAGGCCCAGGAGGAGCGTACATTAGAGTTTTATTAATTCCTGAATGGCTCCCCTCTATAACACTCCACAAGGCACCATTAGAGGTTCCTGTCTACTGGGGAATATCTCTAGAAAAGAGCTAAATGATGCTGTGAGGTAATTCAAGGGCAGTAAACCTATAGCAAGAGGAGCTTTTATCCTCCCCAGGATCTCTTGGGATCCACAGCTATCTGTTTCCAAATAGGACATTGATGAGTTTTCCATTATTTTAAGGCCCGGGTTAAACTGCAGGAGAAAGCCTTACATATGTAGTGTTCATGCCCATGTTAGGTGTTAGTCTGCTTGGTTTCAAAGTCATCTCCAGAGGCTGATTTAAAGCATTTACATCAGTCTGCTGCCCGAAATCACTGAAACTTGGAGGTAAGTAGCTAATTATAGATGCTGTGAATATACCCGTCAGTGGTCATTTCACAGGACCAAGTGATGTCATGCTACAGAATAGCTTTGCCATCAGTTTGACAGGTATTTTACAAAAATAAATGCAGGTGGGGGATTTGTGTGTGTGTTTGTTATTGATTTGTTTTGTTGTTTTTTGTTTGTTTGTTTTTAATCACCTCCAGTTCTTCACCCGAACGGGCTATTTAATAACCAACTGCTACAATGTCAGGTATAAACGTTAACAAAGGAACCAATGAATCTACAGTTTGACAGCTGTTCGCTAAATGTTCACTTCAATTGCGTATATATTGTCTTTAGCTGTCTAGTGACTTGTCTTATTAAAAGAAGTGTCAACCCCAGAGCACTGTAAACTTGCTTCATTCTCTTCCCTCCACCTCTGTCTTTCTTAACTTCCTCTGCCCTATTGCTGAATCTGTGTTGAGTCTGCTATGGAAAATTTTCCCCTGACAGTGTCAGAAATGTTTTTCAGAGTCCCTCAGATAGCTACAGCATTCTTAAATGGAATACAACTCACCCTTTTCCCCCTTTAATGTGTTCAGCAGACAGGTGGCAACCCAACTGGTGGCAAATTCCTAAGTATTTATATCCTTTAACTTTCAAATGATATGAACAAGTAATAGGAAATGTCATGCACTGAGTATATGACTAATGTTCCCATTAATCAATCATCCAAAATAAACTGGATTATTATGTCTGTTTGTACTACGCTGTAGCTATTTGCAGATAGACATACTGAAAAAGCAAGCCGGATTCTTATCAGCTCTGCTCCATGTGGAGGTTTAGGGGCAGAATCTCTTCTAATTTCACTCCTCTCCCACATACACTTTGGCCAGGCACAAGAGAGATTCACAAATTTAGAATACTGCCAAGCTGTAATTGTCTACTTTCTGCTGTCAGCATTTGACTCCTACTTGGACATAATTTTCAACTGAGTGTAGTAGCTATGAGGCAGCGCAGGTACACTCTTGAAGAATGAGATCTTTAGCTGCTCTAAACTAGCAATCAGACCCAGCCTATCTTGGAGACAGTTAGGATTGTGAAAATAAAGTCCAAACAAAACAAAGGATTTTTTAAATTCCTACTTTTGAGAGAGAATGGGTGATTCACCACTGAAGCTGGTGACTGGTTTCCTGAACATCAATTCGAAGAATGAAACTGTAATTTGTGAGTTACACTGGAGGTCTCATCTATCTCAATTCCTCATTTTCTCGCATCAGTTTTGGCAGCAGACTACTGCTTTTAATGGATGTGTCATAGGGCATCCAGGAATCCTAGAAAAGTGCTGCTGTGTTATGTACCTGGAGCAACTCATTTAACCTCTGGTATAGAAAAAAATCTCTGCAAAGGACATGTAGTTCCAGACAGGTTGGAGTCACTGTGAAAGTAGTGTTGATTCTCACCATGTAGACACAATCTGTGCAGAAAAGCACGCTGAGACAAATTTGTCTGCAACACATTTATTTGGTGGGCACTGTAGGGCAACATATGCATGATCTGTTCAGCACATCTCAGGTCCAAATCCCCTGGTGCCAGGCAGTTTGCAGTGTGGTTTATCTGTGCTTGCACTCCTTTCTGAACACGATGTGGCGTCTGTTCCCACCCAAATACATCAAAGTGCCGTAGGAAGCACTTAGCTCTTTAAAAGCGTGTTTGAAAGACTAGAGTCTCAAACCACTTGAGCATACCTGTGTAAAATACTGAAAACAAGATAGGTGCCTTACTGATCAGAATGGGGTTGTACTGTTTTGTCCTTAAATGCAGAAAAGACAGATGCCCCTGAATCCATAGCGCTGTCTGTATAAAATGGAGATAATTTCAAAAAATAATAAAGAACCTTGGTGTGAGAATAATTCATAAACATTTTAGATGGCTTTGTTGCTTTGGCTTTGTATCGTTTTGGCTTACAAGGTTCATAATGTGGCTGCACAACAGAGAAGAGGCAAGAGAATGGTACAATACAGACCTTTTGCACCAGTCTAGAAACACTGAGGAACATTTAACTGGAAGCAAATATGCCCAGTGCAGCTAGACTGTCATCTTATGGACAGCTTTGGAGAGGGAGGTATATAATTGAGAATAAGGCTCTGGGATTATTTAAAGATATATTTGCATATGCATTTGTTACTAGGGACTTTGTTGTTGTTGAATGATTTCATACCTTCATTCCTTCAACTACATATATACAGCTTTGACTCATTCCAGGGCTGTTTTCCACACCCCTATCAATGTGAAAGGGCCCCTAAATGGATGTAAATGTAATTTGCTGCCATAAAAAAGTCCAGTTGCTAAGCACAACCACAACTTGTATTGGTCGAATAAAATCCAGAAGTCAGGCTGCATCACAGGCGAGTCACGGAACAACAAAGTAGGTCGAGTTGGACGGGGCTTTGAGAAACCTGGTCTAATGGAAGGTGTCCCTGCCCACGGCAGGAGGATTGGAACTTGATGACCTTTAAGGTCCTTTCCACCCCAAACCATTCTATGATTCTATGACTCTATGAAAATAAAAATAGAATCAACACATCTGAGTATGTTCTTAACATCCACCGAGATTAATCTGGACCAGTTAAAATACATTATGCATTATTGTGGAGTCTCTATTCAACATAAATTTAAGCATGTTTGTAAACTTTAACTGTGTACATATTACTTCAGTAATTTTTGTTTTACAAATAAAGAGATCAACCCGACAATATCTATATTTTTGAAGTACTGACTGATACCATCCAAACAGACTTAATCTGGAAATAGTGTTGCTCATATAAATTTATACATAGAAATTTATACACCAAGATTTCATAATAATGACAGATAAATTTTCTGCCAAGGATACTGATGCACTGGGATTTCTCAGTGTAAAAGAAGGATATAAGATACAGGAATCATGACTGCCTCCTCTATACCATTCAACAATTTAGGCTGGAAGGGACCTCTGGTCTAATTCCCTGTACACAGCAGAGCCAACTTCAACATTAAATCCAACTCCAAAGTTAGATCAGGTTGTCTGGGGCCTCATGCATTCCCAGCACTGACCATCTCCAAGGACAGAGAAGCCACAGCCTCCCTAGGCACCTGTTCCAGTGTTTCACCATCCTCATTGTAAACAGCTCTTTTCTAATATCATCAACTCACTCTACTTCTGCTGATGAGCAAGCTGGGTCGACCCATGTCACATTATAACCATGCCAGATCCACAGCAAGTCAAGTGTCAGGAGACCACAGTTAGAAGCAAAGGGCAGGAAACTGTGAGCCAGAGCATCTCCTTTTCCCATTGGCAACCTCTTGGATGGGCTCAGCCAAGTCACCTGCCTGCATCTTCTCAAGCTCCATACACCCCTGTGAGCAGGGGCCACCTCCGGACCACATTGGTTCACCCGTAGTTGAACTTTGGTTGGTTCTTCTCTGCAGTGGTTGAAGCCTTTTCTCAGTCCCATGCTGTAAACCAAACAGGGGACCGAGCTCTTCGCTCAGTGCATCCAGCTTACAGCATTTGAGCAACCGCATCCTGATCTCCCACTGGTGCCATACAGTAAGAAGGTATTTAAAATGAATCATCGGTTATAATAACCATTTTTCTTAAACTGTAGCTGACATCATTTTACGTCCCCATACAATATAACAGATGAATAAACATACAATTTCTGCAACTTAGTAATTAGACAGGCCCTTCTAACAGAGACTTCTTTTTCCTTTTATATTCTGGAACTCAAATTGCATCTACCATTTTCCCATAAATGTCTCCACTGGCTCACAAAAGAATCTATCCTCATAAGTTCCTGTCTAGGAAGTTCTGAGCTCACACAGTTGCCAAGAAATAATGCCTTGGAAAGTCATGTCCTCTACTTGAAACTCCCCCTCTTAAAAAGTCTGCTGCCACATTTGATTTCATAATAACTCATTTAGACTTTAAATGGTCATGAAAATGCACATTCTTCAGTATAAATTTATCTGGAACTCATCATCATTTGATCAGTGGCTTGAAACAAATTTTTAATGACTGGAGAGTCAACAAGCCAAATTTATACCTGAGGTAAGCGGGTGCAACTTCACATAAGTCATGAGAAGTCTGAGGCAGACCTCCACATGCAAAATAAAACATTTGATTAGCAGCCCTGTGCTTTACCCTCACTGATATTCTCCCCTACTTTTTGCAGGCTGAACATAAACCAAGGGTTTAAACATTTTTAGTATGTTAATGATTCTTCTCCCAGCTACAAGGAGAACAAGTGGCAAACTGCTGTGAAGCAGAAATGTTCTTGCAGGATTTTTGACCCTCCTACAGAGCTAAAAGAGTTGTACCCATACCTCATACACAGCAGGCAGCTTGCTCCTGAGCACTGGAAGGGCAGTCAGGAAGGCAAGTCAAAAATAAACAAGCAGTCCTTCACCTCACCTCCACCTTAGAGTTTTGAACTCAGATGGCTACTAAAATAGGCATATTCTAACCTTGCATCCTAAAAAAAAAAATAATAAAATGGCACGCTCTGAAATTTTCACATGCTTCTTTTCTGTGTAACCTGATATTTTCACCTGTCCTTCTTGACAAACTCTGCTCTCTGTTGTTGACAATTGGGCTAGTACCAGACTGACAATTTTCAGATGAGTGCATTCAACAAGACAAGACACTCTTCAGACTTAACTTTTTTCTTTTTTTTCCTGTAGAAGTTTTTACTGTGAGACCAAAATATTCATGTTCTGGGTGTTATCCACTTAAAGGTTTATATGAATGAAAGCTTATAAATGCAGGTCATTGTGCCTTTCTTTCCCACAGCAACATCAAACAGTAATTAACTAGTTTTTCTTTTCCATTTTAGAACTCAGGGGTTTTTTATTTCCATCATGGGTTTGTCTGCCTTTTCCTTTTTTGATATGAGGCTCTTCTTATCTATTAAGCACATTTTAATGATCCCATCGAAGAGAAATCCATCTCTTTCACAATCCATTTGAATAACAATATAGTTTCACTTGCATATCACTGCAACACCCGAACTGCACCTTAGAAACAGAAAGAAACACCAGCCTATCAAATCCATAAGGCTTAGGATATCCATAGGTGTCAGAAGCTGCTCAAGGTAGGCAGAAACAAGAAAATGTATTAGGAGAAATTGTGAAGACTTTAAAACTGTGAGAAAATTTCCTCTTCCATGCACGTCTCAAAAATATATTTTTTAAATCAATAATAAAATTCTATTTAAAAATATAAATAAACTGGTCTCTAATACCACAGGTTATTAATTCACTTTCTATGTTCAGACTTTTAAATTAGTTTCCTGATTCTGAGCTTAATTTAGCATGCTGTCTAAACAATAACTTTGTACTTATATTGACCCATATTACATTTCACGTATCTCCACTTTAAAACATTTTATGGATGCTGTCCTTTTTCATTGTGACCTTGGTACTCTTAAGAAAATACTTCATTATAAGAAAAAAAAAATCTGAAATGTATTTAAGGTGGGTAATTACTCTCACCTCATTTACAGTATTGAAGTAGTTAAAAAGAAGGATATGAATAGTCAAAGACCTCATACATTTTATGTTGCCCTCATAATAAACATAAATACATTTCAGTTCTGATTCATCATTGGCCGCAAACAAAACATGAACATACAAAGCTGCTCTTCAGATAGTATAAATTGGCATAGCAACTTAAGGGTTAGTTGAGCAATGATGATTTACACCATCTGTGCTTACAGCCCATTACAAGTTCATTTCAATACCAGTACTCCAGCCTGCAGACAAGTGACTACCAGTGAGTAAGAGCTAAAAGAAAGAAGGTAAGGAGAGGCGTTTATTGTGACAATTCTCTTAATTTCTGGAATGTGTTTGTGATTTTTTTAAAATGTATCACTTTCTTGTTGTTTTTATTTAAATATTTTATCTTTAGATACACAGAAAAGCAAGAAATGTTACTAGTTCAGTTTCTCAGATGCCGTAGATTTGCCTGAACTTGCTATTTCTTGAGAACAGTATTTCATTATTCTGTTTCCTGATGACAACATGTTATTATGCTCCTTTTCTGTAAATAATATTTATTATAATCTCCAATTTCAAATGCCTTCCCAAAACTTAATCTTGCTGTTTCACACAGAAGTGGCTTATCCACCAAAATAGCTGTTTGGGGGGGGGGGTGGTGTTTGTTTTTCTTTTTGTTCATTTGTTTGTTTGTTGATGTTGCTGTTTCTGTTGGTTTTGGTTGGTTGGTTGTGGTTTTTTTTCTGTTTAAGATGATTAGGATTGATCAAAAGCCCCTAAGATTTATAAAGCCCCTCCATAGAATCAGAAATTATTATTAATTTTTCCTTTGTCTTTTCTCACTGTTTCTTGTTGTCTGCCTCACTTTTAGCCTTTGTGTGTGTGTGTGTGTGTGTGTGTGGAATTGCAAACTAAACCAAAAAACTTTTGTGCAAGTGCTTAATTCTACCAAAAGTGTCTGCTCAGGTAAGTAAAAAAAGTTATTGTTTCTTTTGAGAGATGGAAGAGGAGAGGGGGGGAAGGAAGAGTTAGTGGTTAGATCTGGAATTTAAGAGAACTTGGTTCAGTTCTCTGATCTGCAACCGGCTTGCTCTACTACCTCGAATGAGTTACTTTATCTCAATAACTCGTTCTTATATCCATAAAACATGGTTGTCATGATACTTGTCTGTCCCACAAAAGACTTACAAAAATAAAGGGTACTCAGAAACTATAGAGATAGGCATCATGTAGATTTCTATTGAATAATGGATATAGGATTTATGAAGCAAGGAGATACAGGGAAGCAGACAGCTGATGCTCCCCTTCGTCTCTGTACTTTTTGCTGCTCTGGTTCCCATAGTTCTCTCTTTCTCTTCCACTGCTCCAAATCATCCACTGTTGTCCTACAGAGAACAGGAATATTGCTCCATCTTGTCTTGCATTTGTCCCAGTTCAAGAACACATAACTGCATTGAACCTAGATCTCTCCACCTGCATACCAACCCCAGCTTGTCTGGCAATCCTGGAGAAGCTATGGGGAAACAGAGGTATGAAAAATACCTGCAGCGACAGAATAGTGAAGCTATTCTTACTTAAGCATTTTCCAGCGGTTTATGGCTTCCCTAGGTCTGATGCACACATGGAAAGGAAGAACGGGGAGATGCTGGTTGTTCTCAACTCACTATTTACCCTGAGCGTTGCTACTCTGCACCCTATGTCTCTGATGCCTGTATTTCTCATCTTACTCAAATTCTTCCTCTCTAGACTGAGCTCTGTGTTCTCCCACTAGTCTGCATCAGCAAACTTTTATCTGTCTTCTGTTCTTTCCCCAACCTCAGTCCAAGATCATCTATTCCTACTGGTTTCCAAATTCTTATGTTCCCATTACCGCTCTCCCACAAACCTGTGCTGCTCTGACTGCCGTACCCTGCTCTCTATGCCAACAAAGCTAGTAGTATCTAAAAATGCTATGAATGCTTTGGCGTGGGTATCTCGGCAACCCTTCTATTTTTAAGCATCCTGAAGAGCTGTCGGTAGCAGTCATGTCTAGTACAGCAATCTGCTCTGAAAGCAGATTAGGCCAAACTAGCCTGTGCCCTGAAGCTGTCTGTGGAAAGACCGCCACCCCACTTCCCATCTGCTGACTTGGGTTTCCCCTAATCTGTTTCAGCCCAAACAAACCAGTTCAGCTAACATCTACTGTTCAAACTGCTTAAGCTACCCCAGTTGACTTTGGTCAAAACAAGTTTGGGTGGAGGGATTGTGTGAGCAGCTTACAGGTAGGTGAGAGGTGGTAACTTTTGACAGAAGACAGCCACGGCAGTGACTGGGAGCTGCCTGGGGCTGGTGACCTCTTCAGCAACCCCACTTCAGCCTGTGAAGGAAGTGAGCACCCACAAGGGGATTTTAAAGCATGGTAAAATCTGTGCTTTAAGTTCAATTCTCACTTATTTCGCAAGAAGTTCCTCTGACAAGCCACTCCCTTCCACTGCACAGAAAACATGATGACGTTACTCAGGCTGTCATTCATCTTTCCCCTGTTTAATCACTGCTAACTGATTAACCAAGTGAAGTGCCACAAAATCCATTAGCCGGAAAAGGAACAAAAAGCTATGATAGGTTTTATGAATAAATAAAGAGAAACCTTTGTAAAAAAGGTGCGTAACCTCCAGCTCTTGACAGTGCCCACCTATTCCCCTTCCCCAGCCCCCCAGCAACAGGAGCAGTGAGGGGTGACACAATCACAGCAGCTCCTGCCAGAACAGGACACGAACTGGCAGGACCTGGTAGGACGTGGGGGAGTGTCAAAGTTCGAGTGCTGTTGCGTAGCCTGCTGGATAGCCACCATAATGTCTTTTGCCCTTGTTTTACCCCACATAGACACTTCAGGTCTTCTTATCTGATGAGCCTGGTAAGGAGGCGCAAGGGACATTAACGTTAACTCTTTCAGTGCCGCTTTGCTGAAAAGGAGCCAAAAAAGTCCATTGCCAGAAACATAGCAAAATACATTTCGTAGAACTGACGGACTTTTGAAAACCTGAGGAGGGAAGGTCATAGCAGCCAGGGACACCAGCAAAGCCAGGCAGTCCCCCTCTGACATGGTTTGGGGGTTTAGCAGACTAAGGCCTGACTCTCTCCCTGGTTTGCGCCTGCAGTTCAGATCATTTCCAGGAGCCTGCTGCGCAAGTAGTAGGGAGGAACAAAAGGCTTTCAAGGAAAGGAAAAAAAAGTTAAGCTGGAGTTAGACTCTGACACACAAACGAATTACTGCTCCCTCATGAGTGACCACCTGCCAGCTGAGGCATGTCAGCTGCCAACACATGCATGCTTTGCCCACTGCGAACGGGAGCTAAAGGATGCGGCCGCTTGTCTCAATGAAGCGAGGTCAAATGCTGCCGTGTTTGAGCCCTTCAGACTCCTTCTGTTTGCATCTTCAGGTTAGCAACGAACTTGTACAGTTTCACCCTGAAATGCTCTCCCAGGTCAGGGTCTCAGCTTAAGCTCAGCTGCAAATAAAAAGTTATTCTTGGTAATAACTCCAACCCGCAGGCAATAATTGCGATATCACTGTGGTTTAGTCTCACTTTTTATTGCATTAGGGAAAAAAAAAATCCTGACTCTATATTGAAAAAGCTTTAGTTTGCTGTCCTAGACTTTTCTGTGTATATCCTTTTTTTCCCAGCTAAAAATAAAAACATTCCAAAAACATCACAAGTTCTTTTTATTCTTCCAGTTTTACAGTGACGAAACATTTTCAGTCTCCCAATTAAAAAAAACAAACCAAACAAACAAAAAGAAACCCAAAAGAACAGTTACATAAGGTGTTACTGAGTTGAGACAACAAAAGGCAAGAGAGAACTGAAATGTCTTTCCTCCTCACCACGCATCCTCTCCGCTGGTCCCCACTTCTCTTTGTGAGGATAACCGTGCTGGAACTATTTGTTCCTGCCCTTCTCTGATCTGAATGAGCTGGGGCACTGGCTGTCGCCTCGAGTTTCTCTGGCACGCTCTCTGATCCCCTTCATCAAAATGGGTCAGTTCTAATTCCGTTAACCAGCAGTTAACTGTGCAGACTTTAAATAATGTGGGTGCTTCGGGGGGTTTGCAAAAGGTATCTCTACTGGTTAATTGAGACAAAAAGGTAAAACTGCTCTTCAGCTACCACAAGACAGACGTGTGCAAAATAGTGAATGTGCTGACATAAATTGTTTTACCACAGTTTTTCCACTGCTTTTGATCTTCCTTTTGTCACTGTCTTATGGACGCTGGGCTTCTCTTAGGACTTCTCTCTCCCCTGCACGCTCTGCACTCCCTTGCAGAGAACATGACTGCTCAGAGTGCCAGCAAGGTTTCCTCATGGCAGACAGCTCCTAACTCCTTAACACCGAGCCCTTTGTCAAGGTGCTTCTTGGTCAGTATTCCCAGGACTGAGCCCCCCCACCATCTAATTTGTTCAGAGCTGCCTGTTTCCCAAAACACCAAATACACAAACTGTTTTAGCGTGGGTGATAGCCTTGTGCCTTTCCCAAGGTGCTTCGCTTGAAGAGACAGCCACCAAGAGTGTAATCCTCTTTCTCATGCTGTCTTCCAAGGGTTCATGGCACAGGGATTTGAAAGCCAGCGGAGGAGACTGACCAGGGTTTGAATTCTGGCACAGAAGATCTTCTGTGTCCCCAGCAGTGCTGGCAAGCCCTCCATAGTGACAATGCCTCTGAGGGAGAATGAGGGCCCCACAATATTCTGGTGTACGTGGAACAGGGATGTGTAAGACAGGACCCATCAAACCCCTGAAGCATGTACCTCGCTAGTTAACGTTGGTACTAGCCAGAACAGATATGTATTAGATAAAACAATTCTATTTCTGTGTATCTGTTTAGA
This sequence comes from Columba livia, assembly GCF_036013475.1. Lineage (NCBI taxonomy): Eukaryota > Metazoa > Chordata > Aves > Columbiformes > Columbidae > Columba > Columba livia. The sequence continues at coordinate 141,008,602 of NC_088602.1, read as the reverse complement.
CTCAACTTACACTTTGTTCAAATTATTTGTTTTAGATGAGGGTTTTTTTGTTTGTTTAATTTAACAAGATTATTTAAAGGGTGAAGGCCCTCAACCTGTCACATAGTCAATCGGGCACTCCACACGCATCAAGCCACACTACCAGAGGACTTGACGCCTTCATGCTTTAATGGTTTAGAGCCACAAAGATGATGAAGGGAGTGGAGCATCTCCCTTATGAGGAAAGGCTGAGGGAGCTGGGTCTCTTTGGCTTGGAGGAGACTGAGAGGTGACCTCATTAATGCTTATAAATATGTAAAGAGTGAGTGTCACGAGGATGGAGCCAGGCTCTTCTTGGTGACAACCAATGATAAGACAGGGGGCAATGGGTATAAACTGGAACACAGGAGGTTCCACTTAAGTATGAGAAGAAACTTCTTCTCAGTGAGGGTGCCAGAGCACTGGAACAGGCTGCCCAGGGAGGTTGTGGAGTCTCCTTCTCTGGAGACATTCAAAACCCGCCTGGACACATTCTTGTGTGACCTCATCCAGGTGTTCCTGCTCCGGCAGGGGGATTGGACTAGATGATCTTCCCTTCCAATCCTTTTACATTCTGTGACTCTGTGTGATTCTGCATCACACCCCGCAGTGTTACTGTTTATTAAGAGCAGTATTTATTGAGCCTCCCAGAGCCCTTGCTGTGGCACTGAAGGCACTTTAGCAGGTGGCACAGAGCACACCGCAGCTTGACCGCGGGCTGAGAGGTGAGGGGAGGCCGCTGAGGGACAGGACCCGCCATGGCGTCGCGCTGCGCCACATACTCGCTGACACCCACGGCGACGGGCTCGTAGGGACGAGTGTAGATGGCAAGAGACACTGAGGCAGGACTGCCCCTGAGGAGAAGAGACGGTGAAGGCGAGGATCGGGGACCGAGGGCAGGGCGGGCGGAGCCTGCACCCGCGGCCGGGCGAGGGGCGGGGAAGGGCCGCGGCGGCTGCGGCTCGGTTGAATCGCTCCGAGGCACCGGCTCCTCCTAGGGGCCGGCCCGCCGGCTCCAGCGGGAGGCCGGGGGCAGCGGACGCGTGTCCCCCCCCACTAGGTGACAGCATGGTGCGGCGTGAGCCCCCACTCCTCGCCACTGCCTCCCGCTGCCGGGGCTCCGCGGCGGCTGCCTCCGTGTCCCCGCAGGGATCTGCTCTCTTTCTCCTTCTCCCTCTCCCCCACCTTCACCCCCCGGCTGAGTTCATTCACTGGGATTGGTTTCAAATGACGCCATCGCTTTATTTTTACACCAATGACCTCATCCCAGCAGCTTGAAGTTTACTGACCAGCGAAACTCTTTTTCTGCCGCTCGCTCCCCTCCTTGTGCCTGCCTTGCTCTGCCCGTTTGTTTGTAATCCTTTCAGTCCTTCTGGGAACCGAAGGCTTTAAAAAAGCTCAACAAAACATATTTAAAAAAATACCCCCAACCCCAAAACTTTCTCCTTCCTCCTGAGGTTTTCAGTGTGTCCCACCTCCCCCCCATGACTATCCCCTTTTAATTTTCTTAAGCCATCTTGGGGAGGGGGGGGGGGAAGAGAAGGAGAGAGGGAAAAAAAAGCTTCAAATGTTTCCTTTTTCTTCCCCTCTCCCCTCCCACCTTCACGCTTCTCCCTCTTAAAAACGAGCCGAATAGAGTTTTCCTGTGATTTTTTTTAATTGGTGTTATTTTTATTATTATTAAGGAATAAGGAAAAAGAGAAGCTTCCCCAGCAGCTGGAAGGAGACAAAGTTGTTTCAGGCGGCAGCGGCGAGGTTGGTGGCAACAACTTTTTATCCCCGCCGAGGTGACAGACAGACAGACACACAGACGGGGAGGGGGGACGAAACAGTAAGTGCCGGGAGGAGCGCACAGACCCCTCTCCCGGGGAAGGCAGCCCGGGAGGGGGGCGAGGGACGCCGGGGGGGCCGGGCTGGGCCGGGCAGGGCTGGGCGGGGAGGAGGAGGAGGGAGGTGAGGGAGAGGCGGGCGGCGGGAGCCCTTCCTCCCTCCCTCCCGCATGCCTTTCCCCGCCGCCCCCTCACCTCCGGAGGAGCGCGCCCGCAGCGGACAGGTCGCTGCCCCGGCCCGGGCAGGCTCCGGCCGCCTCCGCAGGTGGTAAGGAAAGGGGGTGAGAGAGAGAGAAAGAGGGAGGGGGGGGTTACGGTACCGGCACCGGCGGGCCGCTCCGCGCTCCCCCTAGCTGCTGCGGGGCGGCCGGCAGCCTGCTGCCCGCGGCGGCTCCTGCCTCCTCCTCGTCCCTTCCGTTCTCACCTCCCGTTATCCACCTGCCTCTCCTCGGAAAGGCGGCGGGGAGCGGGGGGTAAAGCCGGGCGGCTGCTGTTGCGGGGAAAGGATAAGCAAGGAGCCGCTTGGCTTCTCCAGCGCGCCCCGAAACCGTCTGCAGGGGATGTTTGGGGAGGCTCTTGATAAACTCTGGCGTGCGCGCCGGCGTTTCTAAACTTAGTAAACAGTGCTGGCTCCGAACAGGCTTTCCACTGCTTAAAATGGTCGAGGATGCTTTAAAGCCCCGGAGGGCTTCTGAAGAGGTTTTTTTGAAGTTCTGCCTTCAAACTCGGAAAAACCTTTAAATTGAGGCAGCTGACAAAATGGAGGGCTGCCGTGGAGTCCAGGAGTGAAGCAAATTGCAAATTGTTAACCTGGCATTGCGCTGGCGTAAACTCCGAACTCCGTGGCTGGCCCTGGTACAAGGCCCGACAGATTACCCTCTCCTGACTTTATTTTTTTCCCCCCTGTAGAAGCGGCGGGGATGAGGAGCTGAGCGCACATCCATCCGTGTGTGCCGAACAAGGTGTATGGGATGTGCCTGTTGCAAAGCTTGACCAATGGAAGGGTTTTCCAGCGGCCAAAAAACATTTGCTTACATGTCAGATGGGAAGCCTTTTTTTTATTTTTTTCCTTGTTAAGAAAAGCCAGAATAATTTACTTTCTTTTCAGCTAGTTGAAATAAAAAAATCGATCTTTCCATTTTCTTCAAGTGCAGGGTGTAGTCATAGCGAGCTGTATTGTCTGACCTATGACTAACTTTTTTTTTGTTGTTCAAACATTTGGTGTATACACAGCAGAATAAATAGATCTGTGCTCGTTTTGAAAGCTAAAAGTAGAATGAACTGTTTCTCCTTGTAAGGGTGTGTGTTGGGGTTCCTAAACAAAAAAACCCCAACCAAAGCCCCAAAATGATTTTGTAATCTTTTCTTTATGATTTGTGCTATTCCTGGCAGCGTGTGGTTTGGTAGATACAGAGTTTACAGAGTAACAAGTGACCAAGCAGGAGTTGTTTTAGGCTCTTGTGTTTTGAGGGGAGGTGGAAAAATAGTCTTATTTTCTTTATATGGTGTTCATCCCACTGCTCATTGGAGATTGAAGCATTCATCACAGTTGTTTATGTTGGTTGTCTGGGGGTTTCTCTTTGAATGTGGAGCAAGTATGCAATGGGGGGGGTGTACATGTATTTTTAGCTTTAATTTTTAATTACAAAAAGGTATGAAGAATAGTGATATTCAAAAGCAAATCCTATGTTTACTGAATATTAATATTTTTATTAATATTTTTAGAAAAGAATCTGTAAAAAATGGCTGAGGTGTAACAAATTCTGGTCATGATGCTTGTTTAATAGCAGTGCTTCAGTATACCTTAATGCGCAATTTCAAAGTTTCTTTTTAAATGAAGAAATAAAAGCAGCAAAGAAGGTGCCAATGCCTGTGCTAACTAGAGGTGGTAGCTGCGAAACGCTGCATGGTTTAATACACGTGCAAAGGACCAGAAAGCCCAACCAAGCATTTAGTAACACAACACTCAGTATAAAGATACATAAATACATTCCTGCTCCAGTAGGTCTGGTTTTGTTAGCTGCTTAAGCAGATATAATGGAACAAAATCATACCAGAAAAACTTCTGTAGGTGAAAGTGAGCTCCATTTGTCTTTGTTTCTGTAAAATGCATGCTATCCTTTCAGCGAAGGCAGCTAGCCTGGCAAGGGTGTTTGCTTTTAGATAGAATAGCTTCAACCATCCATAGGAACGGTATCGGCAGAAGCTTTGCAGGAATGTGTTAAATGGATTTCACTCAGAGTTCTGTCTCCCAAGCCTGCGCCCGGCTCCTCTGGGGTCTGCGCCAGCGCTCAGGCCCTGCGAGGAGTTGTGGTTTGGTCTGCCATGTGCATGGGTCAGCCTCTTTTCTGATTTTAACATGAGTAAATGGTTCATGCAGGCCTTAAGAAGCCCTCAGAGGGCAAATTCAGGCTCTCTTCTAGACCTCTGTAAGAAATGCCAAACAGGCAGATTAGCCGCTGAACTGGGGCTGTTCAGCCTGGAGAAAAGGAGGCTGAGGGGAGACCTTATCACTGTCTATGACTAACTAAAAGGAGGTTGTAGCATGGAGGGAGTTGGTCTCTTCTCCCAAGTAGCAAGTGATAGGACAAGAGGAAAAGGACTCAAGTTGCACCAGGGGAGGTTTAGATTGGGTATTAGGAACAAATTCTTTATGGAAAGGGTTGTCAGGCATTGGAACAGGCTGCCCAGGGAAGTGGTGGAGTCACCATCCTGGAGGTGTTTAAAAGGCGTTTAGACGAGGTTCTTAGGAACATGGTTTAGTGCTAGAGTTAGGTTATGGTTGGACTTGATGATCCTGATGGTCTCTTCCAGCCAACATGACTCTCTAATTTTTGTTAATTGCGTTGGTCTTCAGGTGAGCTCAGCTGTAATGTGTTGTGCAGTAAGGGCTGTGTGCAGGGTGAGGACCACCTTGCTCAGTCACCTGTCTTTTTGAAATTCAACTCTTTAATCCTTAGATCTATTCAGGAATATTCACTGTTTTCAAAATACAATTTTTTAAAGAAATACAGTAAGCACAGTTGAAGCATTTTTTCCATCAAGAAAAAGGAGGCCAGGTGATAGCTTTCGTTTTATAGTTACGTCTATTGAATTTTCTGGGACTTTTTTTTTTTTCCCTTTATTTTCTCTCTCTCCTATTTTTTCCTTTCCTATAGGAACAGTCAGAAAAGCATCATGGGTATTCTTCAAGATCTGACAATTTTGAATAGCTGGATGGCATAGAGTAGTTACTGTCAAAGGATGACGTGTGGAAAGATTGGCACATCCCTTCCTTCTTTGCTTGTTTCACCCCTAGGAAGAAACCTGGGTTTGGCATGAGAATCCTCTGTCTCTACAGACTTGTTGTTACGCTGATCAAATGACTGAACGTTTCTTGCAGTCTTGTAGCATTTTGTCCATCGCCGTGTAATGGTGCTTCCATGATTATTTAAGAAGAATTGTCAAGAAGCTGTTTTTCTGGGTAATAGGGAAGTAGCTGTGTCCCTGATGCATTGAATGGTACATTCACTTTCCTTACAGTTCCTTAGGGATTGCATCCAGATTGAGTGTAGTGACATGGAGGGTATCTGCAGAATATTTTAAATATCAGTAACTACATATCATGTTAGTGTCGATAATATTTGCCTGATTTATTTGGTGTCTCCCTTCATAAACCAAGGGTAATGCGGCATTCTTCAGGCCTGCTGATTGTGTATGTGGCCTCTACTTCCTGCACGACTCAAAAGCCGTAGGTGATGGTTGGCCTGGTGATGTGTATCACTATATCTGCCTGAACTAAAGCCAGCGATTAACTGAAGACCAGGACTGTGAAGGTGAAGTGAACACTGTAACTTTGGGCTATTTCCTAGTTGTTACCTGGGGGACCCCATTTTCAGGGTTTTCTTTATCACGAGTATAATAGTATCACCACTGTGATGCTGAAGCTAATTGAGATGAAACTGGCTGTGGAGCAAGGCTAGAGGCTGAGATGCTGCTGGCTGAAGACATCTGTGGGAAGAGGGAAGTTCACATCACCACTTCTCTACTTCGCCAGACCCGATCTCAGCAGCTCCAAATAAGCAATCTATGTTATGGTTATTCTCTAACTTCCCATAACGCCTGAAGGAAGCCAAAAATACGTGTTGACGGTAAAGTTTGGCATCTTAACTTCTCAGTTTGCTTATCGATAGGGCCTGCTGGCAGCTCTCACGGTCTCCAGTGGAGATGATACTGGCCACCAGTGAGTTACTAATCCTCAGCGATCAAAGAAAATCTGCATGTAGGGTGTGCGTATGGAGGACGAGAGGGGAAGATGGGCCCGAGTTCAAGGCCTTGTGTTTCCTTTTGCTGCGCTATGTGGTCTGCTGCTGAGCCAAGACTGACCTACTCAGAGTTGGCTCTGGGAAGGCTGGCAGCTTTCCACCTTGTGTCCCTACAAAATGCTCCTGCAGCCGAAGAAAAACCCCAAATTAATAACTGGGCAGGCTAGGAAAGAGGGGAGAGAGTGTTGCCTCAGTGATGAGAAGTTTGCTGTGGAGACGCAGAGGGATCTCTTCTGCCACAGACCTTCCCGAGCTCTCGTGCTGCTGCTTTTCTGCGCTTGCATCGTCCGGCGCTGTAACGTTTGTACCGCGTGAATATATGAAAAGAACTGCTGAAACAAGGTCCTTCTTTGAGAGGAAGTCAGTTATCTCTGCTCTTTCTTGGTCACAATGTGAGCCATGCGTTGCCAGTAACTTACATGGCTTCTCTTTAGTGTGTCCTTGGAACCAATTTTGCTCTGTGTAGTACAAGTTTTCATCTCGTTTCTCAGACACTAGGATCAGTTCCTTGCACAGACCTCCTCCCGTAAATTTATGCTCTGGTTTGGTTTCAAGGTTAAGTTATAAACTTCTGTCAGTTGTTTAGCAAATAAAGACACACAAGTGGAGGTGTGCAGGGGCTTTCATTAGTTGAGATTGTATTTTTTTTTCCTTCAATTTGATCTTTTTGCATGCTATCCAGACTGACAGTCTGCTAGAATAGTACGAAATTTTTTCTTCATAAAATCCTAACTGTGTTCCATTACATTAGTTTGGCAGAAGACTATGACACACGGTTTCTAATATTGAGACTGAACCAGCATTATGTGTTTTCATTTTGCTTCCCTTGGTTTTGCTTTACTATAATAATCTATGAATTGACCCTGTTTGTTGACTAAATGATAGATCAGTGGCTTGTACAAATACTCTCTTTTTGGACATCCTTGCCTGCTTGCCTCATGTTTTTTTATATTACTGAAGGCATTGTGGGAGGCAAAAAGATCAGTCTGAGTGTGTAATGTAGCAACATTGGAATGAGAACTTTACAGAGAGCATAAAACAAGGAGGACAACAGAGACTAATTGTATGAAATTCCTTTTATGCACACGTTCTTGAGTTTGAATAACTAGTATGTATTCAGCCTGCTGGATTAGAAGGCTTTGGCTCTGCATGTGTAGCATAGATGTTGCTCTCAAAATAGGAAAGCAACTCTCCCTCCCCCCACACCGTTCTGGGTGAAATTGATTTGGTACTGTGTCTTGCTCCTAGAGAAGCCCCAGTAAAGCATGTTTAAAGGCTGAATAATTCATAAAGTTAAGGATATAAACACCACGCTTCTAATAGCCTGAATGTTGGTTTTGCTTCTTGATTGCTAGGTGTAAGAGTCATTCACGTCAGACTTTAAAGACTCAAATCCCATGTCAGGATTTGGGTTTCTACCTACAATATGCTGCTTATGGGGTGTGACTTTCTTGATAGTGTGTATTGCACTAAGTTTATACAGTTCCTTAAGCATGGAGGCCATCCATCTTCTAAACACCATCTTCTTAATACGTGCAAAGAGTCTGAGCTACTTTCAGAAGGCTTCACTCAGTATGCCGTCCTGCTACTGAAACAAGCCTTAATTTCAAAGGTGGGTCCTAAGCACCAAGAACATGTTTGCCTTAAGAATGAGCATGAGATTACTTTCCAGTCATTGTATTAATGCTGTCTCTGGAATAAGTATAGCACCTATCATTTATACAGTTCCCGTAAGTATTTTGTTACAGGCGGAAACCTGCTTAGGTGTTGGGATTTCACACCTTCTTTCTTTAAAAATTGTGTTTGGAACTAAGTGTTTTCTCTTGCTTTCCAGCTCTGCTGTCTCTGACTGTTTCATGGGGGGTCTACATGAACTCCAGAAAACTCAGTGGGAAGAGAGTGGGAGGGGGAGGAACTTTGTGTTATGTGTCTCTCCACTAACCCCATCATACCTGGAAGTGCCTTTCTAAATTGAGAGAATTTAGGTAGAGGCCTCTTACTAGCAAAACTTGGGGAGCAAACAGAACTAACCTCATTTTGGTTGCAACAAAGCTTCATAGAGCTGTGCCAGTGTTTGAGCAAGCATGGAGAATATTCCAGCAAAAAAAATGCACAGCACTAATCTTAGTGCTTTGGGTTGGCATGGTGTTAGGTCCAGGTAAGTCTGAAGTGACACATTAGGCTGAATCCAGATTAGCAGGAGACAAATAATGTCACTAATTCCGTAGGGCTTCTCTGCCTGTCCCAAGTCCCTGAGCGCAAGGCAGGTGTGCTCCAAATTGAGGACAGGCTGTGAAAATCTCTTCTTCCCGTGGCCTGCTTGGAGCTCTGCGTTGATGGCCAAGTTTCTCCTCATGGCAGTGGGACCCAGTTGGTACCTTCTTACCCTTTCTCCCAGGCTACTCCTGCATCATTTCAATGTCCTAAAAGTTCTCAAGCTTTACACAGCCAGTGTGCTGAGGTCTTACCGAAGAGAGGTGATGGACAGTAGCTGGTCTGTAGGTTCAGAGTCCCATATCTCAGGAAAACATGGCAGCTGAAGGCAAGTGGGCACTGTGCTTATGAGACCTGGTGAACCCCATAAATTTCTACCTAGTAGGACACTTACTTAGGGCATATTTAGACAAACTAATAAAGTTGCTTGTATTTGTACTTTCCTCTGCTTCCTTGTTTGTTTCTCATTATTTCCCTGTTTTGTTTTTTCTTGCATGTAACTTTTCATCTTTTTTCCCGGTCAGTGGAGTAAGCTCTCCTGTCCAGCTGCTGAAAATCCCTAACTTCTCATGGTTGACATGTTGGGAGCATGCTGTCAGCTTCTCAGTCCTCCATTCTGCTTGCTGGGTGATCCATGTTTGGATACCATCTCTCTGACAAAGCTTGTTTTCTCAGCGTGGCTCACTTACCCTGGCTGCTGTGGTTTCCAGGTGGATATATTTGAAGATGCCTGAAAAATCTGTTTGTCTAGCCCGGACATGATTGTATGAGTAGCCCATTATGTTGCCTGCTTCCTCTCAAAATATCGCTGAAAGAAAGGTAACTCCATCAAGCGTAAAATGGATGAAAAAGAAGAGTAACACAAGCGCAAAGCTCCGAGATACAAGTCGGGACAGCAAAATAAAGTGTCGAAATACTAACTAATAGTAACTATCATTGCACGTTTCCCCAAGATACTCTTTATCTGAAGAGACCCACATCTTTTTGCCCCCTTGAACTTACAGGACTTGAATCTTTTTCTCTGACTGAGGCTTGCATGTTGCCAGCTCTCCTACAGGTGTGACCCGTTTTGGAACGAGGAAACCCAGGGTGTCTCTTCCCTGCTGCCTCACGTATGGTTAAACCTATAGAAAACTGCAGAGGAAGCTCGGGCATGCTGTTCCTCTGATAGCCTTCTGCAAATACAAGCTATTAATGACCATTGCCTTTCATGGGCAAAAACAGTACTGGCAATTGCTTTGTGCACTTTATTTAATGGCGTAACAAGCCAGCACATTAGCTATTTTTATTCAGATGCCCAGACACAAGCCAGTATGGCAAAGTGGCTATGAAATGTCTGCATAGCTATGTGAATATACAGCTGCTGCTTAAAACAAAATCTTCTACTTATAAGTTTTTGAGAGGGTTCAACCAATAATTGTCTGATCTTTTTAATTGAGCTGTGGCGAGGATTTTCAAGATTTTGCATTAAGACAGGCAGAATGTTGGGTTTTAGTCGCTGATTTTGTCTACAGTTTCAGTTAACAATAAGGAGGTAATGCAATAGGAGAGGTGAGTGGGTGGGGAAGGGGGGGCTGATTTCAGGTTAAAGGTTCAGGTCTTGTCCTTTCAGGAAGCTTTGGGACTATCTGTTCTTACGTGCTGCTCAGTGGCAGGCACACTAAAAGAGCCTCATACAGTGACACTATTAGCAAATGCTGGCTTAGAGAGACGCGGTGTTTGCTTTGGGAATTTTTTGTAAGCTGCCAAGTCCTTCGACAGTGGTATTTTTCTCTTTTTTTTATTTTCTTTTTCCTTCTTCCCCTCTTCCTTGCAGAGGCAGAAGAAATGGCTTTCATGGCTTGATAAATAATTAAAAAAAAAAAATCAAGACGGTGTTGGTGATTTAAATCTTTGAATATTTCAAAGCCAAGAATTTATGTTATGGATTAAATTGGGAGGGATGTGGAACATTTAATTTTTTTTCGTGTGTACATGCTCAGTAAGTAGTTATACCTCAGTATTGACACACATGGTCTCCAGTTCAGTTTTGGTTAAAAAAAAAACAAACAACAAAACAATAACAACAAACCACAAAAACAAAACAAAGAACACTCCATAACTTTAAGCATATGATAACTGTTAGAGGTTCTAGGAGGAAAAAAAGAAAATATCCCTTAATATATTGCTTTTTGTGACCTGGAACCTGCCTGATACTGGAGTGGATATCCACATTTTTGCATATCTTTGCTTGACTAAATTATGAAGTACGCATACAAAAGTCTTGTTATATCCACCAAAGTGAGGCATTTCTACTGAGTGCTTAATATTTGGCCCAACTGCTGATACTGCTTTTCAGTACAGTCAAGTACTATTCTTACTTAGCTATTTATCACTTATTTTCCTGTTTTTTTCATTTGTGTTGGCAAAGTGGGAATCTACAAGTGGAGCTTCCTTCTTGAAAGGTCTCTTGCGTTCAAATGTCGATTGTTATATATAAAAACACAGCTGGAGAAGGCTACCTCTTAGTAGAAAGGAGTATTACCTTTTTTTTTAGAAGTGAAGTGAAATTGGACTGGTCTCAAGTAGATCAGCTACTTTGAGACATGATGAAGGTAAAGTAATTCAACCACCAACATGTAACATCTTTCATCTTCTCCATCAGCAGTAAAATAGCCTTTATTGAATTCTGCAGAATCAGTTCTGATTTACTTTTAAATGGTTACAGTGCTATCTTCTGATATATGTGGACAGAGCTGTGAGCCTTCTGCTTTTACTCAAAATGCAGTGAAATTGCATTACAATGGAAAAATATTCCAGCTTCTCACTTTCTGGATCTGAAGTTTCAACCAGTATGTCCAATTTCAAAAGCTGTGTGGTATTAGGGTCAGCTTTTGTCATTGTGAAAATACTTGAAAAGAGAGATGTGCATAAGAAACAGAATTGGAGAGAAATATGAAATAGGGAATAATGGAAAATAATGGTATTGATCAGACATTAGAAAAATATACAATATGGGCTAATAAAGGGTAAAAAAGGAGAAAGAGTCAACAGAGATGAGGCATATTTTTTTAAAGTAATAAAAAGATTCTGCATTAGTTGCACGTGAAAACGAGCCTTTTAAATCACAGAAAATGTAGTTCTAATGTGATGACCGGATAGGATCTCTCCGTATTGGCTAGTAATACTAAGCTTGTATTACAATAGCAGATAATAAAAGAGTTATTTCTTTTGTGTGTGAGGAAAAGCCATTTGACAGGCTGTCTAAATGAAGTCTAATGACAAGTTATAGGAAGTGCGGGGAAAGATGTGGCTTTCAGTGGGTTCATAGTACTCAATACTACTTATGCATCTAGAAAATATCTTCTGAAGATTGCTGACACTAATGCTTTGTGCGTACTTTGTCTTTCTGAGTCTGTATTTTGGTTTATAATTCAGGTAACTAAGCATACGTATTAAAAACTAGAAATGCTGGCTGTTGGGAGAATACTACTGCCTGGTTTTGTGTGTTTGGTCTTTAACACTAGGCATTTGTAAATATTTAAGAATGAGTTGACTTCAAAACCTTGTACTATAGACTGTATCTTCATGCTGGACATCTGTAAGGTTCAGAGACTGTAGGCTTCGCATTGCATGCTCCTGGATCCACATAAAGACATGCTGTCCAATGCAACTGAGAGGGTGAGAAGGAGTGGGGAAAACGATCTGTCTGAACACTTCTGGTGTGAGTTAGTACTTTTCTTTATGCTATTAGTAATTTATTAATATGTTGGATTTTTTTTGAACCAGCTTTGTGTGTAGCTATTTTAGATGGAACACAAGGTTTTATCTTTAAAAAAAAGTTGACGAATTTTATGTTTGCTTCTAGAATGTGTGCAGCTCCAGAGGCTGATGTCCTCTAGCAGAGTTGTGGGTACAAACGTACCAGCCTCCTCAGGCTCCTGCTGTTTTTCTTCTGACATTTTTGGGTTACGTTTTGTGCTGCCGTTGCTGTGAGTGCTTTGTAAGCACAACCCTGTAGACCAGCCCCTCCTTTCTTCTGCGTTCTACCCAACTTGTTGGCCAAAAGAAATAAGTTCAGTAGCAGTAAAAGTGAAATGGGAGAACAGTAGCGTGGACTCGCTGAAAGCGGTGGAGCTCTCTCAGGTTAGTGGGATGTAGCCTATGTTTCTATGGCAGGTAACACCAAATGCTCAGTTACCGTGATTCTTTTCTTGTCTTCCCAGCCACCGTCACTGCAAACTCGCTCTGTTAATGGCTCTCATGATCCCACAGTGATCCAGAGATGGGAACCAGAAGTGGATGAAAATTGTTTGAATGTGGTTTATTTATGTGTTTGTTTATTCTACTTGCTTGTACAGTTAGTTGGTGTTTGCTGCCTGGTAGTCCTGATTTAGCTTATTTTAAGCTGCCGTGGAGTGTCTCCTTTCAGCTGGGTGCGTGTGGGGCTCTGAAGCAGCAGTCCTGGAGGAACCAAAGGTGTGATGGGCTCTGTCTCCTGTTCACGTGTCTGCCTGTTGAGGGAGCAGGAATGGGCTCAGGGGTTTACCAGTCAGGTGTGCTCCAGCAAAAGAACTTTCTTGTGTTCCACAGACCTGTCTTGTGCCCTTGTTTGGGGGTTTTCTGTGTGCATTGAAGTTACCTGTGTCCTGTGGTGCGGGTAAGCCTATTGCAGCCCATGGCTGTCTGAAGGGCATTGTTGAAACTTGGAGGAATTCCTTTCCAAGCTTGTCGTCTGCAGAGGCAGCAAGAACCATGTTCGCTACATGGATTTGCCCACTGGAAACTGAGGCTGGAACCATCAATTCAAGTCGTGGTTGGGTTGGCTGCCCAAAGCTCTGAGAGCTCTGTCCTCTGTTGGAAACTTTTGCTTGTCTGCTACCTGACAAGTTTAGAACTTGAGTTCTGTGAGGGTACTTTTCCTTTAAAACAGTGTCAGGACATTTCTGTGTGTGTGTGTGTATATATATATGTGTGTATGTGGTTTTTATATGTGTACACCCACATACAAGCTATGTATCTATATACACATGCACGCGCACGCACATATATATGTATATATACACGCACACTCTAGAGCAGCTTATATATTATAAAGCTTTCATTCAAAGTGATTTCTCAATGTTTTATATGATAAGAGAAGCAATAAATTAGCCAGCAAAGCAAAACTGTCTTGCAGATTAAGATTCTTAGGCCATGCCTAGATATAATGAATTGAGAAGATCTGGATCCATGGTCTTCATGAAACACTTAGTATGCAGTTGTAGTGGTTATAGCTGTCTGAAAGACACAGTTGAATTTTGCGCATTCAGTAGTGCTGGCACTGAACCATGTCCCTAAGAACCTCGTCCAAGTGCCTTTTAAACACCTCCAGGGATGGTGACTCCACCACTTCCCTGGGCAGCCTGTTCCAGTGCCTGACAACCCTTTCTGTGAAGAATTTTTTCCTAATATCTGATCTGAGCCTTCTCTGGTGCAACTTGAGTCCATTTCCTCTCATCCTATCACTTGCTACTTGGGAGAAGAGCCCAACACCTTCCATGCTACAACCTCCTTTCAGGTAGTATCTTCTTGGGATCCTGCCTAGACTAACAAGGTTCTGCTAGTTCAGCTGGAGCTCCTGGCGCTGTTTGGCTGCTTGCATTGCTGTAATGCTATGGCTTCCACACTGGAACAGATGTTGTTCCAAGAAGATCATGTATAGGACAGATCAGAATCTGGAGCAACCTGCTGATGAAACTGCTGTCCCTACAGCGTGTCAGTACTAGTGTTGTTCTTGGTGGCATTTTGGCAACTGAGGGCTTTTGTCATTGGGGGAAGACACCTTTTTTATTTCCCCCCCCAGACCATGCAAACCGAGTTTTGCTGACTTGCATCAAATTTGCATGTGGGTTTGTATGAACGAGTCAACTGAAGTAGCCTACACAGCTCGGCCGTTCAGCCAGGTGCAGAGCTAAAGTATTCACCTAAAAAGTGGTTGATTTCCAGTAACTTTCCCCCATATTGTTTCTATCAACAGAGACAACAATTTGTCTTTTATTATTTCTTTTTCTATTTCTCTACTACTCCTCTGAGGTTTTTTCTGTCCCCTCCGTGGCAGGGAATGGTTGTAATTATTATATTTATCTTAAAATTTAGATTCTTTGGAACTTTTTATTGTAGACTACAAAACTGAATTTCCAGTAAGTCTGTGTGAAGTTGCTTTAAACAATTGAGTTGACATGCTTAAAGACATATGGGCAAATTTAACAGTGGGTTTGGGTCAGATAAAGAAAAAGTGGTTCTGTGGCCTCCCCCATTCCTTCCCTTTTGCTCCTTTTCACCTGTCATCAATTCTGCCAGAGATTCTGTGTGGGTACTTTTAAACTAGTTTTTCTAGTACTTAAATTTACTGTTTTTTTTGGTTTGTTGTTGGGTTTTTTTTTCGGTTGGTTGGTTTGGTTTGGTTTGTTTTTTTTCTGTCATTTATAGCATATTTTACAAACACTTTATACCTATGCTGGAATAGCTCACTTCAACAAACATCACGTATTTCTGTTAACTGCTCAGTCATTACATTCTTGAATTCCCTCATAAATCTTGAGGACGTGCTGGCTTAGTATTAGTTAATGATTTTTTTTTCTTCTTTCTTTTGGTGTGTCAGTCCTGACAGTAGGTCATCTGAGTCTATCTCGAACTTACCTTTTGCCAGCATCCTGAGAGGGAGTAGGTCTTGCAAAGAAATCTGGTTTTGCTTTCTCAGCTATTATTATCTAGTTGCTAGTATCAAAATTAATTGCACCCTTACATTTTTGTGCACTAGCTCTTATGATTTTTATTGATATGTTTTTCTGATCTTATAGTCTTTGCTCTCCTAAATCGCCCTTTTTTTTTTTTTCTAATCTGCTGTCATTTATTATGCTTTCTGTTTCTTTACCCAGGCTTGGATTCACATTTTTCTGGGATATGCTCATTTGGCCTGTGTAACCTCACGAAAATATTAACATTTAAACATAATGACTCTTTTCTTCCCTGGCTTCCTGTTCCTTTTCCTTGTGAAGTGGTGTGTATACCTTCCACAACTTTCAGACTCAACTGGGAGCTAAACATGCTGCTTTTAATTTCCTCTCTCTCCTTGAATTGAGGATCTCTTGAACTGGCTCCGTTTCTGAAATGCAGCGGCATGGTACTAGTTTCGGTAGGATTGCTTCCATGAGTGTGGTGAACTCAGTTGTATTATGGCCATTCTCATTTAGTGGTGAGCTAATGCAAATAGTAAACTGGTTTTCTGACACAGTGCTAAAATCACTCTAGTGAGGAGCAGGAGGAAAGCTTAGTTTCTTATTTCCAGGTAAAGAACAAACACAGAACCAAAAATGTCCCTTGGAAGGTCCTGAAGTGGTTCAAAGGCTAAATTGAAATGTAGATTCTCCTTCTTCAAATTAAATTCCTCTTGCATTTGGCACGGTATTCCGCTTCCTTCTCTAAACAGAATTGGCTTGACTCTTCCCCCTTTTCCACAGTAACTGTGTGATTCCTGGTTTATACTTTGTGGGAATTGCAAGAGCTCTGATGTTTTCCTGAATTAAAAAGGTGCCAGATTCACAGTGATTTCTTCCTCCTTCCTGTTGTTCCTCCCCTCCTCCTGACAGACTCTTTCGGGGGTTTGTTTGTTTTTATTTTCCCCTAGGAAAAGACTCTTCCTCATCAGTCTTCATGGAAACTTGTGGTTCCTCATATCCAGAGTGCTTCAGTTGACTTCACATGTAATGCCAGTGCCATTTTACCAACAAAAGAAGTAAGGAAGGCTGGACCGATAGTATAGTGTGCTCTGTGCTTCTGAGTCACCTGTCTTCCTTTCATTTGGGGAGCATGATTCTCTAAATTCCTTCCTGATAGGTTTCCGTTTTGAAATACACTCTGTCCAGAATGACGTGGCATCTCTGCACCCATAAAATCGTTATGAAATGCTAAGCACAGAGAACTTGTTATCAAAATACTCATTTCTTCATTGTTTTTGTTGAGATCACTGTTGTGAAATGGAATGATTAAGAACAGTTACTCCAGAAGTAGAGAAAAGGTACTGGAGGTTGTATCTTATTTTCTGCAAAAAACAGTGTTGTCTAGAGACCCAATTACTCAAAAACAAGTTGTAATGAAAATATACTAAAATACTCAGATTTAGCTTGGTTGTATGAAATACTTGGTAGAACTCCAAAGTGGTAAATAACTCGCTTATTTTCTTTATATGGAGTACTAATCTTGTTTGCTTTGGCATCTAAAACTGAAGTCACAGCTTATTTTTACTTTATATACACTTTTTTTAGAGTATCCCTTCCATGCAGTAATCCAGATATTTATTACAGAACCCAGGCGGCCACTCACAGACCATGGACTCTGCTGTGTTTGGTGGTCCCAGAGGCTGAGAGGAGTGGTGTTCACCTGGGCAATTCTGGTTGATATAATGGGCTTAGTACTGATGCCAAAGCCCTTGTAGACGTTGTGGTGAAGTAGTGGTTTTGAGGCAGTGTTTGGAAGGAGTGTGAGATAGATGAGGGTCTCATGTTGTCTCATATTAAGAAAATAAAGATGTATCTGGTCAAAAAGGAACAGGTCTGGAAAACTACGTTTGCTGCACTGTTTTGTGTAGGTGTGAGCAGCATAGTCAGGGCCAAAGGAAACGCTACTGTGCTACTTGCAAAAAGAGATCATGTGCTGAGGTGAGCGTTTTTCATCCGTCTATGTTCTTTGAATTGTCTTCATGCCAAGCAGAAAAATGGGCAGGATACAACTCTAGCTCTGATGTAGAAGTCTAGGGACAAATCCATCATGAGATGAAGCAAGTTGATGGGAAAAGGGAATGCAAAAAGAGGAGCCTCTCAGCTGTAGCAGATTTGAGTTCCTTCAGGAGAATAGTAGAAAGTATTTAAACGTGCAATGAATTGATTTGTAGGTGAAGCCATTAGCTAGCGATGTGTTTTTCTAGATTGGCCGTTGTTGTAAATAGAATTTTTTACATGGCTTTGATTTAGCAGCAATTTAGAATTTGTTATACTTTGTGGTAGATTACATGGTTAGGTTGTATAATTACCAACAAAAATCACCAGCCAATTTAAGAGTGATTAAATGAAATTTGTTAGAATCAATCAAAATAGCAATTTAGTTAAAGATTTGTAAATGACAAGGTTCACACTAAACTTATAACAGGGTTTTCTTAACTAAAACCACACACACAAAAGAGGCTAGATTGAAACACAAACAGACAAATAGACAAAACAGTTCTAAAAATCAAGCCACACACACACAAAAAGGTTAACGTATGATTAAAATTTCCCTTTTATAAGTTTTATAAATTCCTTTTGTGTGTTGATGATCATCAAACTGTGCACAATTAGGCTTTTGGTTCTTCCCAAAATCGTCAGTAAGCGATCACTGAATCTGTGCGAGATGGGCCCTGGGAGGCATCCCAGTCAGGGGGAGATACTGGTCCCAGCCCGCTGCCATCCAGGAGAGCTCAAAGTGTCTCACTTCAGGATCACCATTTACAGCATTGTGAGTAGGGCCCTTGGCCATCTTTCTTATGAGGAGAGACTGAGAGAGCTGGGTCTGTTCAGCCTGGAGAAGAGAAGGCTGAGAGGGGACCTTGTTTATGCTTATAATTAGCTCGGGGTTGGGTGTCAAGAGGATGGGACCAGACTCTTCAGTGCAACGGGCACAGGAGGTTCCATCTGAATATGGGGAGAAACCTCTTTACTCTGAGTGTGCCAGAGCACTGGAACAGGCTGCCCAGAGAGGTTGTGGAGTCTCCTTCTCTGGAGACATTCAAAACCCACCTGGACACATTCCTGTGCAACCTGCTCTGGGTGAACCTGCTTTAGGAGGTGAGTTGGACTAGATGATCTCCAGAGGTCCCTTCCAACCCCAGTCATTCTGTGATTCTGTGAGATTGTTGGCTTTAGTCAGTGTTCTTCCACTCTGGCCACACTTAGGATGAGGTAAGATTCTGCTGCTTCCCACCATGTGTCTGTGTCCAGAACTTTTCAGATCGTATAGTTCTGGTACTGTCCCACTCAGGCTACGATGCAGGTAGCAGGTGCACCAGGCTGCCAGGAGGGACAAATTTGGGCTGCCTTTCCCAAGCAGAGGGGGTCTTTCCCTTCAGGCGGGGGGCTCTGGGAGCACAGAGCAGGTGCCTCAGTACTCCCAGTCACTACACTTGCAGAATGGGAATTGTTCCCCCCAGCCAGCCTGACTTGCATTGGTATTCAAGTGGCAACCACCCCAGCCATCAGTTAATCATGTCTTCTCTCTGTCACTGTTTTTATTGCAATGTGTGGTAGTTAAAATCCAAAAGAAAGTGTAGTAACTTCTTAAGTTGCCTGTACTTCTGTTAGCAGCAATAATTTGTTTTTGTTGATGACTGCCAACAGTTGGCATGCTCAAGATGACATCTTCAAAGTAAGTCTTAAACAAACAAAGCCACCTTTCTTCTGTAACTTTCATTGTTAACTCCTGTCTTTCTACCTTTTCTCTAGAAATTCTGTTACAAGAAGTGGTTCTTGTTTCCTTAATGTATGATCAGGTTTGCTGTAGAGGTTTTAACAGATCTAGATTTTGAAACAGCAATCTAAGACAAGATGAGGTGTCAAAGTGATGGGTTTACACGTGATTATTCCTTACAGTCCCCAAAACACAGTTCATTTAAACTTGGTTCTGCCCCGCTGTTGTTACTGTGCTCTCTGTGAACTTCATGGAGTAGTGCACATGTGTGTGTCAAACTGAGATTTGCTTTCAGCGTGTTTTTGTTTGTTTGTTTAGGAAACTCAAAGCTACAACTTATTGGCAAGTTTTCTGATTGAATTTTCAGATCTGGCTGTACTTTTGAAAGGCACCATCAGGTGCTGTTATAATACGTGATGCTGGGTTTTCAACAAACTGTTTGTATAGGATACCACAAATTCATTTATCTCTTAGTGTGGCTGTCAACCTCAAACAGTTTAGCTGTGTTTATAGTTTTATGATGGATTAAGTAACTCTTCTCTGGATTCAAAAATTAAAACGGAAAAACAGTTGATCATGATAATAATATAAATACGGTAACACAATTACCAGACCTTCTAGGAGGCTTAATCTCTTGTTCTTTATGGTTTAGTTGAAATGTATGAAGTATAAAAGGTGGCCCAGAATTGCTCTTCTCCTTCAAAATTATTCAACTTTAAGGTTTTCTTGATTGTTGTGAGACAATCAGAAAACCTGATGGCAGTGTTACCTCCAGGCTCTTTGCACATTGGCTGCTCTCTTGTAAAGTTCTGAATGCTTCTGCCATGGTGCTTGGGGCATCTGTAGCCTTGAGATGGATTTTGCAAGTTTGACTGTGTCTGAAACTATTGGTAATTGCTGGGTTCAGACATGGAACTTGCTCTTTAGGAAAGCTTTCTTGTGGATAAACCTGGATGCGTTTAAATGCCTGAAAAGAGCAAGGTTTGGGTGGAGTACCATGGGAATTGCCTTTAGCCTTGCTGGATGGATAGACTGTCTGTGACAGGCCTCAGGAGGATTTGATCGTGCCTTAAAAATACTAAAAGAAGATACTCATATTTAGATTCTTAGTTAGTCTGGTATTTTGTGATCGTTTATCCCTGAAAAGTGAATTCTAAGTCAGTAAATCATTTCCTTGATGCCAGTTGTTCACCAGAAGAATTTTGGATATGACTACGGTTGTGTAAAAATAGAAGTGTGCTAAAAGATACTTACTTAGACTATTCAGCATCCTGTCTGGGAGCCACAGCTCTAAGCCACTGGAGTTTTATATACAGTAGTAGGTACAGTATTCATTGAAGGAGTGGGCCATTTTATTGCACGTCTCTATCTTTGTTGAGGGGTGACAGCATGAGTGTTTTTCAGATATTCTTGGTGGGCTTTGTCTTGTTCACTCCTTTTGGAAGAAACAACTCAAAGGCCTTTAAGTAGCTAACGCAGAACAGGATAGTGCTTTTCTGTGTTTATGAGGTCAGGTGCTGGTAGTAAAGGTGTAGGCAGAAAGAGAAACTCAAGTTCCTGAGTAGATCTGTACCACTTACATTTCTATGTGGAGTGGGGTGGCTTCCCTTTGGAGTCCTTTTCGCATTTGTGGGGGGCTCAAGTACAGCAAGAGAAATTTTGTCCCCTGCTGTTTCCCTTGTTCCAGTCTACCTGAAGCAGAGAAACCATGGCTTCAAAGTTGTCACTAAGCTTCCTAAGAATACTTTAGTTGTAATTGTCTCTGCTGTATAATTTGACAAGATCAGTGAAGCATGGCGCACACTTCCTACTGCTAGGCTTCAAGTTTTTCTTTTAATGACAAAGTTATTTGGGTTTGGCACGGACTGTCTTGCTGCAAACATCCAGAGTGCAAACAGCAATGGGTTGGCAAGCAGCACAGTACCGGTAACAGGGTATTTGGGCTGAGGATTCGTAGCCAAGCTCTTACCTTTTTTGCATCAGATTTTCTTTAACGGGAATGCAAAGCAGATGGGATTGTGGTTAAATAATTACGCCTCGATTGAGTACCGCCCCAGGGAAGGTGCTTCTGTAAGGAATGACCCTATCGTGCTGTGTAAGAACAAGGACGCTGTGATGAGACTGTGTGAGCAATCATCACGCTGGTGCTTTCTCATACTTGGATTGTGCTGGAAGGAGCTGTTAACTTGATTTTTACCTTATACACACAAAAAAAAAAACTATGGCAGTCTAGCATGGTGGGCAATGGTGCATTTCAAATCAAGCCTTTGAACGGGGCTTTGGATCTTTATACCCGGTCGGGAGGCACCATCCCTTTGCACCAGTGGAGGAGTTCTCCGGACAAGACACCCTTTGCCGTCCAAGCAACCTTCACTTTGTCTTTTTAAAGACAAATGTGTATCAGTTCCTGGGGACAGCTGTAGGTTTTGTGGATTAATATCTGGTGGCCAAGTTCATCTTTTTGGGGCGCTAGTGTATTTTTCCTCTGCTTCAGTTATTCCTGCGTACTTCTCACTCAACTCTGTATGCAGACCACCCCTGCTGTCTGCAGCAGCTTCTGTGTGCGGGTGATAAGATTATTTTCCGTTCCTGTATGTGTTTCTGAGCAGAATAATGCAAGTGTAATGGATCATCTGCTTTCTCTGGTGTTTGATACTGTAATGGCACACAGTAGCAATTTCAGAACAAATCATTCTGGCTCAGCCTAGTCCATCTGCCCTGTGTGGTGTGGTGCCATGGAGAAAGTATTTAGCCTAGGTTTAGAAAGCTTTGTAGCTGTGCTGGGGGGTAAGATCGCACAAATAAACCTTCTTTTCTGTCAAGGCCAATGTGAGCACCAGGTTGGTGGTTTCGTTCACAGCTGGCTCCATCAGTCTTAGATTTAAGCATCTCCTCAGCACACTGTCTGTCCCTCCACTGAAACGTGCACAATATCATGAGAATTTCTCTGCCAAACATATTAAAAAAAAATACCTGCAGCTTCTGACTTTTTGACTAAAATTCAGGCATATGGCCATAGGCATACTGAAAGGTATACCTTTGATGCCAGGTGGTCTCCCTGCCAAACCTAAAGCTAGTTTTCAAGAAGATCTTACGTGTTTATACTTTAAACAGAGTGCCAGAAAGCTGAAACTTGGCAAAGCAATGCTTTAACCTGATGGCTTGAACAAGATTAGGAAGAATGTTTTAGTCTTGGATAGGTATTGTAGCTACAGGTAGACTAGATGCATTTTCTTCTAGATCAGGGGTGTCAAACTCGTTTTCACCAGGGGCCACATCAGCCTCGTGATTGCCTTCAAAGAGCCGAATGTAATTTTAGGACTGTATAAATGTAGGAGTAGTTATATGAACTATAGTTATAGTTTATACAGTATCGCATTTGGCCCTTTGAAGGCAACCGCGAGGCCGTTGTGGCCCGTGGTGAAAATTAGTTCGACACCCCTGCTCTCGATCAAAATCACAGGGTTTTTTGCTGTGCCTTCCTAAAGCGGTCTAAGCCACATTAAGATCTGGATGTTCCAAAGAATCATTTGTATTTGTGCTCGGCTTTGCCCAGCTCCCAGGTTACGAAGTACTTGTTTTCAGAAGTGTGTTCTAGACGTGCACTGCTCCAGGTTGAGCCCGCTGGTGTGGCTGCAGGGGAGGAAGCCTGGCGGGCGGGAGGAGTGCTGAGTGCTGCTCCTTCCCCTCCTTCCTGGTGACCTCCGTGTCTGCGGTAAACTCTTTTCCTGCACATTTTGACCTGTGCTACAATCCTATCAGAGAGGGCAGTTGCAGTCAGGGATGATGTCTTTTCTGGAAAAGATTTCTCGCTGAAGTCTGATCCAAAACACTCGTGGCATTTGTTGGTAGAAAGTGGCTTCTCTCAGGTGTCTTTTTGCCATGACTCTTTGTGTTCGGGGGTCCAAGCCACCAGGATCTGTCTTTTCATGCTACTCAGAGATCCGGTGGAGAAGCTGAATGGCATACACCACTCTAAGTGGCAGTCCAAATAGAATTAACTTCCTTGCAGTCCAAATAGAATTAACAGCCAAGCAGACAAAAAAATGCAGATAACAAACACATTGACTGTATCTATCACTGTCATGGCTTCGTAAAGGCAAGTGTGTCTAATCTTACCTGTTATCTTTGTCGCTGATACCTTTAAGTAACCTTCGAACTGAAGGAAAAGAAAATTGGTTTTCAAGTAAGGAAGAATTTTCTACCCATGCTACTTCTTATAGCTTTGTAGAATGAAATCTAGTTCTATCATTTTGAATAGTGTGATACCTTTTTATTTGTAGCTGGAAATGGCTGAAGTTTTTCAGTAGCCGGAAAAATAGTATTAAGGTAACTAATTTTTGTATGGTTTTTTTTGTGTGTGTGTGGTTTCTGTTTTGTTTTTGTTTTTTCTTCAGAATAAAAAACTGAACTTTTTTTCAGACAATCTATAAGAAAAGTTTGTAAGGAGTGTTTTTTTGTTTTGTTTTGTTTTTCCCATTTAAACTGACTTTAGGGGAAGACAGGCAGGGCTTCAGGAACACAAACCCTACTTGATGCTTGAAACAAAAACAGTGAATGTAAAGCTAAATCTAGGTCAAGTTTGAGTTAATAATAATAATAAACAACTTGATACTTCAGAGAAAAGTTTGCTGATGGGAAAAAAGTACCACAAATCTGGTAACTCTGTGGTGACTCCAGGATTTTATTGTTTTGCTATTAACTCCAAGGACTCGGGTCGAGGGAAGAATTCTTTCTTTGAGGATTTTTTTTAGGTTTCTTTCTGTCTTGTCTTGTGTATTTTCAGTGGTGCGGCTTCAGCCAGACAATTTCTATGAGGAATATGATTCATTGGGTAATTTATGACATACTTTGGGATGTGCTCTGGAGTACTTCTTTTCCTGTTTGGGAAGAAGGACAGGCTGGATGTAGAGATGTTTTGGAAGCCTTGGCTTTTGTTTCTTTGTCACAGTTTGGTTCTGTTTCACGTCTGTGTGTCTGAGGAAGGGCCTCGTGTATTCTGTAGTTCATGCCCTCCCTCCCCTTATCGCTCCGTATTAACCGGTCTCATAGAAGATGTCACCTCTCCCTGCGAGACTTGCCTTTCCTGTATCCTTGGGCAGTTGCAGATACAGCAGTAATGCTGGGGATCTGTTGGATATGCAGTTCTTGTGAACCTGGTCTGGATATTTTTTTTCAGAGAGTGGCTGGGATTTAATGTGGTGCTGGAAATGACTGTGAGATAACGCGTCTTTTCCTGAGACAGACTAGGATGCTTTTCTAACCATATTAAGGATTCACGCAATAGCGTTGTTCTGTGAATATGTAATATCAGTTTGAACATCCTGACATGATCGTTTAAAACAAACAAACAAAACCCAAATAAAAATATCTGTACCACTTAGGAAGCACAGCATCATGAACAAGAGAGCGGGAGGATCTGGGCTAGTATTGTATCTCTTGTAGTGTAGCCCCAAGGTAAATGCTTTAGCATGGTCACCTTTTATTTCCTTTTATTTTGCTTCTGCTCCAGCTGAGTGTTTGTGAGGGAGAGTTTCTATGATGGTTGCTGCAGCAGGAAACACATAGGTTGACTACAGTTAAGATGCACAAAATGTTAAGTTTAGATATTTAGTATTGAGGATAAACATGAGTTAAACGGTAAGAATTAGGCTCAGTTAGTAACAAGCAATTTTCAAACAGTGACCTGTGTTTTTTTACCGACCGTTGTATTTTTAGATGTCTTTTCTTTACACCCACTTGAGATATTTTGTGCCCTTAAGTTAAGAGGCAGCCACACAGAAGTCTGATGGTGCCCATCTGCAAGGATAAGGGGAAAAACAGTGGTGGAGAGATAGGGTGGCACCTCAGAGTGGGTCTCCCACTGTCAGGTGGGAAGTGGAAAAATTGCTTTTAAAATCTCTTATCTTTTTCAGTTTAATTTTGCTGTTCAAGCCAAACAAGCAGCAGTGATGGTTCAAACAGCTGCTTTGTTTGGGCCTGGTTAAAGATGAATGCAGAAAGTTACTGCTGGGTCCAAGGCCCATCTGAAGTTTTGTAGCTAGGCAAGGTTTGTCAGAAATAATAATGGAAAGATAACTTCCTTGAACATCAAAACTTAGGTATGTGAGTGTGCTTATGTATGTGAGTGTGCTTTGCTTTTTTGGGGGTGGCTGCATAAGAAGCATTTCTCTGTGAAATCCCAATTCAGTGGGATGCTTTGCATCCTCAAGAGTTAGTTGTATTTGGCTAGAATACAGGGACATCTAGGATTTCTTTAGATCTGGTAAGCATGGAGAAATATCATAGAATGGTCTGTGTTGGAAGGGACCTTCAAAGATAATTTAGTTCCAACCCCCCTGCCATGGGCAGGGTCACTTTCTACTACTAGACCAGGTTGTTCAAAGCCCCGTCCAGCCTGGCCTTGAACACTGCCAAGGATGGGGCATCCACAGCTGCTCTGGGCAACCTGCTCCAGTGTCTCACCACCTTCACAGTAAAAAAAAATAATCAATTTAAAGCCATTGTCCCTTGTCCTGTCCCTATAGGGCCTGGTAAAAAGTCTCTCTCCATCTTTCTTATAAACCCCCTTGAAGTATTGAAAGGTGGGCTGAATTAGTTAAAAACACCTGTTTCCCACACCTTTTAGTGGTCAGTTCTCTTCTGGATGTTGTCTAATGAAAGTGAGGCCTGAAATGTTAACCTGAATATGACCACATGTTCTTAAACTTTTAGTCAGTAAGAGGTTTATGCTTTGTTGGGTTTTTTTTTAAGAAAAACAACTCGGAACTGCAGTATTTGACGGGAAGCCAGTGTAACTCCCTTGAAAGTGGGGTGGCATGCCTGAGTCAGTGAAGTATGAGCTAAGAATCTGGCAGAAGCCTTTTGCACAAAGGAAGGCTGAGAGAGTCTCTCAGGAAGCCTGTGTGCTGCTAAATGTGGCATGTTTGAACATGAGGCTGACATCATTGTGAGTTCATAGTAGTGAAAGAACAAAGTATCAGCCACAAATTAGACTGACCTAATTTTTAAGTCACTGCTGAAAACTTAATAGCACAGCGTGTTGCTTGTGCAAGCTGTTTATTTCTATCCCAACCTCTGATACTCAATTTAAAGCACAGGTTTAACCCTCTGAAATGTTGAAGGAGTTGTTCAGGAAGGTGCGTGTGTGTGTTTGAGGGGTGCTGCAGACTTCCTTCCTTGTCTCTTTCCATTCTGACCTCAATCTTCACATGAAGGAAGTGATTAAGGACCACCCATCGTACACCTTTATCCTTCGGGATCGGTTTTCCTGGAGGTAAAAACCTCAGGATTGCGAACCCAAGTCTAACCCGTTCCTGTGGGCTGCTCACGTGCAGACTGGAATTCTGTCTGAAAATGATCAGAACGCTTGCTGGCGGTATCAACAGGAATTTATGTATCACCAATAAGTTACAAAACTAATCAGTTTTATTTATTGATGTGTCCATGATTGCTGACAAATAAATGGTGCTTCTTCCATTGCTGAATACCTAAGAGATACATGGATCTTGCAGTTTGCAGATGATTTATTTTCTTTCCAAGTATTTATTAGTTGACTCCGTGTGCACTGAAGTTGATCCATTTTCTTGCTGTATTACTTCAGAAGTTTATTGAACTCTCCTAGTTTAGGGTTACTTTGACAACAGTCAGTGCCTTTCTGGTTGCTCTTTAAAGGATTGTATAAAACAGAGCACCTCTGAAAATTCTGGAGAAACACAAAATCGTGTTTATAGATTTTTACAGAGCTGTGCATATGTGTAAACACACCAAACAGGATAATACAAATGGAACTTTGAAGGAATAAATTTGCTATTCAAAATCCTGTTAGAAGCCCAGTGAGGCTGGTACAAAACCTTTCTTGTTGACCCTGTTTTTTGACTAAGGCACATATGAGACAACAGAGAATTTGCTCCCTCGGTTTGATATTGCATGCTTTTGTTCTTCAAAATAAATATTTAAAAAACCCTAAACTGTTCCCTTTTAATTCTTGTGAACTAGATGTAATGGTGGTCACATTTTGTCAGTTGTTTTTAGGGGCACTTAATATATTTTCTGATTATATCACTCTTCTTCCTCTGCTTAAATGGTAATGTTTATAGTGATGTAAGACACACAGCTGGGGAACATAAGTCACCCTCTGCTCTCCCCTTCTGCTGTAAAGATATATATGGTTTCTCTTTTCAGCCGCGTGGTTACTGTGCTTTGGCACCATTGCAGGTCTTGTATAATGTGATTTGAATTCCAAGGAACACTTTAAATGAAACTTTGAAAGCAATTGTAATAAGCAGGCCATCAGAATTACCTTTGTAGGCACAGATTAGGTGTGCAGACGTGTTCTTGTCCCAGTGTGTGAGCTGTCAGGAGTCTCACACCATGGTAAGAGATGGATCCCAATCATCTGTATCTAGGAGACTGTCAATTTATTTTTTGGGCCTCATCTGCAATTCAGCAGTCACTCCAGGTCGTAGCCTGAACCCCTTCCTACTCTGCACAGCCCAGAATGAGAGACTTTTAACAGGATTATGGCAACTGTTTAATTTCTGGGAGCACTTAAAAACTTGAATTATTCCAGTGTGTTAATCGGGAGCCCTTGCTGTACACCACATACCTTTATGTTTCCTTCTCTAACCCCACCTTGAGATAGTGGGGCTGTACCATGTTTGTGGACTCACTGTTTTCCACCTCTTTTTCCTTGCCATGTAAATCTCATTTAAGGAGAAACCCAATTAAACTTAACTGCTTTACTCAGTAGGACTCAGTTTACACATGCGTAATGTCGATGTTTCATTGGGCCCAGCATCCCTTCTGGAGATGCTTCTGTGTGCTTTTATCACTATGTAGCATACACTGCTTACAATACTAATTTTATTTTGAGCATGCAGAGGGTTTTTTAAATGAGTTTGACAACATATTTAGTTAACACATATTGGGTATTTTTTTTAAACTTCTTGGTGTTTCTCTGTACAGCTGACAGGACATGTATGCGCCACAGTGCAGCACCGTATTTTCAGACACAAGGAGGAAGAAACAAAGTATTAATGTTGACAGTTAAAAAACAAAAACAAAACCAAATTCCTTCCAAACTTTCTCATGCCCTGATGTGAAGGGGTTGAATGAGCACGTTGCCTTCCGGGAGAACTGGTGTCATTTCCTCAGATGGGTGAAAGACCAGAACGCTTTAACCCGCGGTGTACCGTGGAAGCAACTTACATGTCCATGTTCTTAAAGAACATTGGCTCGCTGTGATCTTCAGTCATTCGATTTAATCAGGAGAAGAGTTATTAAAAAGTCTGTTGCAAGAAATTCACCCCTGCCTTGCCTAGAAGCTATTCCTATTTATTTCCCTAATAAAATTACCATCATTATGCTCTGCCTTTAATCCATCCTGGTTCTTGTACGAAAGCTTCAGATCCACCTTTTGTTTTCATCATGCGGAGACCACAAAGCAGATCAGAGTTGCTGGTTTGTTTTGGTTTTGGTGGTGTTTTTTTTTTTTCTTTTTTTTGAATAATATAGTTTTTGGCTCCTTATTTGCAGCTCCATATTACTTGAACATCTCCACCTTAATATCTCTCACTAGGCAAAAGGCCTTAAACTTAAAGGATAACGATTATATGAAGACCGAGGTCTCATCTTCTTTCATGGGGAGCTTTTTAAAGAAGCAGCATAGACTATTAAAGCTGCTGTGCTTTATGTTTGTTTAGCACTACTCTTCACAGCACTTCTCCTCCTTTTAATCTGTTTAAGATGACCGTGTAAAATCCAAAAGTCACCGTTGACATTGATCTGCAGAGCTGCAGAAACACGGTCAGTCGATTTGGGACGTGCGGGTTGTGTAGTAGGTGGAAGCCTTGGTGTGATGAAAGGAGCTGCTGTAAAGCAGTCTTATTCTACAAAGAGTAAGGAGATGCTGGAATTCCAACAGCTTGAGTATTTGTAAAGCAGTTCAGCCCCTTAAGATTTCCCCTTTTTGTATTTTGTGTCTCTGAATCTAAAGCTAAAATGCAGTTGCCGGTAGAACCTGACGGGCCTGAACTTTGCCAGTTGTCACAATTAAACGATGAGTCCGCAGCCTTTGGGGTACAGGACCCAAATAACACTCATGATGTGTTTTATAAGGATATAGAGATAAATAGTTTTCTTGGTGCAGCGCAGCTCCATAGCTGTGGGAGGAACGTTCCTCGTGACCCAACTAGTTGGGTTCGTGTAGCTGCAGTTTGGGGAAGGCCCTGAGCAAGAGAGGAGGAAAAAAGGCTTCCAATTCTAATTCTGGAAAATAGAAGAAGGTATTTAAATAAGGCCTGGAGGACTTCTTGTTTGCCAGAAGTAAGTAAAAAGGCAAGTTTAAATCCTTTTGTAAGTCACCCTAATTGAAAGGATGTATATTTCTTTTCCTAAAGTCAGCAGAAAAATCCTGGCCTCTTAATGGTGAAAGACATTTTTTAAAAGTTTCTCCTAAGCACAAATAGCTGAAGTTTCCACTTTAAACTTGGGTGGCTCATTCATATTTCATTTAATGGTTATATGGTATCCTCTCTTTCCCTCCCCCTTCTTACCACCAAGGCTAAAAAGGAGGGAGGGGGAGATATAAAATGTTTCCGAAAATTACAGGAAATGTCTGTTCCTTTAACAGCATTGCCAGGGAATTTCCAAATGTGCTTGATGCTTATGGCTGAACTTGCAGCAGCACGGCCTTCAATCATGAGTGGATCCTGTTCTAAAAATGTGACACCTCCTTCCAGTAAATGCTGTTGAAACCAAGTATATGCTTTGTTTCTCATCTGCTCTTCGGGAAAATTGTGTGTAATGGTGAAATGAGGGCTCTTGGGGACTGCTTAAAACTCCTGATTTACTTCTGTCCATTACAGTGCGAAAAGTATGATAGAGTTTTGTGAGGTGGTAGCTGGTTTATTTGTAATGACTTTGGAGAGGCATGAATGGCAGATAGTAGTGAATGTGAAGGCTACCAGGCAGTTTTCATAGAGACTTCAGAAACTACACGTGAAGCACTAAGGAACAAAAAGGGCGATGCTTTTTGTCCCAGCTCTTTGTTTCCTTGAACTGTCACAAGGTGGTCTCTGATCACAGGGTCTTATATCCAGTCAGAGCCTAATCTGCGTTAAGCACCAATTAAGTTTTAATTTCCAGGGATGAGATTAGGAAAGGGGATAGCAAGAAACAGGATGAGTACGATGAGCTTTCTCTTCATTCTCCGTTACCTCCTGCCACTGGAATAGGGGAAGGAACAAAGGGGATCTGCAGAACTTTTTTCCTGGGGCTGGAAAGGGTATCGGCCAGCAGGGACAGGCAGGGAGAGACATGGACCTGGCACAACCTCCAACACATCCTCTGGTCCGCCTCTCTGCCCTGCTGCTCCCACGTACATACACCAACGTGCTAATGATGGAAAAGCAAGAGGATCTCCAGCCTGGGACCTCACAGGGACAAACACGTGAGTCCCAGTCAAGGTGTCTGTCCCAGCGAGCAGAGCGTGTTGTGGGCAGCAAACTCTTTAATGAACTGTCTGAAGGGCTCTAGTCCCACATTCTGCTGTTGGCGTTTGCAAGGCTTTTGGAGCGGTTGCCTGAAGAGGAGAGAGGTGATTCTTGGAGCTGCTTTTCTGGCAAGAAGATGTGGGTTTTGACTCTGTTCACCGGGTGTCGTAATGTGCTCAGCCCTCTGCTGAGGTGACTTCATGGTTGTCGTGTCATTTACTACGTGGTTTGGAGCCACTCCTGGATTTCATAACAAGGCAGCGCTTGGCAATAATTTATTATCATGGTTTATGTTACAGTGATTAAGCAAAGCTGTCATCTCTTGATAGTGATGATTTGAATCTTGTTTTTAGCTGCCCAGGAAACAGCTTGGAATTGACACTAATGTGTTTATTTTTACTTCCTCATGTAAAGCTTATAATTTAATTTGTTCGTGTAGGAACAGCAGGTGCTTTGTACAGTTGCACAGGTAGGACCATATGTAATGATTGATGATGCTGGTGTTACCAGTTTCCAGTGTTGGCTTTTTTGCTGCGTGGGGAGGTAGGATTAATTACCTGAGATGTTCTGTTTCATGGATCTTTATCCATGCAAAATATAGCTGTAATCAGACTGACTTAGGGCCATCTCCTATATTCATAGATAGTGAACAAGAGTGTGTGAATTTGCTTGAATTCATGCAAACGCATCACCCGTGAATGCTAGTTACAGATCAGTTTTCTAGCACAGAAATGTGTCAAATTGTTTGGAAGGCTCCTGTTGGTTGGTGTTGGTGGTTGTTTTTGTTATGGTGGGTTTTTTGTGTTTTGGGGTTTTTTGGTGTGTTCTTTTTTCTTTTTTTAAAAGTATCTCCAACTTTTTTTCTCTTAAAAGATAGTGAAGAGATTTGCTGTATGGGGTTTTTTTAATTATTATTTTATTTTTAAAAATCAGTGTAGCATAACTTTCTATTTCAGATTCTTTCTGTGTACATGAATGCTAGCATTTGTAAATCTCACCTAGGTTTTCATGTGTTTGGGGGACTTTTACAGCAAATGACTGCGGTGACAGTGTGAAATCCATTTTCTGGGATTTTTTCTTTTTCGACTTGTAAGAAAGATTTATTTATTTATTTTCCTATGTTTAGGTATTTCCCTCTACTGGCCTTTGTATGCGGACAACCCTCTGTCATCCTGTTGAGCTCATTTAAAGTTTTACTTAAATGTAGGTGAGTAATTGCTTTTGTCTTGAAACAATATTTAATTCGTATAAAAGTACTCCAGAATTTTCAGTTGCTTTGTCTTGGAAGACATACAGGGAGAATAATCTTTTGGAAATCCATTGACAATTCTCCTGGTTGTCTAGTGTCCCAGCCAATAGGAAATTAAAAATGTTATTTGTTATGGTATTTGTTTGGAGTGGATTAAATAAGCGTTCATTCTGGGTGTCACAGAACTATATGCTGTGAACCTACAATGAAAAAGTATTTTGAAATGGAATGAGCTTCTTGCTTGTATGGGTGGAGAAGGGAGTCTCCAAACGAAGTCTCTGAGCTGTTGAATAGGGTGGTGTAACATCAACAGCGTGTTCTAATGCTTCCCATGAGCTCACATTCTATCAGTCAGGTTTCCTTGTTATAATATATAATAAACCTTTGTTGTTCCACAGTGAATATCAAAGAGATTGGCTTCTTGGTAAATGGAAGTGATGATAATCTGGTTTACTGATTGAAGTTGGTGATGGTACATGGATGGAACTTGGAAGGACATTGCACGTATTTGAGGGCTATGCTGAGTAGGTCAGCATAATGTGTTTTGATGGTGTGTTTATTGGTTTTGTTTTGGTAGTAGAACACAGTATATTATTTCAAGTACCACTATTTGTATGAAAAGCAGTATCTTACTGTTAGCTAAACAGAAGGTCCATTCGTCTTGCTTAGCCCAGCTATCTTAGAGTTCTGGTGGTAAAAATGTCACTGAGAAGTAGGTACAGAAATAGAGCAAGTTCAAAAATCTAAACTGGAGGTGTTTTATGCAGCTTATCCATGGGAAGTTGATTTATTTTCTGACTCTGTCTCAGTTTTCAGATTGGTGAGCACAGTGACGTGGGGTGACTTTTCTTTAGGACTAGTAGTCAAAACTGAGTACTTAGTCAAACAGAGTAAAGGGCAATAGAGTACAGAACAGAAAAGTCTCCTTCATCTGTTTTTCCCAATGGATTATACTTTCCTTCCTCATAAATGTACAGTGTGTAATCGAAAATGCATGTGGCTGCTGTTCCTACAGGGAAGAGAAAATAAACACTATTCCATTTTGACCTCATATGTAGATCTAAAGTACAGAAAGTGGGAGAGGAGGGAGCAGCTACTCTGGTCATACAGATAAGCAAAGGAAAGCAGTGTGAAATTCTTAAAAGTGCTTCTCTTTTATAAACAAGGTACATAAGTGATACTTTAAAAAAAAAAAAGTGTGTTTCTGTTTGAGCAACTTCCTTGCTGCTGTCCACTCTTGCACCTAAGTGGAGTGTGCTTGGGAGGGTGGGGGAAAGTCTGTGTTCTTCCACCCCTCAAGCAACGTGAGGAAATGAAAAAGTGCTGATGACATGATGACACTTGCTTGAGTCATCTGAAAAGCCAAAAGACATTCTCCTTCCCCTTAGCGGAGGAACACGAGCCCTTGCTAACAGAGCTCTTCTGTTAAATCACAAGCGTTTGTAATCTCACTCCTGTGTGGTCTGCACAATGGCAGGCAAAATGTGGGCTTCTTGTAACCTCAGTTACATTTTTCTTTCCCCAGACTTTACACTTTATTACACAGTTGTCGATCTCTGGAATTTACTGGCTTGCTTGCTGGGTTCACAAGAACTATAGCCATTCTTCACTTTCACTAGAAATCTTATTTCCCTTGTGCTCCGTAGACATTTGTGTTTCTCACCGCTCGTGAGTAGCAGCTTGAGCAAGGATCAGCCGTCTCTGTATTTGAATTTCACTCAATCTCTAGTGGCTTAGGTTACAAGCATCTGCCCAGAATAACTTTTATTTCCACCTTGCTAAGGCTGATGAGGGAATGTTGTGGCTGCTGTAGATGTTGGGGAAGAAAAAAGATCTCAGGGGTGTGGGAATTCACCCAGTGATCCCTAGATCAGGAGTTGCTCTCTGATGCAGGAGTCTGTATGGGCTTGTTTGTTGAGTATCACGTGTGGCTGCAGTGGTGGGGACCGGTGCTGATGGTGTTGGCACCAGATATTGAACTACTGGCAGCTCTTAGCTCAGCAACACGGAAGCCAAATGCTCCTTTGAAAACAGCTGCTGTGCCAGCAGCGGCATGCGTGCTGCGGTGCAGGGTCTCCTCCCTCTGTGCTGTGATTCAGCTTTTGGGTTTCTTTTTTGTGCTGGTGTGCATCCTGAGAAACCTGAAAGGGAATTTGACTGTAGGGGAGGATAGTGTTTTTTCTCCTATGTGCATGCGTTTGCCTCTAGAAACCGGAAAATTACACAGTTTTTAAAAAATCAGCTCTTTCGGATGTCTCGGGCTGAGTATGCAGAAGCTGCCCTTCAGGACCTTCTAATGTTCAGATGCTGTAAAGTTGTTTTGTTGGCGTTTTGCTGTGAAGTGGTGACACACGTAGGCACCTGACAAAGCAGCCATCGGTGACGTCAGGAACAAAACTGCTGAGCGTTTATGACACCAAGGTTCAAGGTTATCTTCTTATGTGAGGCAGAAGTCTCTCAAGAGATTGTAGCAAGGCTTCTAGAAGCTCTTTGCTAGTTCATTAACTAAGGCAGAATTAGAGCATGATTCTGAGAGTTTTTAAAATATGTTCTTACTACATCTACTGCTTTAAAAATAGTTGCTCTCTTATGAGCCAAAGCCTGAGATAACCCAAACAAACGTCCTGCTGTGATGTAAGGGAATTGCTTGGAGTCGAATTGGTAGAAGTAGAAATCAGGAGTGCATACAAAATGTAAGTTATTTTGACGGAAGGATCAAACCCACAACTTAAGTGCCAGGTTTCCAGTTCTGTGGTTGCCTGCTTTGCTCCATCTGGGCCATTTGGGATGGGGACAGGAATCCCTGAGGCGAAGCAGGGTCCTGTAGTTCTGTGGCAGCATTACACGGACGTATTAGAGATCCACTGTTGTTTGTATGGCAGACAGTGTTTTTTTTGTTGGTTTGGTTCTTTAAACAGCATGGAGAAAACATAAAGATAATGGGCAAGTGTGGAACAGATCTTTTGAGATTTACAGTGATGTTAAATTTTAATTTTCTTCTGTAAAAGAAGAGGTAAAAAGCAGTTTTGGTTCATCTGCAAGGAGGAAGAAGCCATGTAGTATTACCAGTGTGTATGCAAGTGACTTCATGCAGTATTCTCATAGCTCAATTACAGATCACTTTTCTGTAATCCTGATTTCAGTGCAGAACATCCTGTGACTAAGATGGTTTCCTACCTTGAAGATCAGCAGCATAATAGGCTATTTAGGGCAAAGCGTTGTATTGCATCATTTTATGAGACACTGTGGTGTCAATACATGCCATTGTGATCTAAATCAAAGTAGCGCAGCAGAAAGACAAGAGTCAAGAAACTGAATTTTAGCATTTTACAAAATATGATTAGAAATGAAACAGATATTTCAACACCTCAGAGCAGCTGAATGATAACAACAGTCACCAAGAAGGGCAGGAGAGCTCTAGTGCTCACCTAAAGCAGGAGGTCCCGAGGAAGAGTCCCAGAGTACCAGAAGCAAAGATAATTAAATCAAAACAAAAACCTGTAATTGATTTAAAAACATTCTTCTTTCTCTGCCTGATGGAGCTGTTCCTGTCAAAATAGGATTTCAATCACAGTAACTTGAGGTGACATTACTGTTAAGTTTATTACTTTCAAACCATGGGCAGAATGCTTTCAGAAACTTAATGCATAGCTATACATTAAGGTAATAGTGTTATTTGAAAAGATTCTTGACTGGTAGCCCACTTGGCTTATGTTCTTCACATACTTTTTACACAGTCATCATATATGACTGTTTTGAGTTCTTTTTAAGGGTCTTCTGAAACAAAGTTCTATCATATGAGAGTGAAGGCTGAGGAGCGAGCCATAAGCATTTAGAAGAAATATACCCAAATTGAAAGCTGTAAATTAAAGTTTATGTATTTTTAATAGCCTCTGGTTTAGAGTTCTGTAGTTTCTCAGCTGCTTTACTCTCCTATTACTACTTGGACTTTAAGTCAGCAATTTACCCATCAAAACAAACTGTCTAGTCCACGAACAAACTGTCTAGCTCGCAAAAGAGCTGGAGCCAATTCCCACTAGAGCCAGTGGAAAAGTTTTCATTGAGTTCAGTCCCTTTGGTATCTGGCAGCCTTGGATACAAATAAAAGAGAATCAAAATTCATGACAGGACATGTTAAGAGAAATTAAAAAAAAAATGCAGAATACTTTTTTCTCTCTGGAAAAAAAAAAAAAAAAGGACATGACTATCAAGTTGCGCTTCCCCCCCACTTTGCATAAGGACATGGTCTTTTAATACCTTCCAGCCTCTCTACAGAGAGCCCAAGGCCAGTATATGATGACTGCTCTTGGAGGAGGAGGTTGTTTTGGTTTGGTTTGGTTTTTTAATAGGTTTAATTAAGGCTTGGTATAGTGATTTTTTCCAATATTTTTTGTAGTTCAGAGCAGCATGGATTTTGCTGCTATACGCTTCCATTTATCTGGACAAGCTTAAAAGCTCTGGCTCTACAGCAGTAGGGTCAGGGCAAACAGAAAATCACATTTTGTCAACCTAATGGCCGTTTATGTGAAACCTGCTGTTTTTCTTGTATTACTATGTGAAAATTTCATTAAACAAGCTTCTTTCAGTTTGGGGGTTTTAAAGTGAAGTTTGTACTTTTTTCAGAATTTATTTAAGATTTTGTAAATGTAAATTTGTATAGTATGTCTAACAAGTAAAACATCGGCTGACCTAGGATTTCCCGTTACTAAACACAACTGACCTGTTGCTGTAACAGGACTTTTAATAAACTATCTGTAAAGCAGTTTGGATTCATGACTTCTGCAATTAAGATAACAAATATCTCAAACTAAAGCAGAAAGTCAAAACCATCAGTAAAATGTAAGTTTTGCAGCTGAACCTGTTAAACTGAGGATGCTTTGTTTTTTAGTATATAAAATCTTCATCCCCCTATGTAACTTGGCTGTTGGAAGTGAGGAGCGTCTGTGGTGGGACATGGTATCCATCTAAAAAGAACACTGTATCATCAGGTTGCACCAGGAGAGGTTCAGATTGGATATTGGGAACAATTTCTTCCTGGGAAGGGTTGTCAGGCCTTGGAACAGGCTGCCCAGGGCAGTGGTGGAGTCACCATCCCTGGAGGGTTTAGCAGACACAGAGATGAGGTTCTTAGGGACACGAGTTAGTGCCAGTGTTGCGTTTGGAGTTGGACTTGATGATCTTGAGGGTTTTTTCCAACCAAAACGATTCTGTGATTCTGTGCATTAAGAATCCAGGAAAACGTATCCTCATAACTTAATTCTGTTTACAAATGTTCCACTGCCTCAGGATTATCAGTTACTTGGCTTTTATTTTCTTCACATTGCTTTTTCCCAGCCAGCGGAAGGCAGAGGTGGAAAGGCTGCTTGGGTCCCAGGCTGGGTGCCATGGGCCAGGCCTGACGTAGGACTCGCTCGAAGGCACGTGTTGCCTTGCGCAAAAGGTGTTGCGTAGTTTTGCTGACCTAAAATCGCTTTCCCGAACAGGAAAAAGGAATGTCTGAGACGCGCAAACTGGAGAAACGTGGTTTCTTGCTGAGCCGGCTTTTACCCTGCACTAATTTGAGCCTAGGTTGCTAATTTCTGAACGGTCTGAATGAGCTGAGGGTCTGTCAGGCTTGTCCTTTCATGTACAGGGTCTAGCCTGTGAGCTCGCCACCCTGTTTGAAGAAGTCACCATCCTCAGCTGTCTCCTCTTGCCGGAGTCCATCACCAAGGCAGCTGAAATGTGTGGATTGTGTCCCCTCTGGAGCTGCTGTTTGCAGCCTCACACAGACGGCTGTCGCTGTAAATATCACAGAATCACAGAATGGTTAAGGTTGGAAGGGACCTCTGGAGATCATCTAGTCCATGATTGCACTAAGAGACCAAGTTTTGAACCACGGGAGCAAAGCAAGTTGACTCATGTTTTCGGTTGCATCTGTAGCTGCAGCACTATATACACTAAAATGCAGCTAAATAGCTTATGGGCAAAGTCCTGTGGTGGCTCCTTTCTTAGAGTTGGTCCTACAGGGACTTGTTCCATCTAAGTGTGTTTTGGGAGAACCTTAAAAAAAACCCGACAGCTGTGAGGCAGTAATGCAAATAGATGGTGAAATGTTTCGGATGGTTTATTTACTGCTCTGCTGCTGCTGCCATTTAGGCTGATGTGGTTCAGGTGCTGTCAGGATCTAACTTCACAGAAGTATAGTTTTCTTCAGGTATGATTTAGCATGTGTGGAGAAGTGTAACGCGCCTCACGCTGCTGTCCCACCTGCTCCAGAAGGACCAGAGGCAGCACACACTGCTTCACCTTTCAATAGCGTGTTCACAAAGCCTCTGTTGCGTGTCTGGTGATTAATTCAAATAAAATGCTTGTGTTCTGATGTAGCATCTTGTTCTTCTGGTTCCTCCTCAGCCATGTTCTTAAAGGAGAGAGGTGGATGTAAGTTTTGTCCTTTCTTTTGTACAGTTTCAGTTCCCTGACTTGCAGTGCTGGTTTGTGAAATACTTTCCAAGGCATTAAACTTTAAAAATGTACCTTAACTAATTTTACAACTTCTTACTAAGTGGTGGTGTGCTGAAACACATCTAATTACTTTTGCTATTGAAAGGAATACCCTGATTTAGGGCAGTATCTCTTAATTATATTCTAACAAAGTCTTGTGAAGAGGCAGAGCTAGTGGCAACAAAAGTCTGCAATTAAGACAGGGTACGTTGCCTGAAATACAAGATAATTGTCCAGGCAGGATCCTTGGAATAGATTCAGAGACTGTAGTTTCAAATACTCTCTCTAGGTGTTCGTCATACACAGCAGAGGGGGGAACTTCTCGGGAGTGTATTTATTGTATGGGAGAGTCCACTGTGCAGTTGGCCTCGAAGTTGAATATTTTGTTCTGCAGGCTTTCAAGATCTCATCTGATTCATGTTTGTGTGTTGTTTGTTTTTTTTTCCCTCTTTTTACAGGCTCTTAGTCCAGTCTAAAGCTGATGGGTGGGAGCAAAGGTAAAGAATGATGTAATGCGGCGGCAGCCAGAAAGCATCTTTTGTTTGAATTGTGAAATGGCTACTCCATAGTCATCTCCCGATGAATCAGATGTGAGGGGCTGCTTTGTGGAAGGGGACCCTTTGTAACGGCACATCCACTGGAAG
Organism: Columba livia; assembly: GCF_036013475.1. Taxonomy (NCBI): domain Eukaryota; kingdom Metazoa; phylum Chordata; class Aves; order Columbiformes; family Columbidae; genus Columba; species Columba livia. The sequence goes on along the minus strand of NC_088602.1, from coordinate 140,969,908 downwards.
CAGGAGGGGACATTTCGCTTGAAGAGCTCTTTCTGAAAATGGGTTTAACTTTTCCTTTGCCAGTCACTACCAGCATGACCTCATACACTTCTAGTACAATGGCGTGGCTAAGCCTTTGAGTACACAGCCATTACATCATCGCAGCAAATTGGAGAGGGAGGTGGTAAAAGAGGCCTTATTGTTGTCATGGCCGATGAGATGATCAGGACTCAACTCATTGTTGCCGAGAAGTTGGTGGCTTTGCTGGAGAGTGGTACGGAAAAATTGCTGCTGATTGATAGCCGCCCCTTTGTGGAATACAATACGTCCCACATTTTGGACGCCATCAACATCAACTGCTCCAAGCTTATGAAGCGGAGGCTGCAGCAGGACAAAGTTTTGATTACAGAGCTCATTCAGCATTCAGCAAAACACAAGGTAAGAGTCATTTTCCCCTTATTCCTCATATTTGTTTAAAGGAGTGCCTGGGAAGCAACTTGTAATAATTTTTCTTCAGGTATTTCATTAAAAAAACCCAAAACTAGGGGACTGAGTTTTGCTGAGCTCTTACCTGATCTAAGAGTCCATGGGTTACTACTGAGTTTATCTTTGCGATTCTTTGTAGCCCTGAGTGACAGAGTAATGGGGAGGGATTTAGAAATCACTTGGAAAGAATGCTCTCAGGGTTCTTGTATGTCTTGCAAAGCACAGTCCCTTAAATGTCTGTAATTAAGGCGGGAAACATTCTCCATCTAAACTTCGAAGGATTCTTTGGGGTCTGTGGCAGCAGGGATTGCTTAACAAGTGGTCATACAATTTGCGAAGAAACTGTAGCTCTGTCAATCCTGGCTCCTACTTGCTGTTTAAAATACTTTTCATGTTAGTAATTTGATATATTTTTTTATTTAATAGTGTTGGTACTTAAACAAAATAGCTAAGCTGCTTAAACTTAACTTGTATCTATGTGTGTTTCAGTTTTTCTAATCCATTGGTACTTCTTTCAAATGTTTTGGTTACAGAAGTAATCCATTACATTCTTGTTTTGACATGTTAAAAACGGAAGCCTTTTATTATTATTATTACTATCTAAGCATATTTTATGCATAAAGTTGTATAGATGGCTAGATTTAAGGTCTCTATTGTTTATAGCCAAAAAAAATCCAGATGCAGAAGCTAAGGTAAGACTTTAAAAGCTTAGTTTTCAAACAAGCCAGCCAACCTAGCTGAAGGTATTACGCTGCATTTTATGAGCAGCATAAAATTACCTAACGGCAGAAATGTACAGAATATGCTTCAACTTGGAGCAAATGATCAGTTTATGAACTCTCAAATGGATTAAATCTGGTTAGGCATATTTAAGTGTAAAATAAAAAACGTTTTGTGTACAGCTGCATAAGAAATCTATATGTCTGAACTGTTGCATAGCAAATATGTGGGAGCCCTGATGCAGGTGATAATGTGGTGCTTTTAATCATCTTCTTCCTTCCTATCTTATTCTGAATTACTTGTGTTTCAGATTGAAATTGACTGCAAGCAGGAAGTGGTGGTGTATGACCAAAGCTCTAAAGATGTGACCTCTCTCTCATCCGACTGCTTTCTTACTGTGCTCCTGGGCAAACTGGAGAAGAACTTCAGCTCTGTGTATCTGCTTTCAGGTATGATGTGCCAAGAAAAAAAACAACACACTTGAGTAAGGAGAAGAAAGGAAATGCTATTGTTACAGTGGATGTATACACAATTTTGCAACAGTGCTGGTATAAACTTTAGTTATAGCTCAGCGTTTTCTGTGGTTATTCGTGCATATAGTGACACTCATTATACATATAATGCTTAAAATGTGCGTCTTGCAGGGGATATATTACACGATTAGTGCGATGTAAATGGCAGTTGATCTGTGCAGGGCATTTAGATGCATGTGTCTGCTACCTTAGGGTAAAAATAGTAAAAGGATTGTGCTTCCCTGGTCTCTTTAAGTATTGTATGTGCTAGGAGGAAATTCTCTTCCTTGCTGAATTGGTAATTACTACAATAGAATAATAGAAATTATTTTCCAGAGTTAATGGAGATTATTTTGTGTGACTTTATTACACACTCCAGCTCCTTAAGTAGTAGTACTCTATTTATGTCTTCTTCCTCACCCCCACCTTTCCTGCCTGCCCCCCACCCTTTTTTTTTTTCCTAATCCTAGGTCAAAACATCCACAGAAATTCAAGTCCTTATAATACAGGATTTGTTAGTGTTAATGTGCGCTTGTGTTATTTTTGCCATGGAACAGTAGACCCAGTGTTTACAAGAAGGAGTAAGGAGGGGCACGAAGCAGATCCAGGGCTGAAAGAAGAGGGGACAAGGAAGACACATAGGAAATCCATTGCAGTGACTCGATCAATGATTGTGAAGTGTGTACACTTAGTCTCCGAGAAATGTTGAAACTACAGTCAGAGACTGAATAATGATGAGGAAAAAAGCTCGGGAGAGATGCTTCCTCTTAGCAAGGAGGTTTCACTGAGGTTTGTACTGACTGCAGATCAAAGCGATAGGGAGGTGGTAGTGTTACTGAGATAACTTTTCCCAAACTATTTTGAAAGTGGAGGAAATGAATGATTTCTGCATTCGAACAGGTGCATTTGGTGCTCATGTGAACTGTACTTACAGAAAACTGAAGTAGGGTTGTGCTTTGGCTGTGGTTGGTGCTTCTGTTTTCTTTGCCCTCTTGGTAAGAATTACACCTGTGGGTTAGATTAAGTAATTCTTCTTCCATATGAGCCACCAAGTAAACGTGTGGTGTCCAAGCACAGTAAATACTTAATGTAAGAGCACTGAAATATGTGGTTATTACTGCCTAAAATTAAAACTGTTGTTTGAAAAATAGGCCGGTCTAGAAGCAGTTCATGTATCTTAAGAAATCTTTTTATTGTTTGAACGCCAAACTCTGCTCATCAATCCTGAGATTTTTTAATAACCAGAAGCGTATTACAGCTCCATACAGCAATACAGACTATTCACAACTTAATTTCCATGGTGGAAGGAGACACAGCTGTCTAATAACTATGAATTAGACCTCATGGCAGGGAGGGTTTGTTGGGGGGGAATCCTTAATAAGGCCAAGCGAAGGAGAGTATCAAAAATCCGCCCTTCCTTCTGCTGTCCCTCTATAGATCAGTTGTGTGAGACAGGGCTTTGATTCTTCTTTTTCTGCTGCCGGACCTCATGGAGGAGGTGGTCAGAGTGTCTCCATCCTCTGACTTGCCAGTGGCTCCTGTAGGAATGGGCAGTACCAGGAAGGGAATGTTCCACAGCTCCCCAGTGAGTAGTCTGGACAAATATCGGTTGCTTGTATCTTAATGATACTGTGAGAAATGGTTTTGCTTTCGTTTGTTTATATATAAATTATTTCTAGCTCGTGGTAGTTGTCTGTTCAAGCTGAAAAATGCAACATAAACCACATGCAAGTTATTAGTGCACTTTAAGTAGCTGAGGTGAATTTAGCCACGTGCAGCTGGTAAGGATTAGTCTGCGCGTTAAACGGAGATAAAGGGAATCTAATGTGTTAAAACCCTCCTCATAGAAAGAAGGATTTATATTTTAGCACGTCAAATATATTTCTTTTCGCAAAGTTTGAGAATTTAATCTTATTTTTTGTTATATAGCTAGTGATGGGGTTATTTACGAATGCAGAAACAACTGATGGCTTTAAAACTAGGAGTAGAGGAGTATAAGAGCAAAAGGGAAATGTAAGCAAAGTGTTTACAGGTAAGCGCTTATTTCAGGAAATACACCCAACTAAGATCAATTCGTAGTAATGTAATTAATGTCAGCCCTATTCCTTCAGCTCTCTAGCAGTTCCTTCTCTTAGAGTTTGCTCTGCCTTTAATCCTTACATGCAAAAATACCTTTCACAGTCCTGTTGTTTTCGTCCATCTATTAAAAAGCTAGCTACCTAACAAACACACACACACAAGAAACCTTGTGGGGTGAAGGAGAAGGTACTAGATTCGGTCTTACAGAAAGTTCCTTGGTGGTTATCGATATGTGGCTCTAGGAAACCAGATAAAATGTGTTGTCTCAGCAAGCTGATGACGAACTCTCATAAATGTTTATGGCCCATAATGAGAGAAGGGGTCAGTGCACCGTGTAAAAAGAAAAACCTTTGGACTTGAGTTTTCCCTGTGCCGCTCAATCTGGTTTATTTAAAATAGTGATCTCAAATAAACATTTTGGGGTAGGAAAATATTTTTTGTTGGGATAGAATAAGGAGCAATTAACAAATATCTGAAATTCCTGCATCTGTTCTTCCTGCCTCCCCCCATTACTGAAAACTCAGTAAGGGTTTTTTTAATTTAAGTTGTGCATAAAGGTATGCTCTACCCTGGAGGTTGTTTTTCATTGAAGTAACTAATGTAAAGACCTCAAAGAAATCCTTGCCAATTAGTTTAAGCTCTTGATCCTACCTCATAAAATATGTATAATCTGGTGGGGAACATTCTCAGGAATTTAAATATTTGTTTTGGTTCTTAATTTTTAACAGTGCACAAAATACTGAAATGCGAGTACTGATAGCTTAACCCCACTCCCATCATTGCGCCTACTCTGCCGAGTTAGACAAGATTTAGACACAGGGATGTGGCTTGATTCCTTCTCTTCCCATATTTTGAGAACTGGATTTACTTTTATGGAGTCCTTTTCCTAGTTACAGTATTTTTATGATGTTTCTGCTTGCCCTGCAGAAACAGTTGAGAGAGACTACCGATTCTTGCTTGGTGAATTAGCATTATTAAGGCTGTAAATGCCAAGAATCTTGCTTAAATTCTATTCTACTATACCAATGAAAATGATTCATGTTCTGTATGCCCTGCCCTACTCTTAATCTGGGTTACTCTTACTCATGCAAGCACAGATGATGGTTGCCTTTCGAATGTTGCCTGTGATGAAGATGAAGCACAGCTTTTTATTTTGTGGGTTTCACTTTATTTTGTACAGAAAGCTCAGGCTAAACAGAAGGATTTCTGAAAAAAAAAAACAGAAACGCCTACCTTTCTGTATTTTCAGCCTGATATTAGAAGTTGTAATGGCCTAACACAAAAATGCTGCACCATCTCTGAACTGAAAACAAAAAGGAGAGTTCTTGTACTCAGGCAGATGTGAAGCAATGCTAAATGTCCAAGAAGGACTAGCTTAACTTCACAGTACAGTAATGCAGGACTATAGAAACAGTTTCACTGAACTCATGAAGTATTTCTTAGGGCTGCAAGACCAGAGTATATTTCACCAGCAAACCATGAAGGATGTATTTTTCTGTCAGCCACTGAATTGCCACTTAGACTTGACTTACCTCGGTATTTAGTGCCACTGAGAACAACCAATATGAAAAACTTACATAAAGTACTAGGGCAGGAAGTGTACAGGCTAAAGAGGAGTTAAATATACAGGAAACCTTTTGTGAGCTTCTAGAATTGGCTGTAGAGTTTCAGCCCCCAGTGCCTCCATGCTGAGGTGTAGATCTCTATGTCACTACTCCTTTGGAATCGTGCCTCTCATTAAGTAGCATCCACCTGATCTGTAGATGTAATCAAGGTTCTGTCTAGGAAGTTGTATACTTCTCCATTGCTGCACGGTTAGAGATGCTGCCATTCTTCAGTGGATGAAGTCAAGACCACTGGGAAAGAGTGACTGGTCTCATGCTCAAGTCAGATGAGAGCTCTCTTGAAAAGGGGTCCATAAAGTTCTGCTGTACTTTCTGCACCGTTATCTGTATCATTCAGGGAATAACTATTACAGAATTACAGATTTTCTTGGTGCCCAGCGTGAAGTCCACATCTGACTTGCAGCACCAATGAGCACAGCACCGAGGAGCTGAATGTGGCCCTCCCAAAACTGGGGTTGGACTGTGGGTACAGTCACTACATAAAAAAGTGATGCTGATGGGTAATCGAGGCCCAAGTGGTGAATTGCCTACTGATCTCTGCTACCCTTCTGCTTGTGAAAAATGTCAGCAGTAATGTGATTTAGCAGATTTTGCTTTCACGGGAGCTGTCTGATAAGCTTCTACGGAGCAGAAAGCTACCATGGTAACCAGAAAGACAAATGATTAATTATCTATTAAGTGACGAATGCAGGGAATACATGCAGTGGACAGTGAATGAAGTCATAAGATGAGTGAGCAGAAACCGCAAACAGAATGAGTTCAGTGAGATGGGACAAAGGTCCTGGAAACAAGAGTGAGTGATTACCCAGAGACCGTTGCAAAAAGTATGTTTTTGCGGAAACTTGCCAAATCATTGTTACCCCTACCTGTCCCTCACCTAACCGAGTATGTGTATGAAGAAGAAGACTTGCATGGAGATGCATGGAGATGCATGGAGAAGGAAACAAGGCAGCAACTCTCCTACACTCTTGTTTATGCTGGCATTTTCTTTAAAATATTTGAAATTGGAAGTCCACTTAAAGGAATCCTAGTACAAAAATGCCAGTATCTCTAGGGTACATCTACCATTGTGTTGTCTCTGCTTGCCTAAGCTGGATGAAAAAAAAAAAAAGAAAAAACAAACCCAGTGCGCTCTCCTCACTTTGTCACCAGAAAAACTGTGCCTTGTGGTAGAGGAGGGGGAGATCTCAAGAATATTCTCTTACAGGTAGAACGGGTCATTTCTGTCTCTTGAAGCAACTAGGGCAGAGAGATGGAGCTTTCTTCCCCTCTTCTGCAGTCCCATATGCCAAGTGGAAGGGTACTCAGTATGGACTGAAAAAAAGACATGGACCTGTTGGAGAGGGGCCAGAGGAGGCCACCAAGATGATCAGAGGGCTGGAACAGCTCTGCTGTGAGGGCAGGCTGGGAGAGTTGGGGTTGTTCAGCCTGGAGAAGAGAAGGCTCCAGGGAGACCTTATTGCGGCCTTTCAGTACTTAAAAGGGGCCTATAAGAAAGATGGGGACATGTTTTAGCAGGGCCTGTTGTGACAGCACAAGGAGTGATGGTTTTAAGCTAAAGGAGGGGAGATTCAGGCTAGACAGGACAAAGAAATATTTTACACTGAGGGTGATGAAATGCTGGCCCAGGTTGCCCAGAGAGGCGGTAGATGCCCCATCCCTGGAGATATTCCAGGCCAGGCTGGACGGGGCTCTGAGCAACCTGATCTAGTTGAAGATGTCCCTGCTCATGGCAGGGGGGTTGGACTAGATGAACTTTGAAGGTTCCTTCCAACCCAAAGTATTCTATGATTCTGTAATATGAGGTAGCTGTGGGTTGTGCCGTCTGATAAATTCCTGCCTAACACCATGACACTTTTTAACATTTGAATTTGGATATTAGCAACTTTTGGTTGTGGCCGACTGAAGTTCTGGGCATTCCTTGTAAGTCAGTCTTTGCAGAGTGCCTCAAAGAGAAGAGCACACCTTCAAACGGAGGTCATCGATTAAAATAATTGAGTTACCTGTGAGTTCAAATAATTAGAGCAAGAATGAGCTGTTAAATGTCTTGCCAGTGTTTAGAGAAGGAAGGATGGTTGCACAGTGGTGCCAGCTTTCCTGTTGCTGTGGTTGATGCCATTGGAAGCAAGGCTCTAATGGAAGAGGTGAGTGTCTTGCAGAGGGAGGGCAGCATTCCCTAAGCGGTCCTGTAGCCCATGGAGTATGGCCAGTGTTGGTGGGGAGGAGAGGAGAGCAAGAGAGGACTCTTTGGAGTCTCTCTCTCCATCAACTTTTAACGAGACCAGTACCTTTAGACGCAGCTGGTCCCTGTGAATATCCTGCCACCCTTTTCTACTTAAAATGCAGTTCTGAGTGTTTTCGTTTAGTGTCATGATTGTTTTAAGCACTTGAAGAATTGGAGTAGGGTTTATTACTTTCATATGTGTATCCACTTGCTGTCTTTTGAGAGAGCAAAGTTTGACTAGCGTGGAGCTCTCATAACGTTTCTCAATCCCAAGAATAACTTGTTAAGTTTGCTTTTGTTTTGGATACCTCTGGATCCTCATGAAATTTAATTGACTGAAGTTACAACCAGAGTATCTTTTTTTTTCTTTCTTTCTTTAAGGGTGGAAAGGGCAAGCATGAGTGTCCAATATGCTTTCTTTACTTGTCGTTAGTCTGACTTTTCCATATGCCACTTGGGTGGGAGGGGGGATCTGACCCCATTCTTGCCCCCCCAGAGCCTTGTTTGCTTAACCTGCCTATTAACCTTGTCTTACCAAAGGCAGAAACCCTCCGGGGCAAGGAACTTCCCTTGCTACTGTGCTTGTAAAACACCTGGCCCTAACGGGACCACTTTCTGAACGCCGCCGTAATAAAAACACCCTCAGCTTTCCCAAACTGTGAGACCTCGGATCCGGTGGAAGGCCCCGCCGTGGCTGATGAGAGGGGATGGGGAAGGGGGTGTCAGCGCTCTGCATGGGGCTGGTGTGATGGAAAATGGCAAACGTCCCCGCGGAGCTGAGCCGGAACGCGGGAATTGTCATGGCCCATGGAAGTCTGCAGCTCGTTCAAACAGAGGGGAAACACGGTAGATTCATAAAACTTTCGAGTCAGAAAGTTTACAACTTTCCTTCTTTGCGGCAAGGGAAAAGTCTATACTGCAGCTTTTAGATAAACATTTTAATGTTCGATGGGAATGTGACTGTGAAAGTGCTGTTAAGTCACAGCATTAAGAGCCTCTGTTCCAACTGGAAGCAAAGTAAATGGTGAAGTTCGTGTTTTGTATATTTTGACTTTGCTCTAGTACTGTTTAAATTTGATTATTTTTTTTAGCAGTTTTCAGTAATATTACATTATGTGCCTGGCGCTAATCAGGATTTACAGTAACAAATTCAATGTTGTTATTAGGAGAAGAGAGGAAAAAAAAGCTAAACATGAATGTACCCCACTGCATACCTTTGAGTACAGAAGTTTGGTAAGGCTTACTTAAAATTATAAAGTCTAAATATTATGTTGTAAAGGCAGTTGCAAATTTTGCTTATTTTTTATTTTTCTTTTCCTTTAAAAAGGGATAAAAATATAAAATGTATTAGTATATGGTTATATAAAACTTAGAAATAATTAGTGCCATTAATGAAGATGCAAATTCTGGATTTAACAAAGGTGGTGGAATCCACAAGTTTCAATGTCTCCTTCTTGCAATCCTTTCCTAGTACATGCAAGTTGTCATTGTTTTTTTGACTTATCACTTGGGTCTTAGACCTTTTCCACTCCCTGCTTTAAAATAATTTGGTTTGACGCTGAGTTAACGCTGACGAACTGGCCTACAATTAGGTATTGTGGGAAAAGGAGGGAAGTTGCTCCTGGTCCGTTTCCAGTAATTCATTGAAGAAAGCTAATTTCTCTCTTTGGTGTTTTCTGAGTGGTCAGAATCCAAAACTGGGGGTCAGGGAGCAGGGCGGAAGGAGAAGAGAAGCATCTGATTTGAGTGGCGCTTGAGAGAAGCGCCGAAGTTTGCTCTCTTACCACTGTGCATTACCCTTGGGCTTTTCCAGCACACTCCACAGCTTGTGAAAAACAGACACATTCACTGTCTCTTATTTCTTCATTGGGAGCACAAGACGGGATGGTTCTGTGCATCCTGTGTGAAGCACACAGAGCTGCAGGGCCAGCTGGGTCTGCGGGGTGTTTTATAAAATGCTTCATGGCTTTTCGTAGCCTGAAGTTTTAGGGAAGCCAAGCTCATAGGAGCTGCCACGTTGTCTGTCTTTCTGCTGTCATCTGCAAGCTTGTTGGTCAGCTTCGATAAGGTTCGACAAAAGAAGTAATTAAATGAAAAAAATTAATATAAAAGTTCTTGTAAGCCCTATGGAAATGAGCACAGGTACAGTGCAGAACCTCAAATTAATGTCTCCCACTGAAAAGCAGTTTCAGGTTGAGCTGAGCAGGTTGTGGATTTGCTGGTGTGACCACACAGAGGTGCAGTATGGGCCCCAGCGATGCAAGAAGGGCCCTTGGGAGCTCAGGCTGCAAGAGCTGCCTGAGGATCCACCACGAGGTGGGCACCAGTGGCAGGTGGGATTCTTCAGTTTCTACAGCCCCCCGAATTACTTGGTTAAAAAACGTTTGCAAAGCATGTTGGCTCAGTGTGAAAATGGAAAGCTGCTCTTCTGGTCCTTAGGATCGGACTCATTAGTTGGGGGAGCAGCATGGTACCTTCGTCTTGCTCACCAACCTCTTCTCTAGCTCAGCCTCTTCTCCCATCCGTCTTGGCTTTGCTGCCGGGCTTTGTGCGTGAAAAGCAATTGCTGGTGTTCTCTGACAAGCTTTAGCTGACAAGCTTCTAGGAAACATGAAGTGATGGGAACACCTATTTTCTCATCTTTTCTTTCATTCCAAGTTATGTTTCCTGACTACTTTCACAAAGAAGTAGTAAGAAATCCTCCCAGAACAAACGCACTGCAAGCTTGTTGGTTAAGTTTTATACTGGAAGAATTTGTATGTGCACAGAGCTCTCGTCTTTGTAGGAGTTGTCTCCATGCTTGGGAAGTTATATAGAAAAAGCAAGTTGTACCTAACAGGAAGGTCCCTTGTTTTCATGCTTCCCCTTCACTGCAGAGTTGTGGGCACATCAGCTGTTGTACTTTAATTTCACATCCGACCTTAATCCGCCTCCTCTCTGAAGGGCAGTCTGGTCTGTGTTCCTTCCTGTGCATTGTCAGTAGGCACTTGCCTAATTAGCAACAGCAGCTATCTCTAGATGATTAAGGATAAAACTGCTGGAGCAGATCTCTGCAAACACTTGAGGATGGTAAAGAATTACAGAATTGGCTGTTTCAACACTCATTTTAAAAGCAGCTTTGAAGAGATATTAGTATTGCCTCATGATTGATTTTTCTGTGTGTTAGAGACAGAATTGAGTGCATGTACGGGTTGAGACATAGGATGAGTGTATGAGGGATCATCTGTGCTATATTCAACATGCACGCAAAGGAAAGGCTTATTAAACGTGTGGATGGTGGAGATGTCACCAAAGCGGGCCTGTTTGACCAACATAACACTTACTAATTCCGACCAGCCAACAGCCCAGTTGCTGTTGTATGTTGTGTAAGCATTGGTGAGCTGCTCAAGGGGAACCTTGAAAGTTGGTAGGTGAAGAAAATGTCATTCCCCTCTCTTTCCAGCACCCTGCAGAAAAGTATTTGGGGTAGGTGGAGGGCAGGAGAGTGAAGGGGGTGCTGGGCTGGTGGATGGGGGAGTTGTGCAGGGTAGATGCAGATGTTGATCTGCTCAACAGAAGATGAAATATCACTGGACCAGCCATGGTATCCTGAAGCCAAAGCTGAGTAACCTATGTTGGTGTGCAGAAGGGATGTGTTGATGTGAATGAAGAACGCTTGCATTTCGAAACCTGAATTTTTAGTAGATGGGTGTTTCTGCTTAAGTTTTTTGCCCTTTCTCGTGCCCAATCAGTCTCACAAGCACTTGGCCTTCTATAAAACTTTTAGTTTTTACTTCAGAATTAGTATGTTTCCTGTGAAATAGTCTTTTGAGCCATTTGAAGGAAATAGATAGGAAGGATGAAGAGAAACCACCATAACGTGGAATGCACGTAGGATACATCTACCATTTCTCCCACTGTCCAGTTTTATGTCCTGTTATGGTGTCATTTAACTGGAATGGTTTTCTTGAGCACTGGGTAAAACCAGTAAAATGTTACATGTACTTCACAGCTCTGTGTTAAGTGTTCAAATCAAGAGCTTAGGGCTTAACTGGCCTTTTGTTTGCAAACCTCTATGGTTGCTTTACAGAGCTACTGTCCCTGCAAATGGCAGCACGGTGCGATGCTCCCAGTCTGTTTCCATGTTAAATAGAGATGAGCTGATGTAAATGCTTCTGGTTCTCACTAGTTGTTCCTCTGTATTAATTTAGGGTTTGTCTCTGGTGGTAGTTAAGCTAAGTAGTCATAAGGATCTGGATGAATTCCATTCCCTTAATGAAAGGTACCTCTTCCCCAGTCAGTATTTCTCTCGGTATCACTTGTTGCTGCCTGATCACATCTTCTTGCCTCTCCTCTTCCTGCAGCTGTTGAAGTTAGTTGGGAGTTTTAGTTATACAAGGATTTATGCAATTAATCTGTAAGGAAGAGTAACTCTTACTGTGGAAGCTCGCTAAAACTTTTTCATCCCTTCTGGGTTTGGCCCTATTTTTTTGGCTGAGGAGAGAGCCAAAAGTTCTGATACCAAGATTCCTTTAACGATCATGACTTTACCACCACAGCCATAGTTAGGAAGTGGTGTCTTAATCGAAGGGAAGTCCATCGCCACTGCTTTGCAGAACCATGGCAACGGGGCAACCGAGTAGGTTATTGGGTCTTGCCAAATTTCTGCTGATGGTTGTGGAGGCCTGTAAGCGAGAAAGGCCGGCTGTGCTGTGGAGGCCTCGGAGCTGTCAGGTTGTCTGCCGTGCACACGAGGGCTCGGGCTGCAAAACCACTGACAGCTTTTGGCACCTTAACGTGGTTTCATAGAAACTCTTGTGTGAGTCGTAGCCACAAGAAGGGCGCAGAACAAGTCAGCGCTGGAAGGCGGTACAGTACTGCTGTTCCTTAGACGTGCTGCAGCTGGGGGATGCTTGTCCCTTGGTTAAAACAGCAGTTGTCTCACTAGGCTGTTCATTTTAACACACTACCTAAGCAAGAGCTGATTTACCTTGGGGCAGCTAAAGAACTTTGCAGTCTTCTGATGGATCATCTAAAATTAGAGCAGAATTTAACTAATAGTTTTGGTTTTTTTTTATCTCAGAAACATGAAGGACAACCAGCTGAACATCACAGTTTACTAGTGTTACTTCCATATCTTTTGCTTTCATGGTGGAAAATATATTAGATGATAGTCTGAAATAATTTATGTCTCATATTGGTTTAATTTGCTCCCATGCTGATGGTAGTCATCATCCCCAAAGATTTTTTTTTTCCTTCAAGCTTGGGTAGGCCCTATTATATGAGTAAGACAGACTTAGAGTACTGGTAGCTACTTGCTACCAGCCAAAGGATACAATGACTTACAGATGTGCAGTCATGACAGAAGCAGCTGCCTATTTAAAACTGAAGAAGGAGATGCTTTGTGTTGCTTATCCTGCTTGACCATCAAGGTTTTCAGATGTAGAGGAACTATTGCGTGAGTGGTGATAGAAGAGTCTTCCATTTAATCCAGCGGTATCAGAAAAAGTAGAGTGAAAAACTTCAAAAGCCTGTGGAAGGGAAGGGGGGGGATCTTTTTAAGCACAAGCGAAACGTTATATGTATAATACATAGAAGTTACTCCATTTCCTTCTTCCTCTCCATAACATGCAAATAGACAAGAAGTGGTTTCATCCTGTTGAGTGTCAAGAGAGCTGTTTCAGCTCAGCTTCGCCATCAGGAATACAGAAAGCCTGTGTGGTTCAGAAGCTATTTAGGAGTGAATATTTTGGAGTTATTTGTCAGTCATCTATTTCCAAGGTCCAGTACATTTATCAACAATTTCAGTGAAACTTTAATAACTCAGTCGTTCTGTTAATGACCTGTAGATTTTATTCCCCGCTCCCCCAGTTTCAACATGCTCTTCTGATTGATTTATTATTTGCAGAGACTGGAATAGTGATGGGAGAAAAGGTGTTATTTAGAAACTAGTTCCGGAAGAAAAGTGTATTTTCTTGTATTAAAACAAACTGCACGGTGCTTCCAGTAGCTCTGTTCCAACTGAGGTAGGGAGGTAGGGAGATTTAAAGGTGACATTTCCCTTGATGCAAAGGCCATCCTCAAACTACAGAATCTGAAACTAAACCAGTCCCATTTTTCTTTTATGGCTCAGTTTTCTATGCTGCATTCCCACCTGTACACTAAATTCATTTTATAAATATTTAAAGGGTTTGTTTTTGTTGAGGACGGTCTGCTTCATTTACAGCAGAAGTGTACAGATAGTCTGAGTCCTTAAAACACTTTTCTCATAAGAGCCTCCTCGTGTAGACTGTGTGTGGACTTCAGCTTTGGGGACTCGTGGGGTCCATAATCTGTGTTAGAAAACAGAGACACATGAAATAAATACCTTTTTTCTACACGTCTTTAGGTGCTGGTTTTGTTGTTTTTTTTTTCAAATATACCTATCTATATATTTTTAAAAAATAGATAATTCTATAAGTCAATGCAAGCAGATAGGGAGGGGTGCAGTTCCTTACAATAATTCAGGCTCATAATGACACAACAGCTCAGTGACTGTACACATGGATGCTGTTGTTCCAGACCCGTGATACTACGTTTCACACACAGAATCACAGAATGTTGGGGATTGGAAGGGACCGCTAGAAGAAGTCATTAGTTTAGCATGATGCACTCAAGAGTGTTTTTGGTTGGTATGAGGTTTTTTTGGTTTTGGGGGTTTTTTGAAAGCAGTTTTTCAATATGCACTGATCTAGAACATGTTTTTCCTATTGTGAGTGCCATAAATGAAAGCTGGATTTGTTGAAAAGCTACTAACTTTCTGAAATGGTTATCGAAGATGGCAGGAAAGACAGATTGATATTTGAAACGAGTCACCAATTTCATGCTTTTTTCAAGTCATTTCACTACTGATACTAAAACCAGGTTAAGATGCGTTCAAAGGAAAGGAGGGTTCACTTGGGAGCGTGTGAAAAGATACGTAGTATAGTGTCAGACTTACCTGATTTGAGAGTTTTGTGGTTGTAATTAATGTTGTAAAGATACTGAAGCAACATCTTACTAGGAAAGCATGAGGAGGAGGAAGAAATATGATTTTGAAGGGATGAATGTCCCAGAGGAAGTGGTGAAGCATATAATCCTGAATCACTTCAAGCTTGCCTTGACAGAGTCCTAAAGTAACACTGAAATTCAAAATTGCTCCTTACAATGACACAGCATGGATTCTGTTTCCCAGAATCTCAAGTTTTTTACATATTAGCTTCTTGCTTAATTTCTTGTTGCAGTGTTTGTACAGAAGTGAGACCAATCCATACGTAATTGGGACAATTCTTTTTTACTTTGTCCATGTAGTTGTTTACATAGAAAGCACAGATGTAAAACCTTTTCTCTGCTTGTATACCTTCTTTGTAAGAAGGAAGGGTCATTTCTGTTTCCAGCTGTGTCAGAGAGGGGCTCCAGAAAGCAGCCAACAAGCTTCCCAAGAAATAAAGAACAGGCAAATGAAACCAAAGACTGATACTTGATGTCCCCTCCTTCCCCCAGCCTCTCAAGGAGCTGCACCATAACTTACATTAAGTTAAAGCCGAGAGGCTTATAATGTCTATAAATTCAAGGGTTGCTTCCTCTAGCAGAAGGGAAAACATTATGCCATACAGAAGAAATTTAGCAAGTGTGCAATAGAATTGTTTTGCAAACTCCTTCTGTTATTTGATTGATAGGTTGAACGAACAGTATCTGTGCTCCTGAACAGGGTGGGTATAAAGCAGCAAGGAAGAAGCTCAGATAGTAAGAACAGAAAATCTCAGGGCCAAGCCTTAGTTTAGCATCCCCTCCTGCCCATCCTGTACAGTCCAATCTCACCCTCATATTCTTACAATGAGCATTGTCATAGTTGTCTAAATTCACTCATCTAACAAAATAAACAAGTTTTTGTTTGTTTTTTTAAGTCATGAGACTGAGCAGCAATCACTGTTCATAGAACTTTTGTTCTTAAAACTGCTTGCTGGCTTTTTTTATCAGATAAAATGGGCTGTTACACGACATGGCTATTACCTCTGTTTTTTTCCACATTTTCTAAAGATACAGATTTTAAAATCCAAAGAATAGGTATCATTCAGACAATGGTAATGCAAGCCTTAACAAAACAATACATTATCTTATTCCTGAATAATTCTAATTTACATCTTCAAACTGTAACAATAGTGAAGATAACATTTGGCAGATGCAGCACATTAATACTTCCCTTCTTGATGATAAAAAGGTGCCTTGTTCTGAACAGGTTATAATTGTTCTTCCTTCACTTAAAATTCCACTTGTCTCTGTGCTTTAATGTGAGGAAATAGCTGGGGACTTTCACTATGGTTTGTGCCTCTCACCCTTGCTGGTTGGCTGTTAAATGGTGAAAACAGTCAAGAAAAGCCTATAACGTACTGATTTAAGCAGCTGCCTGCAGTTCTTCTTCAGACTAGTTTGCAAAGATGAAGTATAAGAAGGATCTGAGCTTGGGGTTTAGCTAGGCTTGGAAAAAAGCTAGCTAGCATTTGTAAGACCATGTGTAGTTGAAGTGTAAGTTCATCACTGAAGGTTTCTTCAGTTGCGTTTTCAAACTGTGGGTGAGGCCAGTTGGACCACAGTTGGTAGCACAGGTTGATAACGCAGCCTTTGCGATGGAAGAGAAGCTGGGAAGTAGCTGAGCAAGAAGAAATGGAGCTTGAGCTTCATTTGTTTGTAATTATGTCCAGAGCAGTCTCGGCCTCTCTTTTTATTCCCTTCATGTTCTGTAGCATCACAGTATCACAGTATGTTTGGGATTGGAAGGGACCTCAAAAGATCATCTAGTCCAACCCCCCTGCTGGAGCAGGAACGCCTAGGTGAGGTCGCACAGGAACATGTCCAGGCTGGTTTTGAATGTCTCCAGCGAAGGAGACACAATCCCCCTGGGCAGCCTGTTCCAGTGCTCTGGCACCCTCACTAAGAAGTTTCTTCTCAAATTTAAGTGGAACCTCTTGTGTTCCAGCTAGATCCCATTACCCCTTGTCCTATCATTGTTTGCCACCAAGAAGAGCCTGGCTCCATCCTCGTGGCACTCACCCTTTATATATTTATAAACATTAATAAGGTCACCCCTCAGTCTCCTCCAAACTAAAGAGACCCAGCTCCCTCAGCCTTTCTTCATAAGGGAGATGCTCCACTCCCTTAATCATCTTTGTTGCCCTACGCTGGACCCTCTCCAGCAGTTCCCTGTCCTTCTGGAACTGAGGGGCCCAGAACTGGACACAATATTCCAGATGTGGTCTCACCAGGGCGGAGTAGAGGGGAAGGAGAACCTCTCTCGATCTACTAACCACCCCCTTCTAATACACCCCAGGATGCCATTGGCCTTCCTGGCCACAAGGGCACAGTGCTGGCTCATGGTCATCCTGTTGTCCACCAGGACCCCCAAGTCCCTTTCCCCTACACTGCTCTCTAATATGTAATTTCCCAATCTATACTGGAACCTGGGGTTGTTCCTGCCCAGATGCAGGACTCTACACTTGCCCTTGTTAAATTTCATCAGGTTATTCCCCGCCCAACTCTCCAGCCTGTCCAGGTCCCGCTGGATGGCAGCACAGCCTTCTGGCGTGTCAGCCACTCCTCCCAGCTTTGTGTCATCAGCAAACTTGCTGATAGTACACTCTATTCCCTCATCTAAATTGTTAATGAATGTATTGAATAATATTGGCCCCAGTACTGACCCCTGAGGCACTCCACTAGATACTGGCCTCCAACTAGACTCCGCACCATTGACTACCACTCTCTGGCTTCTCTCCTTAAGCCAGTTTGCAACCCACCTCACTACTCTATTGTCTAGACCACACCTCCTCAACTTAGCTGTGAGGATGCTGTGGGAGACTGTGTCAAAGGCTTTACTGAAGTCAAGGTAGACCACATCCACCGCTCTGCCATCATCCATCCACCTTGTTACATTCTCATAAAAGGCTATGAGGTTGGTCAAGCACGAGTTCCCCTTGGTGAAGCCATGCTGACTGCCCCTAATAACCCTCTTATCCTTGATATGCCTTGAGATGGCACCAAGGATAAGCTGTTCCATTACTTTCCCAGGGACAGAGGTGAGGCTGACCGTGGCATCTCTGCCACACTGATGGTGAAATAGCCTATTAGTGTTATTGATGGCCACTGCGATTTTAGGTGGATTTACATATGTTATCGGTCATTCCACTCTGTTTTTTTTATGAGTGGTTTAATGCAGTGGGGGGGAAATAGTAATAAAAATGTTTTTGAGCCATAATATGGATAGAGCCTGATAACTGGTACAGGTGAAGAACCAGCCAGTAGTAAAGGGAGTAGAGACTTGTGGTGATTTGTGAGGAGAGTCCATGGCTGGGCAAAGTCTTCTCCTGTAGTCCTCCCTCCACCACTCGAGATGGAGAAGCCTTGGCTTGGTGTGGTTTTGAAAGATGAAACCACTTCCAATGTGTTGGATGAAATATATTAATTATGGAGCAGTGTAGAAAACAATAATGTAGGATTTTTAAAGCAAATCTTAATAACCACATATTGGTGTTCTTGCCAAATTAAGTAAACACAACTTCTTCTTAATGAAGTCTGATTATAAACCTAATAGAGGAGAAGGAGGTTTAGGAGCACCTTGTTTGCACGGAGAGGAAAAGGTGTGTGTGCTTTCGGTGTGGTGGGTGTTGTGGCTGGGTTTTTTTTGAAGTCTCATTTCCACGTATCATTCAAGAACGGGAAGAAGCATCAAAAACTTCTGAGGAACTGAGAGAGGGAAAGAGAGAAATAAATGTTCCTGGCGGAGCGGTAATACGAACCCAGGGCTTGCCTGCTGATGGATG
The DNA here is from genome assembly GCF_036013475.1 of Columba livia. Taxonomy (NCBI): domain Eukaryota; kingdom Metazoa; phylum Chordata; class Aves; order Columbiformes; family Columbidae; genus Columba; species Columba livia. The sequence goes on along the minus strand of NC_088602.1, from coordinate 140,951,472 downwards.
GTTCTGTAGTGTCCGAGGCACACGTACATTTCCTCTGTTGGGGCTTTCCTGCTGCCCCTGAACACCTCCCCATCTCCTCATCTCCTGCAACCAGTGCAGCTTTCTGAGAGCTGCTGCGGGCACCGGTGCCTACAACAATGCATATAAATTAAATGGATACTATTCCTCTTGCAGGTGGATTTGCTGAGTTCTCCAGCTCTTTCCCTGGCCTCTGTGAAGGAAAATCCACTCTTGTCCCTACCTGCATTTCTCAACCCTGCCTACCTGTCTCCAACATTGGCCCAACCAGAATCCTGCCTCATCTCTATCTTGGGTGTCAGCGGGATGTCCTCAACAAGGTGAGCGTTCTGGATGCCGTGTTGTTTACTTGAACAAGTTTATGATTTCTACGTGTCCTTGTCCGTGCTTTTATCATACTGCATCATTACAGCTATAAAACATCTGAAGTAGATATAGATAATAGCTGTCTTGTGCATAAGCCATGGAAAGCTGTGTGAGAAGTAGTGATTTACAGACCATATAATCAAACCACGTGTCATGTAATATGAAACTGGGTCTCCTCTTTCCTTCATCTCAGAGAAGCTGATGTGGTACCTTTCTCAGTAGCCTATCAACCAACAGCAAACTATCAAATCTGCCATTAGAGCAGGTGAGGTGGCTTCCTGTGTACAGCTCTGACTGCTTTGTTTTGGCAGGGCTTGGATGTTAATATATTAATGGTTACAGCAGGACAAAGGTAGATTGTCTGGTTTTTAGTATTTCCTTAAAGTGCTGGAAAAAATAGCACTTAAATACCACTAATTTTATAATGTGGGACTATGAATCTTTGTACGCCTAATAAAATGTTCAGACCTGGACAATCAGTGGGGTCATTTAAAATGAGCTTTTGTGGTAGCACTGCGCTAAGAAACGTTTATTGTTTCTAAATACATGTGCACTTAATTTTTGTTCCTACAGAATAGCCCTGGACATTTTGGTATACATAAAATAGTTAGTAAAGTCATCAATTACAGCCCTTGCAGGGTGCTGGACTATCAGATGTCTAAACGAGCTTGTCTCAAAGTGCTACAGGTCTGTATTCCTCTGTGTATCCACAGATTCTTGCCTCCATGAGGAGACCAACTCCTGTTGCTTACCATCTACATCTTGGGTCCCTTCACAAGGGAATTTTCATTACTTCTGCTGCATGTGCTCTCTTGCTGTCCATGTTATCTTACAGTCCTGTTTATTGGTTGAATCTCCAACAGCCTTCATATGCTGGCATTAAATACATGGATAGGGCAGAGGGTGGGGGTGCCTCACCCTGGCATAGCGCCTTAATTATGTGCAAGGCTTATGTGTTTGCTTTTATTTCATGTATAAAGCTTAAGGTGGGAATTAGCCTGTAATTGTCTTGTAATTGGATCAAATTAATATACTTTGACCATTATTGTATTTTTCACTGGTTTCTTCTACTTTTACTCCATCCTAGTCTGGCCATTAATAGGCTCTTTTTTTATTTTTCACACTTGTTTTAAAGGGATCTTTGACACACAAGCAAACATGTATAAGGTAATCGTGTTTTAATAGAGCACACAGAAAAATCTTTTATATGAAGGATAGTCAGCAGCCATTGTATTTACTTTGTCCTTTAAAAGCTTCTGTGTCTTTACTACCAAGTAGCAAGTCAGCAATTCAGACTTGATTTGCTTATGATGGATGTCAAAGCGGCTTATTACTTTTCCTACCACGAAAGCAATTTGTGGTCCCCAGACAAAAGGCAGCAGGAACTAAGTAATTTAAACAACAACAACAAAAATCCTTGATTTAAATAATAGAGTATTAGAATGATGCTTTTATGCTGTTTGTTTCACTGTGTGAATGGCAAGTGCTACCATGGGTCACAGTGGGAGTGAGGAGGCAACTTGTTCTCCTCATTCTCCTCCAGGGCCAGGGATGTGCTGCTTCATTTGGGACGTGACTGGAACTCCAGCGCAGCGGCTCTTAAGTAGTGAATAATCTTCGAGGGACAAAAGAGGCTGTTCCCTCTCCTTGCAGTAAATTGAACAGTGTGCCTATGAATAGGTGTAGGGTTCTGCGTGTGCCTCATGAGGAAAGGAGTTTGGGTGGGAGCAGTGGTCAGGAGTTTAACTTTAGGGCCAGAGGAGGCTAAAACCATAACTCCTACTGGTGAGCCCCGAGTATGGCAGAGCTGTCTACAGCAAGAGTTTAGACCTGGTGGTGTCTCTCTTGCCTGTTAATCTCCAGTTTGACATTGTTTTGGCGTTTGTTGGTCGGACACCAGGAAGTCCTGCAGCTGCAGATACTTAGGATTAATGTAGGACCCCCAGGAGCTGGTCAGATTTGTACTTCCTCATATTCTGGGGAGTTACAATCAGGGATCACTGTGTTTCCCATTTTTTACTCAGAACCACAAAAGCCACAGAATACAATCGACAGAAGTTTTGGTGAGTTCTTATTGCCTGGTGTCCTCCATGACAGTCAATCTTTTGGAAATTCTTCCATAGATGACTGAAGCACGTCTTGGGTTTCTTACCTGTTTAAGGACAAAACCACATCTTCCAATTTCAGATCTGCTCGTTGCTTGTGCCTTTGTCCTCTCAGTTTGAAGAAACAGCAGGCAAGGCTTTATTCCGAGCATGTCACCTTCTTGCTGCACTGAAGTAGACCTTAGTGTCTTGGTAGCTTATCTTGCCTCTTCAGTTTCAGCTCTTGCATGTGGAAACTCTGAGACGGCTTCATCTTTAATATCAGTACCTTTACTAGGAAGAGCGAGGAGAATGACTCTTACCACACACTGAGTGCCCAGAAATGTCAATATGTGCTAAAAAAGCTGGGAAGTGAAGAACGTTCAAAAGGGGAGGGTGAGAAACAAGAAACAGGGATAACTAGCAAAATAGTGAAGTTCTGCCTCTGTTAGGACGGCCCAGGAGCTGGTAAGTGGTTTGTGTGCTCTGGATTAATGGCCTTGCTGCGTTCTTGGTTACTGGCAACAAGAAATAAACCCTCTATTAAGATTAGAATAGTTTGTGGCTTTTTATTCAAGTTCAGGTTTTAAAAAATGTTTTTCTGAAAAATTCTAGTAAGATACTCAAAAGTACAAGATGCAGTTGTACATGCTGACCTAAATTTTGCCTTCACATGCTATCTGTGACTTCCTATTATTCCTCCCAATGACCGGACATACTGATTTCTCTAAAATATAAATGTCTCAAAAATATCTGCAAAAAAACCTCTTAATTTACACTACAGTTCAACCCAACAATTTAAAGATGTGAATTTTCAGCATGTTTTATGAAGATGAGCTAATCTTTTCAGGATCTTTGTAAGCTTATCTCCGAGTGCACAGGAAGGGAAATACTTGCCTTGTTACTGGACAATCTGTATTCATGACCTTTTAAGAATACTAACACTACTTGCCATGAATACCTCTGCTGATAACACTTTGGTTATGAAAGAGATGCAAACACAAACGCTTGGTTTGTGTCCTTTAGCAAAATTAATGATTACTTCAGTAAAGTCTTAGGAGATTCTTTGTACTTTTGCTTTATAGGTTTCTTTCTAAATGCTTAATTCTGAAAATGTTTATAATATTTTTTTTTGTGGGGTTGAGATACGGAGAAGTTCTTTATAAAAGCTCTAGCAGAAAAGTTTGTTTCATTTTTTGGGCCTCAGTGTGATACATTTATTGGTGGTTATCTCAATGTGATATATTGGTGGCATTGCAAGAGGGTACTTGCTTTTACAGATCTTTGTTCCTGTTTGTGAAAGAAAGACAAACTAATTCTAACCTAAACTCTCATAGTGACAGTGTCCTCTCTGGAAGATAAATCGAATCTGTGTTGTGGTTATGGACCTGAATGAGCCTCCTGCTTACATCTCATGTTTTGTATCAGCATTTAAACTGTAAAACCTTCTGCTTTGCGACTTATGTAACTATTCTCTTTCTTTTCTTCCAGACCTGGATTTTATTTCCTGGAACAAAATAACATTTTAGGGTGCCATTAATTTTCAGATTAAACAAGTCAAAAAATGTAAATAAGCTGACAAAAGAGCATTTACCTTCTTTTCACAGAGTTGTTAGCATTAGGATTTCTGGATCTTCCTCTGATCGTAATTCACTTCTTCCTCTTGGGTGCCTTACAATGCAGGCACTGTTATGGTTATTATATTGGAGCGTGTTGCACAGGGAATGATTGATACTTTAGAACAGAAGGAAGCATAACTTCTTTCTTTAGCCTTGGTCTCAAAGGCAAGCACTAACACATTTTTGTGTGTTTTTCTGGCTGGGAGATTTCAGACTTGGCGTCTGCAGCCTTCTCCTTCCCATCTGAATAATCAATTCCACATCAAAAACCTTGCGTAACTGTGGAGTCGTGATGGTTGGGCTGTGCAGCCCACCAGCGCTTATGCTTTAAGAGAAATAATAAGATTTTCTATTCTTTTTAAAAATTCATCAGCTTCCCCTTAGCTTTATTCTGAACGACAATGTCTCATTGCAGTCTATTTGTTGGTGATACCTTCACCAGCTCCCTCCTGTATACGTGACAATGTTCATGACCCTGCACATACTTCTGTACCTGCTATTCCAGTTGTTCCCCACTCACCTGTGAGCAGCGACAACAGTAGGTGAGCTGATTTGGGGACAGTATTTCAACGTAGTGATCTAAAGCAGGTAGTCACTTCAGAGAAGGTGATGTCGAAGAGCTTGGGACCCTGGAAGGGGAAAGCTGCGTAGCCCAGGAGAGCGAGGGTCTCCCTTGCACACCTAAGATACCACAGGTCTAGAAGTAGCTACTCCCCTGTGCCAGGAACCCCATTCCCAATACCTTCCCTCTCTGGATAATCCAAAATATTCCCCTACTTCCTTACAGCGCTCCTGCTTTTAAACTTTTAGGTCTGTGGGTGCATGAGAGCTGAATGTAGCAAAGGGAGATGCGATGGGGTCGGCTGTGGAAGGCGTGCGGGGCTGAAGGGAGAGGGAGCTCGCTGGCTGAGTTGGGGGGATGTGAAGGGAGAGGGGGAATCAATGACATATTCTTTGTCCTTGATGACAAGCCGAGTTTTAACTGGGAGCATAACCTAGGAGCACTAAGGCTGAGAACTGATTTTGACACATCCAGACTTTTTTCTGATTTTGCAAGGTTTTCTTTTTGTTGGTTTTGTTTTGTTTTTTAATCATTCTTGCAAATTGTGTTTCTGGTGATCTGCTTTGCAAGTAACTGGTCATCTCTTGTTCCCCTTGCATAGGTGTGTTTACGACATAATCTATGTTCATCAGTTTAAGGTGCCCAAACCTCTGAATGTGCTGATGTGAGGAACTTCAGATGAGAGTTTGGAGGAGCTGCTCGTTTTGCTCCAGACACAAAATTCAGCTCGCTGGCAGAAATCCATGTAAATTCCCAATTTAAAATGCGGCCAGTAGCAGTTGTGTCCACGTCCCTCTGTAAATGACACTGCCATCCTTTGTTCTCAATCAACATATAATTGACGCGTATATGTGCGTGTGAGTGTTCATCCCTTCTGCACACACACTATAACATACACGTGTACCTGTACGCTGCATGTCAGACATTATTTAAACTGCTGTGATTTGAACTAGAGAGAGTTCTGGCTCTTCAGCTAAACAGCCACATCTCTGGTTCTTTCCACCCAAACATCTTTACGCTTGCAGAAAAAATATCATTTGGCTTCATGGCTGTATTTGCATACTAGTAGACTTCCAGTTGAAATCTGCAGTGTAAGAATTCATTCTTGCTACTGCTCCCACGGATTTGACATAGTTTTTCATTTTTTTTTAAATATAATTGCTATAAAAGCAAAGGGATTAAAATCAGATTTTTTTTGGCTTTTTTAATGTTTCAGTTTAGTTTCAGACTTCAGTTTCCACAGAAATCTGGCCAAAAGCTCCCCAGTGTTTGCATTCAGTGTAACTACTGTCCAAGCATAGTATTGCGTGTCACTTACTGCCAAATCATATATGAACCAGAAAAGTTGCTTGATCGGTATTACTCCAAACCTGCTTAATTGTTTTTCTGTGTCAAGATGTTTACTTGCAGGAGACTGGGTGGTTTTTGTAAAGCCATCTCCAGTTTTCTAATACTTGTTTCACATATTTTGACTCTAACGTACCTACTGCATCAGATACTACTTTGCACAACTCTAAATGCAGAGATTATGGCAAGGCGTAGAAAAGAGGTCTCTTTTTATTTGCAATCATGAAAACTGACTTATTTTAAAAGCTCGGTTGGCTCTTACGCTTTGAATCTCTTTGCTTGTTGCTGTGATAATCTGAGATGCAAAAGGACTGACGGATGAAAACCCAAAGATGAGCAACTAAATTGTAACCCACAAAGTGGAGCTCCTATAAAGCTGCAGTCAGTGCTGTGTGAAAATGGTCGAATTCAAGGTCTTCAGCTCTTAACCAGCTCTTTCTCTCAAGGTTGTGAGTTCTGCACATGGCCTTAGATAAGCAAGGAAGTCCCAGACACTTTAAGAGGTGACTGCAGGAGGCATCGGTTTCATTTCATATTTCTCTACCGGTATCTGTGAGGGGGCAACCTCAGTCTTAAATATGTGATCCAGAAAATACGTATTTGGGTCAGCAAACTGCATGTGGGAAGTGCTTGGTTATGTTGTCAGCTCGCACGGAGGGAATTTAAACCAAAGTAGCCAAAAGTTTATTGTCTTGGAGGTGACGCTTCATAGTAGCAGAAGGTATTGTACAGTTGTTTCTGTTCTTGGTTAACTTTGTATGGGCTTTGCAGACCATATGTTATTTGGGTACACTGGATGTCTCATTAGAAGTTGTTTGGGGAATTAAAAGCTGAGGAAGTGTCTTTCTTAAAAAAATTACAAAGCGCCCCTAATACAGCTAGAGCAATTCCAAATGAATTCCAGTTTGGCTTTATAATGTGCTTTGGATTCATAGTTTCTTTTGTAATGTGCCAAAGGTACCGTTTGACTGCTCTAGGCTTAATCTTTCTCTCTTTCCTAGGAGCTGATGCAGCAGAATGATATTGGCTACGTACTCAACGCCAGCAACACTTGTCCAAAGCCCGATTTTATTCCGGAATCCCATTTCCTGAGAGTGCCTGTGAACGACAGCTTTTGTGAGAAAATTTTGCCTTGGTTGGACAGATCAGTTGATTTTATAGGTGAGAAGAAAATTTA